>NC_087356.1:14511168-14833355 GCF_030014295.1 Loxodonta africana
TGGAATGCTGGGAGATACATATTTGGAAATTGAATATACATAAGTACCTTTTCACAAACTGAACTTTTATGTAACCAAATTGATTTAATTCTTAAATCTATGTTTTAATATAGCTTATTGAAAACATTCTGTTAAGATCGTTATGGGAGCACTCTGCCAGGAGATGTTAAGAAAGGTAGAATTTTGAGGGCAAATGTGGTTCTCCTTCTCTGTTCAGCTCCCCTTCCATATTTTGTGCTAAAGTTTTGAACAGATGCATTTTTGTTTTGGCTTACACACGTCCTAAAAGTAATGGTCCTTGATAGCCAAACCGAAGGATTGAGGTAGTACTTGATCAGAGACCAAGTCTATGGAAATATCTTTTTGATTGATATACTCAAGTCATTGATTTTTCTTTTTGCTTGTCTGATTTCACTTTGAAAACGGCACTAATTTTAAGTGATGAACAAGTCGTATCAAAACTAATCATGTGGCTTGGTCAATGGACTTTATTAAAACAGTGGCTTATCCCTTTCTTTATTATTAGTATTGTTTTCATTAAAGCTTTGAAGTTGTTCTTTCATGTCCCTCCTCCCACAGCTACACGCTCTTCCAGTGGATCTCATGGAGTCCGTCTGACTGTCGAGCACTTGTTTTCTATAAACTGCAAATGTGCTTTTCTCCAAAATGACCGTTACACGGATGAGTCCAGGGAAGAGGCATTCAGCTTGAAAGCGCTGTTTGTTCTCCTGAACTGACTGGGGCGTCACAGCGGACAGCCAGCAGTCAGACACGGCACCTTGGAAACACGTGTATCTGTTTGTTCTTGGTTTCTTTTAGTGTGGCCAGTTCAAAAATACCTCAGTTATCTAGAACTTGCTCTATTCAGTTATTTCAAAATTCAAGATTCTAAAAAAAAAACACCCAGTTTAGAAAACAAAACATAAAAGCCCTCAGGGACAACAATCCCTCAGAACTCACGTTCTAAATCTGGCTGACTTCTCTATGGACAAGGCCTTCCCTCAAAGTCAGTTTCTTATTCTTTATGGTAATTCTAACAAGTTTGATTCTTGGATTTTATTTTATCATTTTTGTCATTGTGATAAAATGCAATACCATAAAATCCACCATTTTAGCTATTTTAAAGTGCATAATTTGGTGGCATTTAGTACATGCACAGTGTTGTGCAACCACCACCACTGTCTAGTTCTAGAACATTCTCATCACCCCATAAGGAAACCCTGGGCCCAGTAGTGCTCTCTCCCCATTCTCTTCCCCAATAGCCTTTGGTAACCACTAATCTGCTTTCTGATTCTCTAGATTTGCCTATTCTGGACATTTCACAGAAATGGAGTCATATACTATGTGGCCTTTTGTGCCTGGCTTCTTTCACTTAGCATAATGTTTCCACGCTTCGTTCATGTTGGAGTGTGTATCAGTACTCCATTCCTTTTTACAGCTGCATAATATTCCATCCTATGTATGTACCACCGGTTGTTTATCCATTTCATCTGTTAATGGACATTTGGGTTGTTTCCACCTTTTGACTCTTACGAATGGTGTTGCTGTGGCTATAACATTTACTAGTTTTTGTTGAACACCTCTTTTTAAGTCTTTGGGGGTATACCTAGGAGTGGAATTGCTAGATCATATGATAATTCCATATTTAACTTATTGAGGAACCACCAAACTGTTTCACACGGTGACTCTTGATTTTTTTACCTAAAGTAAAGGAGTAGAAGAAAAGAGACTGACTTACAGGTAAGCAAATTTGTAGCATTAAAGGAGTCAGAAGACACAGAACCCCACCCAAGCCCACAGGCCTCTGGAGGTAGGAAGTTCTGTTGCTATTGCCAGGCACAGTAGTTGCCTTTGTCCTTTATTCATCCAGCCTCACCTGTGGGCGTGGGCTGGGCTCTGAGGGGCCATGGGTGACCTGGGTATGGGTTAGGGAACTTGTTCTGTATCAACGTCCTCAACCCTGGCTTTATGGTGAGGACACGGATGCCCAGGTCTTATACCACACCCACTGAACGTATATCCTGGGGAGTGGGGGCTTGTTATCTATTTTTCTTGCTTTGTTTGTTCTTAATGCCGTCATCTTAATGCATAGCTAGAGATGAGAACTTCGGTTAAAGTGTGAGACCAGACAACTTTTTTTTTAGAGGCAATAGTTGTTATTAGGTGCTGTGGAGTCGATTTTGACTCATAGAGACTCCATGTGATGGAGTAGAGCTGCCCTGTAGGGGTTTCTAGGCTCTTACCTTTAGGAGAGCCGATTGCCAGGCTTCACTCATCCTGCGAAGCCACTAGTTGAGTTCGAACCGCCAACCTTTTGGGAGTTGGCAGATGAGTGCTACCAGGGCTTCTTAGAGACAGTGGTGATAAAGGGCAAAGCCAGCAGTGGCTCACACGTGAGTTTACCAGGTGCCCAGCACTGTTCTCCATCTTTCTGCGTATTTATCAGTTCATCTTCACACTCACCTTATGAGATACAGAAGACGAAACTGAAGCCCAGAGAGGCTTTGTACTTTGTCCAACATCACACAGCTGAGTGGCAGAACCAGGGTTCCAGTACCAGCCATAAGGCTCACTGCAGGCAGCTCCGACTGCCTCTCACGTCTGACATCCACAGGAGAGGTGAGAATGAAGTACTTCGGAGTTTAGATGAATTTCCTCAGCAGAAAGAAGGGAAGGCTTTGTCCAGGAGGTTGTGTTTTCCTTAGGACCTGGAGGATGCTTAGCGTTTATTTGTCAAGATGAAGGGTCAGCCACTCTGTGCACGGTGGCAGCATGAGCAAAGGAAAGGGGCTTGGGAGTTCTGGGTATACGTGGGGAATAGTGAGTGAAGGTGGCTGTCATGGATTGAACTGTGTCTCCCCAAAATGGGCGTCAACCTGGCTAGGCCATGATTCCCAGTATTTTGTGATTGTCTACCATTTTGTCATCTGATGTGATTTTTCTGTGTATTGTAAATCCTACCTCTATGATGTTGATGAGGCAGGATTAGAGACAGTGATGTTAATGAGGCAGGACTAAATCTACAAGATTAGGTTGGGTCTTAAGCCAATCTCTTTTGAGATATTAAAGAGAGACGTGAGCAGAGAGATGGGGGACCTCATACCACCAGGAAACAAGAGCCGGGAGAACAGCATGTTCTTTGGTCTGGGGGTCCCTGTGCTGGGAAACTCGTAGACCAGGGGAAGATTGATGACAAGGGCTTTCTCCCAGGGCTGACAGAGAGAGAAAGCCTTCGCCTGGAGCGGGAATCCTGAATTCAGACTTCTAGCCTACTAGACTGTGAGAGAATAAATTTCTGTTTGTTAAAGCCATCCACTTGTGGTATTTCTGTTATAGCAGCACTAGATGACTGAGACAGTGGGCTTAGCTAGTGCAAAGGCGGCTTGGAGAGTAGTAGTGCAGAAAGTATTTGTAAAGATGTTTTGGGGCCTTGCATGTAAGACTGAGGAGCTTGGCTTTTGTTTCATAGGAAGTAAGAGAGACAGTTGGTGGTTTTGAAGCAGGGGAGGAAGGTGGTTAGGAAGACTACTGAGACCACAGGACACTGGAGCCATGGGGCACCGGATAGCGAGAGAGGCTGGAGAGTGGTTATCAGGATCTAAACCAGTGTGCATTTGGGAGGTGCCACAGTGGTGGAAAGCAGCAAACCTGAGCTGCTATCTAAATGTGGGCAGCTAGACAGAGGGAGGAGGCAGAGGAGATGCTGTACTTTGTAGTGGTGGGGGTGGGGGAAACGCGGAGACACGAGGTGGTGGGTGTCATAAACAGCAACAGCAGAGCCTTGCATTTAGAAACAACACGGTTGTTGTCGTTGTTAGGTGCCATTGAGCCAATTCCGACTCATAGCAACCCTGTGTACAATAGAATGAAACACTGCCCAGTCCTGCACCATCCTCACAACTGTTGTTATGCTTGAGCCCATTGTTGCAGCGACTGTGTGAGTACATCTCATTGAGGGTCTTCCTTTCTTTTACTGACCCTTCACTTTACCAAGCAGGATGTGCTTCTCCAGGGACCGATCCCTCCTGGTAACATGCCCAAAGTATGTGAAGCAAAGTCTCACCATCCTTGCTTCTAAGGAGGATTCTAGCTATACTTCTTCCAAGACAGAGTTCTTCATTCTCCTGGCAGTCCATGGTATATTCAGTATTCTTCTCCAACACCACAATTTAAAGGCATCGATTCTTCTTTGATCTTCCTTATTCATCATCCGGCTTTCATATGCATATGAGGTGACTGAAAATACCTTGGCTTAGGTTTTCAGTAACACTGGGACTGGGTTATTAAGAAGAATTTGACATGTATTTAATGTGGTCTGCTTTAAGAAAGTAGGGACTTGAAGGTCCCTGGGTGTCACAAACAGTTTGCACTTAACTGGTAGCCAAGAGCTTGGCAGTTCTAACCCACCCAGTGGAACCGTGGAATATACAGGCTGGTGATTGGGTTCCATAAAGACTTCAGCCAAGAAAACCCTATGGGGTAAGTTCCACTCTAACAGATGAGGCCTCTCCAAAGTCACAACCCAACAACAAAAACAAAGTCAATAACAAAGAAAGCAGAGACTTGGAATACATTTTAGGGAGTCCCCCCCGCCAAAAAAAAAGGCAAAATTGATAAGTCCTCAATTATCTCGAAAGCTCAGGATTCCAGAGAATTAGTATTTTGAAGGGCTAAATCCCCTGGGTCTGGTAGGAGCAACAGTAATGAAACTTTGGTGCAGCCTGGGCATCAGAGTTGGAGGCAAGGACCAAAGCATGTGCCAAGTCCCACTGGGAGAGTGGGTCAGTTCTAAACAACATGACCTTTGACTTCACCTCCCTGCAGGCATGAACTTCTCTGTCATATGAATAAAACTGAACGAATTCATTTTTATTATTCCTGCCACCTCAAAGTAATGCCTGTCACTTTCCATGGTCTTTAAAGGTTGTGTATAAATTTGTCAATTAGTCCTCCTTTACATGCATGGGGCAGACTTGCTCTTTAATGAACCCTTTGATGAATCTCTTTTAAAAGCCTGTAATCTTCACCAGCCAATTTTCTTATTCTGTATCTTATCCCATTTTGGTTGTTTTTTTTTTTTTTTTTTAAGTGAAGGTATAACTGCACTGGCACAGAATTTCTGCCAGGGAATAGAAGAATAAGATCACCAGAGTATTAGATGAACTCTGTCATAGACCCGTGTCAGAAGGAAGTGAATCATGGGTAAAATGCCACTGGTGACTTCGGGGACTCACAGAGACACCCTGCATGACTGTTATTCTCAATTAAACTGCTAGTTTTGGAACGACTTCCAACACTGATTCTAGAGCTGTACCGTCCAAAATGGAAGCCACTCCTCACATTTGCCGAGTGGCCGCCATATTGGATAGTGCAAACACAGAGCATTTCGGTCAGCACGGCTCTAGAATGATGAAGAAAAAGGCAGCAAGTTTTACTAGACTGAGTGTTATTGGCACACGGTCTTGCTTTATGATTTATTCCCCGGGGTCCCATCTATCAAATGTGAATCCCAACACCATGTCAGAGTGCCATCGGTCTTTCCATAACAAAACAGAATTTGCCAGTGAAAAAAGCCCAATGTTTTTAAAAGGTCCCTAGGTTCAGCCTCAACTTGGGGCCATTAACTGAACAATAACTGCTAAGCAAGATAACTTGCCTTGTTCCTTGAGTCTTACAGCTTTGCTAGTGATTAAAAACAAAGGAAAATCAGCCTCTGTTCCATCTCAGTAGAACTATTTTGAGGAAAATAATAGTTTATATTCATAGAATACACTGGCTTATACTAAGAGGCAGCAAGACAGTATCTTAGAACAAAGCATAAATATATATACATATTTTTTTTATAGAATAATGATCAGTTTTTGGTGTAAGCAAAGGGGACAATGAGCATGCCTGTCTTATAGATGTTAGAAAATGTCCGTAATGTATGGGGACATAAATATTCAAGTAAAGGTATCCATGAGTCATCCTAACCTAGCTGGTAAAAGAGGGAGGCCTCCTTCTCTTGTTGAGGCTTCTCCATCCGCAGCTTGTTTTCTGTTCTCTTTCATTTTCGTCTTGTCTGGCTCTTCTGACATTAACTGAGGTCAAGAAATTTTTTGTGCTGACTTGGCGCAGATGTAACCTTGGCTGCTCTGTAAGATGCAGAGTGTAGCGTTTTCATCTTGGAAGGCCCTTCGTTTTTATGTGTCAATACTTGATTTAAGTAACAAAGCCAGCAGTTACCGGAACAATTACCAGGTGTCAGAGCAAGTCTCTGCGCTCTGTGGTGTATATAGTATACTATGTGTAGTTGTGTGCCACCGGGTCGGTGCTGTCTCGTAGCGACCCTCTAGGACAGGGTAGAGCTGCCCCATAGGGTTCCCGAGGCTGTGATCTTCATGGAAGCAGACCACCACACCCCTCCTCAGTGGCGCTGCTGGTGGGTGTGAACCACCAGCCTTTCGGTGAGCAGCTGAGCATTTTAACTACTGCACCGCCAGGGCTCCTTGTATGCTATATTGTGCTAGAGAATGTGGAGGACGTGAGCCTTTTTCGATTTTTTTTTTTTTTTTTGGAGCTTTTTTGGTTTAACTGTGTGAGGTTTTACGCCAGTGTATCACAGCCATTTTCACTTGAATTGCAGGGTTCTAGTATTTTTTTTTTTTTTTTTTAGTATTAGGGATTGGATGTGGCGGTAGAAGACGCTTTTCTAGCATGCAGTTCCAAAGCGGAAAAAAAGATCAAGCTTTCAAGGGAGAGAGAGTATAAGAGGGGTCTGGAGACAGGTGTTCAGAACTGGTTCGTCGAGCTTTAGTGCTTGGAGAAGGTTCCACTGAAGCCCCGGTTCCTGAGTTTCATCTCTTACAGCAGGTCTGCACAGCTCTAAGTGGGCCTGCGGGGGCTTTGCCTGGCATGCTTCGTGGACTCCAGGACGGATGACTGAAGGAGGGTGAAGTTCACATCTTCCTTTCAGGATGTGGGAGTCAGTGCTGATGAGGTCACTAGCGACTGTGGCCAGCTCTGCTTGGCCCAGCTGAACAAGGGAGGGCTCTGACATTCATGCTGTTTCTCGTGCAGACACTGCCCTTCCGTCCAGAAGAGATGATCAAAACCTGCACAGCGCTGCCCAGCCTGTATGCATATCAGAGTGTTCATCGCTACGCAGGCAGCCTTTAAAAACATGGCCCATAACATTGAAGAGAGTGGTGCTAATGATTAACGTGTCAGCTGCTTACAGAAAGTTTGGAGACTTGAGCCCACTCAGACGTGCCTCGGAAGAAAGGCAGGGCGATCTACTTCTGAAAAGTCAGCCGTGGAAAACCCAATGGAGCACAGCTCTATTTTGACATACATGAGGTCACCATGAGTTGGAATCAACCTAAAGGCAACTGATACTTTACAGATACTTTTCCTCACCTTAGACATTCCTTCATTTTAAGGTGTTTGTGGGATCACAGCTATACCTACCACTTGGATGGATTTTTTTTTTTTTTCCTAACAAAGTGAACTTCTGGCATAGCTTTTCTTGTTCATTAGCTAAAGTTAGCTCCAGTGCACACAGCCTTGTTGTCAGGTCTTTGCCATGGTAAACTCGCGTTTAACATGTCGCTGGTGATTCTTGGATCTCAGAGGAGTTATTTTGTGGGCAAGTGGGCATGTGCTGCTCTCCTCTGAATGAGTTGAAGGAGGGAAAGGGCACAGGCTCTCTCTCTCTCTCTCTTTCTGGTTGTTAGAACTCAGTGAGAAAATTCTGTCTCCCTCAGTGATAGACAGGGAGTCCCAGCCACCCATTCCACCTCCAGCCCATTTCCATCTGGTAATAGATCAGCATTTTCAGAGGGAGGCTTGATGTTGCTAAGTGGCTTCAGGCTCATAGTAAGAAGCTCAAGCCTGAGGTCCGCTTTGGCCAGGCTTCGCCTCCTCTGCCGTGCTGCTCTTTCTAAGGTACAGCATGATCAGAAAGCCTGGTTTCTGTACGTCGCTGTCACTGGAAAAAGAGAATTGACTCTTTTTAAAAAATATTTTATTGTGTTTTAGGTGAAAGTTTATACAACAATTAGGTTCCCATTGAACACCTTTTATAGAAATTGTTCTGTGGCACCGGTTACGCTTTTCACAGCGTGCCAGCATTCTCATCATTTCTGTTCTGTTTATTCTGTTTCCCTCGGTCTAGCTTCCCTGCCCCTCCTTGACTTCTCATCTTTGCTTTTGGGTAAATGTTGACCATTTGGCCTCATATAGTTGTTTGTTTAAGGGGGCACCTTGCTTACGGGTGATAATGTTTATTTTGTAAGCCAATCTGTTATTTGGCTGAAAGGTGACCTCTTGGAGTGACTTCAGTTCAAAGTTCATAGGGTATCTTAGGGTGATAGTCTCAGGGGTTCCTCTAGTCTCTATCAGTCCAATAGATCTCACTTTTTTAGGAATTTGTATTTTGTTCTACATTTTTCTTCCATTCTATCTGGGACCTTCTATCGTGTCCACGGTCAGAATGGTCAGTAGTGGTAGCCAGACAGAGAATGGACACTTGTTTAAATAAGTTCAGGTGCATAAATATTAAACCAAAAAAAAAAAAAAACAAACCCAGGGCCATCGAGTCAATTCCGACTCATAGCGACCCTATAGGACGGAGTGAAACTGCCCCACAGAGCTTCCAAGGAGCGCCTGGCAGATTCGAACTGCCGACCCTTTGGTTAGCAGCCGTAGCACTTAACCACTACGCCACCAGGGTTTCCCATAAGTATTAGTTACCTTTATTTTTATATCACGGTATGAAAATAAGTTAAGGGCAGAATAAGAGGGATTCTTCCCTTTTGAAAAGAAAAGTTTTACCTGAATGTAACTCTGCTTATGAATGCCTTCATGGTGGCCTGATAGTGACTGGTGGATATGTCCCAGGGACTTGAAGAACTACCCACCTCCAGTTTAGACTCCTCAAGAAGACAAATGACTGGTGTCTTAGTTAATTAGGGAAAGACTTGGGAAGTCAGTTGCGATTTCACTCAGCTTGAGAACTTGGTCGAAGCTGCCACTTGTCCTAAACAAAGCTGCAATGAAGATGAAAGAAGACCTATAATAGAACAGAAGGTCAGTCACCACAAAGTGGAAGGGAAGAAGGCCAGTTATGACCCTTGCTCTCTTTCTGTTTCACTAAACCATGAGAAGACTGAATTTCCATGTTCCAAAAAAAAAAAAAAAAGCTCCCTTTAAGCCAAAAAGCCATTCTAGTGATATTGAGAGTGAGAGTTGAAATCCTTGCCTAATTTCAGATAAAACATAAGCATTTGGCAAATACCAAGATTGTAAAGTTGTGCAAGCAAAAGAATCACTTTGAAATTTGAAGCATAGCCCCAGATGTTTGGGAGTATTTCCATTCGGCTGTTCCTCGTAGCGTGACTGGTTGCATACCTCCCAGACACTAAAACCCCATCCGCGAGTGTTGGCTCTTCGCTAGTTTACTGCTCATGCCTGCTGTAGGAGGAAGGAATGCCACTAAGCGCCAGTTGATTACGAGAGAATGGTGTAAGAGGAAGCAAGTCGGGACTGCTCTCAAAACACTCGTTTATCAAAGTGATTGAATTGCAGCACATTTGAACTCTAAATTTTGGGATTTAGGGGATAGATGATATCAGAGAAGTGTGGTTTGCTGGTGTGGAGAGCCCTTGTCCAAAGTCAGGGCGAACGTGGCCAGATTCTAATGGCAATCATAGGAGTGTCAGCATTCAGGTGGCGGTGTTTGTTTCTGTAGCTTGGTTGGTGAGAATGGGGACTTCGTGAAGCCAGAATGGTTCTTTGGATTCTGCTCTGGCCAGAAGCTGGTCCAGCGCAGGCTAGCTGTTAGCAACAGGCACAGGTGCTGACCCTTCTGGGGGTTAACATCCAGATCTAAAGGCAAAGTAGAAAGGATAAGCCCCAATTAGCCCTGGCCTGAGGCCACTCCTCCACTCAAAGGCAGAGGTTGGCTTTGAAGAGAAAGAGGGACGCACTTCAGGAACCAAACCCAACTGGAACTGCTTGCCTCCTGAAGATAGAGCCAAGAACATTAAATATGCAATGAAACTTTGCTTCAAAAACTCTCTGAGACATCCTTATTTAAAGCCTCTGTTCCAGAACAGATCAAAAGCACTCACCTGCCTAGGATTAAAGAGAGGAAAGTGAATTAAATATTCACGTCCCAGGGCAGGGCCTGCGCCTGCTGCGTGCATCTTGTCTGGTGCAGAAGGCTTTAGGAACAGTGATTACCTGTAGGGATCTACAGCAGAGTAACTTGCCATCTTTGCCGTTGGTTTTCTCCAGTACTTTCTCCTTGGTTGTCACTCTATAAATGTTAGCTAGTGACAGGAGAACAATTTTCCAGGACCAAGGGTTAAGCTTGTTACCTTATTTGTGCTGAGAGGGAATTGGTCCCTAGAGCATTTTGATAGAAACTCTGCATTTATTTCCGCCTTCTTGTGAACTAGTGAAGGGCAATTGGCTAGAAAGAGGCAAGTGGTCCTCAGCTGTGTCTTGCCTGTAGGCTCAGTGGAGAAATCACAGAAAACCCCAGCATTTTTCCTTTAAATGTCCTGGGTGGAGCAGTTGGACTTAGAAGCCCTTTGCCTTTCTCACTCTTGCAGCTTCGCTGGGGTAGTGACTAGCCAAGGGAAATACAAGTTAGCCAGAATCAGTGTTTCCCATGCCCAAGGTACAGTTTTAGTGCCCAAAGGAAAGCGAGTCCACACGACAGAAAATAACTTCATGGGGTTTGTTCCAAAGCAGAACGTTCCCCCCACACCGGCTGATCCTCCCTTATCATCTCTGCTGTTTTTAAATATTAGCTTTATCTCCCCACCCTCCCTCTCTCCAGCGTTTTAAAATATGCTAACTTGCAGAATGTCTGGCCAGAGCCAGATGCTGTGGGCAGGTGCAGGCCTGGCTCCCTCTCCAGGCTCTGCCTGCATTCTGGGTGGGGCCATTTCTGGCAATGTCCCTCCTCCCCTTGGCCCAAACTAGAGTCTTTTCCACCCAGAGAAAGACTCTTCTGCCCCTTGGAAAGGAGAGGGCCATTATTCACATCAGTCCGTTTTTCCTACATTTCGGACTTAGAAATCTCCTCTGTTGTTGTATTTGGGATTCCTCCTGGCAGGAGGGAGATGAAGGAGAGCTGATAGAAGCAGAGAGGACTAGAGTGGGTGATGGCGGGGTGAAGGGCCCAATGTAAGCAGCGTCCATTCCCAATGTAAGCAACTTTCCTTTGAAATCTTCAGGGAGCTTCTTTTCTGCCTTGAGCCAAGGAAGTGGCCTTTCATGGTCCCTTTCCTTGGGTCTGGGATGGGGAAAATATTTTTGTGCTAACTTGAATTTTTCTTGGCCAGCCACCTCCTAGCCAAGCTGTGAGGAGGAGAAAGGGAGAACCCTGGCCACCAACCTAGGGTTTCAAGGCAGGCTCCGAAGGCTAAAGACAGCCTCTGCACCCCAAACAATGAAATAAATAGCCACTGGGTTGCGTGATTTACAAATGACTTGTCCTGCAGTATCTGATTGGCTGTGGCCACAACTGGACCATCTGTCAGTTCTTAAAGATCTAAGGAGCAGCTCCTTCAATCCTCTGCCCATCCCTGCCTGTTAGCTCCACCTCTCGTTGCCTCCTTACCCTTAATTCCATCTTTGTTATGCTGTTTCTTCTGCATCCATTCCACTCCCCACCTGACCTGGAAGGAGCCCCGGTGGAGCAATGGCTAAGCATTCAGTTGCTAAACAAAAGGTCAGTGATTCAAACCCACCAGCCTCTCCATGGGAGAAAAGACCTGGCAACCTGTTCCGATAAAGATTACATCTTGGAAACTCTGTGGGGCAGCTCTGCTCTGTCCCATAGGGTTGTTATGAGCCAGAACTGAGTCAACAGCATACCACAACGACAATAACAATTCTACCTGGAAAACGTCTACTCCTCTTTCAAAACCTGGAATGTCACTTCTTCTTGAAGCCACCTTTGACCCCTCCAGCTATATAGCTGTTATCTGTCCCTTCTGTTTCACCCTTCACTGTGATTATGTCTCCATAAAGACACTGGTCATGTTCCATTGTCTATCGTACATGGCTTTTTTGTGATGATTAGGGCAGTGGTGATTCTGTGATAGAAATCTCACGTTCCATACGGGAGACCTGTGTTTGATTCCCGGCCAGTGCGCCTCAAACTCAGCCACTACCTATCTGTCGGTGGAGGCCTACATGTTGCTGTGATACCAAATAGGTTTCAGTGGATCTTCCAGACTAGGAAGAAAGGCTTGGTGATATACTTCTGAAAATCAGCCAGTGAAAACCCTACGGAGCTCAACGGTTCCATCTAGGGTCACCACAAGTCAGGGGGCCAACTCGACAGCAGCTAAGAACAGCAACAGAATGTATGTAACTGTGAGCTCCCCAAAGCATAGCAGGCACTCGTTTAATGTTTGTGGAATGAAGGTGACTGTTCTCTCAGCCCCGCTTTGGTGATCAGTATCAGTTTTGCACTCTTCCCTGCTCCAGTCATTATCAGTAATTCAATTTTGGAGGGTTGGTTCTGGGTGGTGGAGGTGCCACATGAGAACCAAGGTGAGAGGTTTCTTTCCTGTTCTCTGGGTAAGTGTGCAGAGAACAGGAAAGAAGAGGAAGCTAGGGGCTCTCACTCTCCTAAGCCCATCTGGGGCAGCACACGAAATACCGATTTTAACCGCAATGATCACAAAAGCTTCTTTCCTATTAGCAGAACAACTTCAGGTCCAGTACCATATTACTCACATCCTGGGCAGTGAGTCACAGCTTCCTCTTTGCATTTTCTAATCCAAGGTCAGTTACACCCTTTCTATGCTAAAAGGGAAGTTATTTTACCTGTCTGAGCTACAGTTGTTATCCAGAAAGCAGCTGAGGTCTATCCCATGCTAATTAGAATGTTTAAACTCTCTGCTTGCTAGGTTACCAAAATTGGTTATGGATTCTGGAGCATTGATACACAATATGCAGAACTATTGTTATTATAAAATTATTGATGTCCCTCTCTGACTTAGTTACCTAGTGTTGCTGTAACAGAAATATCACAAGTAGATGGCTTCAACAAACAGAAGTTTATTCTCTCACAGTCTAGTAGGCTAGAAGCCCAAATTCAGGGTGTCAGCTCCAGGGGAAGGCTTTCTCCCTCTGTTGGCTCTGGAGGGAGGTCTTTGTCATCAATCTTCTCCTGGACTAGGAGCTTCTCAGTGCAGGGACCCCAGATTCAAAGGCTGTGCTCTGCCCCTGGCGCTACTTTCTTGGTGGTATGAGATCCCCTTGTCTCTCTGCTCACTTCTCTGTTTTATATCTCAAAAGAGATTGACTTAAAACAAAACCTCATCTTGTAGCTTGAGTCCTGCCTCATTAACATAACTACCACTAATCCCACCTCATTAACATCATAGAGGTATGATTTACAACACATAGGAAAATCACATCAGGTGGCAGAATGGTGTACAGTCACACGATACCGCAAATCATGGCCTAGCCAAGTTGATACATATTTTTGGGGGACGCAATTCAATCCATAACTCTCCTATAAGATGTCAACCCATAGGTAAATGGGGTGGTCAAAGCAACAGGTGAATAAGCAGTGTCATGCAAATCAACTTATTTCTGGAAGAAAATAAAACTCTCCAGCCATGGTGCTTTATAAGAGTATATTAGAAAGGCAGAGTGGCATAATGGAATACTCACTCAATTTGGTGGCAGACCTGGGTTCAAATCCCTATCTTACTACTTGTTGTCTGTGTGACCTTATACAATTTATTTAACCTCTCTGAACAACAAATGCTTTTATCTGTAAAATGAGGATAGTATTGCCTACCTTTCAGCAGCATTTTAAAATGTGTATTAGGATATGTGTAAAGCATCTAAAGATTGCCCCACAGGAGCTCAAAAATGGTTGCTATTAGTGCTAAATTTTAGTATTGTAAGTAATGATAACTGAAACCTGTTAACCTGTTGCCATCGAGTCGATTTCGACTCATCACGATCCTACAGGACAGAGTAGAACTGCCCCATAAAATTTCCAAGGAGCGTCTGGTGGATTCAAACCGCCTGCCTTTTGGTTAGCACCCATAGCTCTCAATCACTACTCCACCAGGGTTTCCAGTGATAACTGGTAAGTATTGATATAAGTATTAGTATTCATGAAAGAGGAAATCATAGACACACAAGATGCCAAGATGTGTGAATGCGTCTCTTAAACGCTTCTTCATCGTTCTTCTCATTCTTTGAGGTATACGGCCAGTAATAGAACTCAGCCCCTCCATCTTAGCATTCACTTTTTATTAGAATGCTCTCATCAAAACCCCGTTCCTTTACTATCTTGCCACTTAATTTAGTAAATTGTTAGAGTAAGTGTGGCATGTAAATTGCCTTTGTCACTCCAGAACATCACCCATTGCCAAAGACGGCATGGATTCGAAGCATTTGAAGTGGAAATTAGTTGAGTCAGGGCATACGGTTGGCTAATTTTGATGATCTGCTTATGGTATTTTAAAAATGAGATTGTGCTTTGTTTCCCTTTTGAACAGGGAGAAAAGTGCTGTTGGTAGTGTTTTTATGAAAATTGAAATCTAATAAACAGTCTTCAGTGACCGGGATCACCCGAGATCAGACCGGTCAATAGCGGGATTGACTTTTACCAAGCCAATTTAGGAGCCTTGTCAAGACAGAAACCCTAATAAACAACAAAGAAACCAAACCTGTTGTTGCCAGGTTGATCCTGACTCATGGTGACCACATGTGTTTCAGAGTAGAACGGCTCCATCGGGTTTGCTTGGGCTGTAATCTTTATGGAAGCATATTGCCAGACCTTTTTTCCATGGTATCTCTGGGTGAGTTTGAACCATAGTTGAGAGCAAACGGTTTGCACCATGCAGGGATCACACTGTCAGAAAAGATCTGGTGAATATGAATAAGTGTCTACAAAGTCCTTGTTCCCTGTCACGCAGCTCCAGGTAAGATAGATTTCTGGAGGGGGGAGGATCTAATTCAACTAACATGTCTTCTGTAAGAGATGGGTAAGTAAGGGATTGGTCACATGTGGACATCAAAGATTTGGCCATCGTCTGGGGTCTTAAATGCTAACAAGCGGCCATCTAAGATGCATCAACTGGTCTCAACCCACCTGGAGCAAAGGAGAATGAAGAACACCAAGGTCACACAATAACTATGAGCCCAAGAGACAGAAAGGGCCACATGAACCAGAGACTTACATCATCCTGAGACCAGAAGAACTAGATGGTGCCCGGCCGCAACCGATGACTGCCCTGACGGGGAGCACAACAGAGAACCCCTGAGGGAGCAGGAGAACAGTGGGATACAGACCCCAAATTCTCATAAAAAGACCAGACTTAATGGTCTGACTGAGACTAGAGGAATCCCGGCGGTCATGGTCCCCAAACCTTCTGTTGGCCCGGGACAGGAACCATTCCCGAAGACAACTCATCAGACATGGAAGGGACTGGACAGTGAGTTGGAGAAAGATGCTGACGAAGAGTGAGCTACTTGTATCAGGTGGACACTTGAGACTGTACTGGCATCTCCTGTCTGGAGGGGAGATGGGAGGGTAGAGAGGGTTAGAAACTGGCAAAATTGTCAGGAAAGGAGAGACTGGAAGGAAGGAGCAGGCTGACTCATTAGGGGGAGAATAAGTGGGAGTATGGAGTAAGGTGTATATGAGCTTACATGTGACAGACTGACTTGATTTGTAAACTTTCACTTAAAGCACAATAAAAATTAAAAAAAAAAAAAGATTTGGCCATGAAAATCCCAAAGTTCTGGCCAATTCCGATGGATGACCACTGCTCATCCAAAGTCCTGGTGTGGTCAGAACCTCAGAACTCAGCGTGAAGTGGTGAGGGGCTATTTTCTGGGAAATTTTCTAGCTGTGAAGATTATCAATTCTGGTTATTCAGCACCAAGACAAATACCACATTTCAAGAAGTGGATGACTTTTTTTTAAAATCACCTTGACAACTGAGAAAGTACAGTAGGGAAAGGGAAAGGGTAAGAGAGAGGAAGGAGGAGGGAGAGAGAGTGTAGGAGAAGGAAAGAGAAGGGTTGAGGGGAGGATGAAAGAGAGAGACAGAGACAGGGAGAAAAGAGAAAAGCAGAGACATAGACAGATGAAATACCTGGCATGGCTTCTAAGAGCCTGAAATCCCCAAATAATCCCCACTCCTTCTCCCTTCCTAGCTGAACTTTCTGTACTTCGCATTTTCTGTTGAAGTCATAAATCCGGATCCTGCTCTGTAAACCCACCAGATCTGAGAGCAGCCAGGCCAAGGTAAAGCCAAACCTGCAGAAATGCATGCACCATGACCACCTTGGCGGTGGAAAGGTATGACAGAAACCCAGAATGTTGACCTAAGACATCTAAGCTCTACTAGCCTTAGAGTTGAGCTTAAATAAGCCGATAAAATTGTCAGTCTTAAGGAAGCTTGGATTTCTAAATAAGGCTATAAATAATTTCACAAATGGGGCCTGTGCTGTATAATAGTGTGTGCTGATTTTCGAGAGCTACTGCAAGAATAAATTTGCTGAATGAATAAATCTGCTGTAGCTGCCAGTTGAATGTGAAAGGACGGTCCGATGCAGAAATAACCTTTTAAAAAGAATGCATTAACTGAGCACAAAGGGTACCCACATAAGTGATTTCTAATTCATTAAGGGATAGACTATCAGCTCATTCTTTTGTTTTTCCCGCAGTTCAGAATTGAAATGAGGACCTTTCTCCAACTGGGAAACGAGGCTTCTACTGTCAGTGTGTCCCCCACATTAGGATACAAGTAGACAGCTTTATTGCCATCAATTAAAATTCCACGTACAAATCTTGTAATGTTAAGATGAGGCTAAGAGGTAGCTTTTCACTGGCTGGATTGGAATTTAGTGAGAGTAGGCAGACGTCATAAAAAAAGATAAATATGGGATGTGGGCACGGTTGTTAAGCTGTGTTGCAGAGGGATTTTCTTGCACAACGTCAGTGTCTTTATCATTTTACCCCCGAGGTGTTTCATTAAAATGTTATAGCAGAGACAGGAGGGAACTTGCAGATATTTTGTGGCTTCTGCTTCTGACTTCCCTACTAGTCTTGCTCAGGCTTCCGGCATGTACCCCGAAGAGAGGCATCCGGCTTCCATTGACAATGCAATGGATGGAAAGGGGACGTGTGCACTTCTGAAGTGGGAAGAAGGGGCCAGAGGGCCATTGGGATCCTCTGGCTCATCAAGTCTGGGTGTCGTCAGATGTTTAGCAAGGGTTGGCACAGGGGCAGGTGTCTGCCGAGTGGGTGACACAGAGAAAGACAGAATGAAGAAGAAACCTGTGTGATTCTGGCTGTAGGCTTTGCACTTTCTCCATGAATGGGGACTTGTTTGAGTGAAAAAAAAAAAAACATTCATGCATACATGCACACACACGCATACGGACACACACACAGACTATACATACTATCCCAAAGAATGCTGCATGAGATTTAAAAAAATAAACAACCCAAGTGCATTTTCTTCTAGTCTTTTGTAGTGTGTCCTCCCTCTCTTTCTCTCTCTCTTTCCAAGAAGAATAGCCCTGGTGGTGGTGGGCGGAGAGCGAACTTATAGCTCCCCCAGGGTATCAGTCCAAAACGTGAAGTGAATCTACTTCTGTTGCCCAGGGTTGGTGGCCTCATGGGGAGCATGTGAGGTTTACTTTTATATCTAGCTGTGTGCCCTTCAGGCAGCTCCCTGAAACCATCAACTCTGTGGAAATGAGGATCATGGCAATGCCTGCCCTCCCTCCCTCTCTTCCTCCTCCAAGGGGTTGTAAAGTTCAAAAGATAGAGTGGGCATGAAGACTTCTTTCTAATCTGTTAAGATATTTTATGGAGGTTAATAATATCTCAGAGAGCTAGTTTTTGACTTTTTTTTTTTAGTTTATATCCTGTCTTTTTAAAATGGTTTTTAGTATGTTCACAAAGTTGTGCAACCATCACCACAATCTAATTCCAGAAGGTTTTCATAACCACCAAAAGGAATCCTGTACCCAACGCAGTCACTCCCTGCCCCCCTCTCCCCCAAGCTCTTGGCAACAACAAATCTCCTTTCCGTCTCTGGGAATTTGCCGGTTCTGGACCTTTCACAGAAATGGAAACATATAATATTTGGCCTTTTGTGACTGACTTCACTCAGCATAATGTTTTCAAGGTTCACCCGTGTCATAGCATGCACCAGCACTTCATTCCTTTTCATGACGGAGTAATATTCCACTGTATGGATATACTGCGTTTTGTTTATCAGTTCATCCATTGATTGACATTTGGGTTGTTTCAGCTTTTTGACAACTATGAATAGTGCTACTATGAATATTCATATGTAAGTTTTTGTGTGAACATATATTTGTGTAGATCTTGGATATTATATACCTCAGAGTGGAACGGCGGGGTCATATGGTAACTCTGATTTTAACCTTTTGAGGAACTGCCAGTCTAGTTCCAAAGTGGCTGCACCATTTTACATTCCCACCAGAAATGTAGGAGGGTTCCAATTTCTGTACATCCTTACCAACGTTTGTTGTCATCTGTCTTTATGGTTATAGCTACCCTAGTGGATGTAAAGTGGTATCTCATTGTGGTTTTGATTAATCTTTTAGATTTTAAAATAATCATGAAAGGTACAGTCACCACCCACCTTGGGAAGGAAAACCAAGTTCACAACCTATCAACTGTATTTGTAAAGTACTAAGAAGTTCTTTGAAGATAGTATATCAGCAGGACCAAGCTGATCCTTTGTGTCTGCAATCCTTTGCTCAGAAGCTGTCAATACTTTCCAGTAGTAAAAAAAAAAAAAAAAGTAAATGAAAACTAGCGTCGCTCTGTAAACACTGAGTGACACTGACGAGAGGGTGAATGTATGGATGCAAAAAGTGAGCATAAATCTGCTTCTGATTTCAAGGAGCAGCATTTTTCTCCCCTCCCAATGCAACCTGCATGACTACAAGTATGAATGTTTGAGTGTGTGTGTTAACATATCATCTCCTGGAAGGAACAGTTTAGGTGTTGTTTCCCCAAACCCTCTCCTCTTCCCATTTCTAATTGGTAATGACTAAAACAGAAAAAGGCAATCAGAAGATTCTGGCAAGGAAAAGTCTATTCTGGGACAGGCCTTTGGCTTGTGTAAGAAACATTTTTTAAATGTGTGTGTGGTTTTGTGTCTTGTTTTTTCCTAGAGGCTAGAAGGGAGGATGTAATGGCTCTTGCTGGGTCCTAGAGGTCAGTGTGGGGTTCCTTGGTCAGATTTCTTTTATGGTGCTTGGAAACAAATTCACTAGTCTTTAATTTTCTCTAAAAATCAATACTTCACTCCAACCCTCCCGCTGGACTTGTTGGAGTCAGAGTGGGTCATTTTACATAGAGCAGGGAGAGAAAGCATTAAATCTCAGTATGAAAGTGGAGTTTTAGATACTGCCTGCTCTATTTATGTTCTTGGTTTCCCCTTACCTCTATCCCCATTGATTGACCTGCCATTACAACACCCCTCAAAGTGATTGGCCCCTGTCTGCTTGGGTCCCAGACAGCTACACAGAACTCACCACCTCCTAAGGCAGCTGCCCAGTAACATTCACCCAGTGATCTGGGTTCCAACCTGTGGGTCACTCAGCACATGTTTGTCCCAATCTTTTACATGGTGGCCCTTTAATTTAAGTATTAAAAAGCAGCCATTACCGCATCCCTACTAATCTCCTGGTTGCCAGGCCAGGTGTCCCATCTGCTCCTCCTAGCACCCACTCTGAATATCTTACATACTATGCCAGGCCTAGAGCACTTTGTAGGGACTGCAGGTTCCTACTGCTTTCTCTCCTAATTACTGCTGTACACTGATAACAATGATTTAAGATGCACCTCCTACCCCTTCATTCCTTTCTCTCCTGGTAAAAAGCTAGTAGAGGGTTAAAAGAGTCATGGTGTCTAATTATAAATAATAGTCTTTATACCTTATTTTTCACAATATTTTTATTGTGAACGTATTATATATATAAAGGAGTCCTAGTGGTATAGTGGTTAAGAGCTCAGCTACTAACCAAAAAGTCAGTGGTTCAAATCTACTAACTGCCCCTTGGAAAGCCGGTGGGCAGTTCTACTCTGTCCTATAGGGTTGCTATCAGTCAGAATCGACTCAACAGCAATGGGTTTGGTTTGGTTTTTTTTTTTTTTAATTATATATAAAAAGTTTATACAATGTGTTTAAGCAATAATAATAAAACAATCACCAGCGTATCTACTATGCAGCGTCAAAACATCAGGATCACAAGATGGTGGACTAGTCAGACGCACCATACCATCCCTCTGTAGCAAAGACTCAAGAAACCAAGTGAAACAGGTGCAGATAACAATCTCGGAGCCCTGAACACCAAAAAGGAAGAATAAAGAATTGAATTGAACCCCGACTGGAAAAAAAAACTGAACAAAGGCCGTGTAAGAGGAGCGAAACTGAGCAGAGGGGCCCTGTCAGCCGTCCCAGCTCAACGTGGCCATCCTGAGACAAAGCCAGCAGCGACCCCGGGTGAGGAGCACAGAAAGGCAACTTCATGGCATGCCCTTAAGAGACAGAGAAACCATACACATACAGCCAGAAAGAAGCAAGCTGAGTGAATCATGATCCAGATCTAATGAAGGAAAACACAGAAAGGAGAGTGAGAATTCCAGGGATCCTGATATCCAGAGAGCAGGGAGGGAGCCAGGATCCAGAGTCAGGTATCTAACAATGGCAGTCACTGACTTCCAGGGTAGATGATGAGTACAAGGTTGGCATGTTATCAGGGGGGACCTGTTCCTGGAGAAGGACATCATGCTGGTAAAGTAAAGGGTCAGTGAAAGAGAGGAAGACCCTCAGTGAGATGGTTTGACACAGTGGCTGCAACAGTGGGCTCAAACATAGCAACGACCGTGAAGATGACACAGGACCAGGCAGTGTTTTGTTCTGTTGTACATAGGGTCACTCTGAGTTGGAACCAACTCAATGGCACCTAATAAGAGTGCTCCATATTTTATAGTTAGAATCATTGTGTTTTTTCGTGACTTGCTTCTTTCACCCAGAATCATCCATGTTGACCCATGTAGATGTCATTCATTCATTTTTTTCTACTCTGTAGTAGTATCCCACGATTTGAGCATATCACACATGCTCCAGTTTGTAATAGGTAGGCATTTTGGTTGCTTCTGTTTTGTGCGTGTGTGTGTTTCGATGCACACAGAAAACAGTAATTTTACCATAAAGAATGCGAGGGTATATTCTTTGGACTTGACTAGCTGGGTCATAAGGTACCCATTTATACTCCCACCAGCAGCAAATGAGGGAAACTTTTTCTATACCCTTGCCAACATTTGCAGTTGTCAGACTTTGTCATTTTTGCCAATCTGGTGAGTGTGAAGTGGCATCTCATTGTGGTTTAATTTGGAGTGGCCCGATTAACAATGTTATTGAGTATCTTTTCTTGTGTTTATGGATCATTGTGTTTATCTTTGGTATTATGCCTGTTTGAGTTCCTCCTCTTTTTCTTGAAGGGAGAGAGTACTTATCTAGCAATTACTCTATCACCACTGTTCTAAGTTGTTGGTTGCCTTCGAGTCTGTTCTAACCCATAGAGACTCTATGGGACAGCATAGAACTTCCCCAGAGCGTTTTCTAGACTGTGATCTTTAGTAGCTTTGGACATATTATAATAATCCAATAAAGTAGGTTTTATTACGATGATGCCGGTCTTATAGGTAAGGAAACTTAGGCGCAGATGAAGCAACTTGCTCAGGATCCCACAGCCCGAAAGGGCAGAGCAGGGATTAACACCTGGGCAGTCTGCTTCCTGGGCGTACACTCTTAACCACTGCACAAGCTTACCTCGGAGGTGTTTATGTGTCCTGGATGCCGATACCTTGATTCTGATATGTGTTGTAAAGATCTTCTACCAGTTTCTAGATTTTCCTTTTCCTTTCTTTTTAGTACTTTTTGATGAATAAAACCTTTTAATTTTAATATGATTGAACTGAACAATTTTTCTTTTACGGTGAGTGCTATGTGTCTTTTGTTTCCAAAACCAGTTCTTACCCTGAAGCTTGATATGAGCTTGTAAAAGTTTTATAGTTTTGCTTTTCACATTTACTCCTTTAAAAATAATCTTGTATATAGTGCGATATAGGGGATTGTGTACTTCCATATAGAAAACCCAAATTTGCCAATATCAAATATCATTTATTAACTAGTCTAGAGCCTTTCCCTACCGATCTGCAGCGCCCACTCTCATCAGTCAAGTTTTAGCTATGTATGGTTTTGTTTTGGGATTCTCTGTTCAGTTGTTGGTCTATTTGTCTATTCCTGATTCAACTATAGTTTTGTAATTACCATAACTTATTGTAAAGCCTTCACATCTAGTAGGACAAGGCCCTTTGCTCTTCCGAATAAATTTTTTATCAGTTTATCAAGTACTTCAAAATCCTGTTGCGATTTACATTGGAAATGAATTTCAACTATACATCAGTTTGGGAGAAAATTAACAGCTTTTCTGAGTGTTCCTACTCAAGAACATAATATTTCTTTCAATTTATTTAGGCCATCTTTAATATCTTTCAGTAAACTTGCATAATATTCTCTATAAAGGGAATACACAGTTTTTAAAAATTTATTCCTAGTGCCATTTACAGTAGCAACAAAATAGAAAGTATCTTTTTAAAAATTATACATTCTGTTTGTTGATGGTGTAGAGAAAAGCAGTTGACTTTTGTATATTGGTTTTTCTGTACAGTAAGTAACCTTACTAAATTATTATTAATGGCAATCATTCATAAATGAAGTATTTTGAGTTTTTACATAGACAATCATTTCATCTGCAAATAATTATAATTTTGTTTCTTCCTTTGCAATCGGTCTACCTTTCCTTCCCCTCTCCCTCCCTTCTTTCCTTCCTTCCTTCTTTCATTTTGTCTAACTGCATCTCTAATACAATATCAAATAGGAGTGATGATAAAAGACGTCCTTGCCTTATTCCTGATCTTTAAGGTGATGTGCTCAAGATTTCTCTAGTAATGATGATATTTCTGTAGGCGTTTTGTTAATATTCCTTATTGAGTTAAGGAAATTCTATTTTGTTTCAGTCTAAGAGGTTATTTCTAGATTACAGATCAGTTTTGAATTTTATCAAATATTTTTAACTTTTACAATGATACAGTTTTTCTCTTTCAATCTGCCATGTGACAAATGACATTAATTTTTCTGGTATTAAAGTTACCTTCCATTCCTTAAATACCCAAATTAGACGTGATGTATCATCTCTGTTTGCACCTTGGCTGAGTCAGTTGGCCAGTGTTTTGTTTTGGAGACTGGATCGTGGTGGTGGTAGTTGTTAGGTCCCGTGGAGTCAGCTCCGACTCATAGAGACCCTGTGCACAACAGAATGAAACACTGCCCTGTCTTGTGCCATCCTCACAACTGTTGTTATGCTTGAGCCCATTGCTGCAGCCACTGTGTCAATCTGTCTCATTGAGGGTCTTCTTTTTTTTTCGCTAACCCTCCATTTTACCAAGCATGATGTCCTTCTCCAGAGACGGATCCCTCCTGACAACATGTCCAAAGTATGTGAGATATAGTCTTACCATCCTCACTTCTAAGGAGCATTCTGGCTGTACTTCTTCCAAGACAGATTTGTTCGTTCTTTTGGCAGTCCACGGTATATTCAATATTCTTCTCCAACACTACAATTCGAGGGCGTCAATTCTTCTTCAGCCTTCTTTATTCATTGTCCAGTTTTCACATGCATAGTGGTGCACCAGGTGTATTTCTCATCTGTGCTGACACTGAGGGCGTAGCCCTTTAGGCCACAGTTTTACTAGGGATCTCCTAGTAGACTCCCCATCACAAATGGCCTATGCCAACATCAAAATGTGCTCCAGAGCCCCACGGTTCAGCAGAAGCCTCCCAGTAAAAGTTGGCTTTGGCGCCCCCTTCCCAGGGCTTCTGCTTCACTTTTTACTTTTGCGTAATCCTTCCTTTCATGTCTGCTCAGAAATATATTTCTTTCACTTGTTATGATGGATACTCTCATATATACGCGGTAGTGGAGAGTCTAGTGTAATGAGCCGCCAACATACCTAGCATCCAGCACTAACAGTTACCACCATTTTGCCAATCTTATTTCATGTCTCCCTTTACTTTTTTGTTGTTGGAATGTTTTAAAGCAAATCCCAGACGTCATATTTTACCTGTAAATATTGCAGTATGTATCTCCAACAGGTAGTCTTTAAAAAAAACTGCAATATCATGATCACACCTGTCAGTAATTCCTTAATATCATCTAATACCTGTCTATGAACATATTTCCCTGGCAGTCTCTAAAATATTTTTTTCCAGTTGTTTTCTTTGAATCCAGATTAAAATAAGGTCTACACATGGCATTTGATCATATTTTTTATTTTTCCTTTAATCTCTAACAGTTCCCACTGCCCTATTTTTCCCCATGCTATTTATTAGTTGAAAACCCAGTTGCTATGATTTCCACTCATAGCGATCTCATGCTTATCAGAGTAGAACTGTGCTCCACAGGGTTTTTAAAGATTTTTTAATAATATTTGATTGTGTTTTAGGTGAAAGTTTACACAGCAAATTAGGTTCCCGTTTAACAATTTTTATACAGATTATTCCGTGACATTGGTTACAGTTTTCACAGTGTGTCAGCATTCTCATTATTTCCTTTCTGTGTGTTCTGTTTCCATTGATCTAGCTTTTCTTCCCCTCCTTGCCTTCTCATCTTTGCTTTTGGATAAATGTTGACTATTTGATCTCATATAGTTGATTGTTTAAGGGAGCACGTTATTCATGGGTGATATTGTTTATTTTATAAGCCAAACTATTATTTGGTTGAAAGGTGACCTCTGGGAGTGGCTTCAGTTCCAAGTTCAAAGAGTATCTTAGGGTGATAGTCTCAAGGGTTCCTCTAGTCTCTATCGGTCCAGTAGGACTGGCCTTTTTGGAATTTGCATTTTGTTCTACACTTTTCTCCCATTCTATCCAGGACTATTTTGTCCCCGGTCAGAATGGTCAGTAGTGGTGGCTGGATGGTCTGCAGTGGTAGTCAGGCACCATCTAGTTCTTCTGGTCTGAGGTAAGAGCAGGCCATGGTTCCTGTGGACTAGTTTCTTCTTTGAATCTTTGATTTCCTTTTGCTCCAGGTGAGGAGAGATCAGTAGTTGTATCTTAGATGGCTGCTCACAAGCTTTTAAGACCGCAGATGCTACTCACCAAACTAAGACGTAGAACACTGTCTTTAAGAACTATGTTATGCCAGTTGACTAAGTTGTCGCCCAAGACAATGGTTCCAAGCTTTTTAACCCAGGAAACCAATCTCACAAGTTTTTTGGACATGTCTAGGAATCCTCCATAACTGTGCTCCCTATGTGCTTTGTTATATGTATGGATCTGTATGCAACACACAAACGTGTATATACATATGCCTACAGATATACCTATACATGGATGTGCATTTACTCAAATATAACTTCCTGTACACGTAACCACACAGCTATTTTTTGGTTGTTGTTACTGTTGTTGCAAAATTGCATGTGTTACAGCATTTACCAAAATTACCCCTTTTTCTTGTGTACTTCTTAGTATATTTACCTTCGATAAAAATTTTTAATAATATTTTATTGCATCTTAGGTGAAGGTTGTGCTAACTTCACCCATATTTGGTATTGCATTTCCCATCGCCAAAAATAACAAGTACCTACTGTCTAGAAAGTGATTCCCCCTCACGTTCCCTCCCATCCCTGGTAACCATCAAAGAATGTCACTTTCCATGTGTATATCTATTCTTAACTTTTTATAATAGTGGGACCATACAGTATTTGTCCTTTTGTGATTGACTTATTTCACTCAGCATAATGTCATCAACTCGACGGCACTTGGTTGTTTTTTAATGTCCTCCAGATTCATCCATGTTGTAAGATGTCTCATGGACTCTCCATCATTCTTCACAGTTGCATGGTATTCCGTTGTATTATGTACCACAGTTTGTTTATTCCTTCTTCCGTTGATGGGCACATAGATTGTTTGCATCTTTTTGCTATTGTGAATAATGCTGTAATGAACATAGGTGTGCATATGTCTATTCGTGCCACTGCTTTTGTATCTCTTGGTTATGTACCTAGGAGTGGATTTGCTAGATCATAAGGTATTTCTATTTGTAGTTTTTTGAGAAAGTGCCATACAAGTTTCCACGGTGGTTGTACCATCTTACAATCCCACCAGCATTGCATAAGAGTACCAATCTCCCCACTACCTCACTAGCATTTTTTGCAGGGGTGAGATGGTATCTCATTTGTAATTTTGATTTGCATCCCTCTTTTTTTTTTTTAATGGCCAGTGAGAAACCCTGGTGGTGTAGTGATTAAGAGCTATGGCTGCTAACCAAAAGGTCAGCAGTTTGAATCCACCAGGTGCTCCTTGAAAACTATATGGGGCAGTTCTACTCTGTCCCATAGTGTCACTATGAGTCGGAATCGACTCGGACAGCAGTGAGTTTTAATGGCCAATGGGTGCCCTGGTTGCACAGTGATTAAGTGTTAGGCTACTAATCAAAATGTTGGCAGTTTGAATCCACCAGCCACTCCTTGGAAACCCCATGGGCAGTTCTATTCTGTCCTATAGGGTTGCTATGAATCGGAATTGATAGCAATGTTTTGTTTTGTTTTTTTAATGGCCCACGATAGCAAGCATCTTTTCATGTATTTGTTGGCCACCTGAATGTCCTCTTTGATGAAGTGTCTGTTCATGTCCTTTCTCCATATTTCAATTGGATTGTTTTTCTT
Organism: Loxodonta africana; assembly: GCF_030014295.1. Classification (NCBI taxonomy): domain Eukaryota; kingdom Metazoa; phylum Chordata; class Mammalia; order Proboscidea; family Elephantidae; genus Loxodonta; species Loxodonta africana. The sequence goes on from NC_087356.1 coordinate 14,537,993, forward strand.
TTTTTGTTGAGTTGTCGAAGTTTGCTATATATTTTAGAGATTAGACCCTTAGCAGATATGCTGTTGCCAAAGATTTTTTCCAGTATGTAGTTTCCTTTTTTTACTTTCTTGGTAAAAAGTCTGCAGAGGAGCGTGAGTATTTAATTTTTAGGAGGTCCCAGTTATCTAATTTATCTTCTGTCATTCATATGTTTTCGGTTGTGTTTGATAAGCTGTTTTTTTAGGCTGGGTTCTCTAAAGGAGTAAAACCAGTAAAGCGTATAAATATATAAAAGTGGAAAACAGCTCACTCGATTGGGGGGGTCGGAATGTCTCAAGTCCTTGGATCATGATAGAGTCCTTTCCCAATTCACGGAACTGCAGAAGCTGGTGAACCCAAGATGAGCAGGTCAGAGAGCAGGCTTCTGCTCACAGGCCATGGAAGTCAAGGAATCCCCAAGGTTGGCAGGCAAGATTACAAGGTTTCTCCTGATTCACGTGGCTGCAGGGGCTGGTGAACCCAAGATCAGCTGGTCTGGGAGCAGGACTCTTGCTCGCAGGCCATGAAGATCAACAAATCCCAAGAGGGACAGGTATGCTGCTAGCTCGAGTCCCAAGAATCAGAGGTCAGACAAGAGACAGCTGCTGGATCCAGAACAAGCCAACAACCTTGGCAAGGCAAGCAGGAAGGAAGTAGGTGGCGGAAGGTGGAGGGATGAAGGCTGAAGGGCAGTGAGCTGCCACAGGCCCCACCCCCTCCAGTACCACTCATCGGGTTCCATCGTGGGGTTGATCATGTATCAGATTTCAACAGGGAAGTGATCACAACATTATACAACTGCTAAAACACTGGGAATCATGGCCCAGCCAAGTTGACACATAATCTTAACCATCACACTCTTTACACCAAAAATTAGGGTCCCTGGTTTTGTCCCTGTGTTATCGTCTAAGAACTTTATGGTTTTATCTTCAACATTTAGTCTTTAATTCATTTTTCCATAGTGTTTTCAATGGCTGGTTTTTTAGAAGTAGATTGCCAGAACTTTCTTCTGAGGTGCCTCTGGGTAGACTCAAACCTCCAACCTTTTGGTTGGCAACCAAGTGCATTAACCATTTGCACCGTGCAGGGACTCCATTGGTTGAAAAAGCCTAGTCATTTGCCCTGTAGAATTTCCCACATTCTTGATTTTGCTGAGTGTATCCTTGTGGTGTTATTTATCATGTTCCTCTATCCCCTGTATTCCCTGTAAGCTGGTAGTTACATCTAGTGGCTTGAATATATTTGTTTGTTTATGTTTGTCTTTTCCAAGGCCACTTCATAGGTGGTTCTGTGAACCTCCAGGTATAGCAGTGCATTTTAAAAATTGTCTGAGTGCTTTTTTATCTAGCATTTTTCGTTGTTTCCATTAGGAGGGTTATCCAAGGTGCCTAGAGTGTGATACTGATAAAAATGGAAGTCCAGAGATAGTTTTTCGTGATGAGATTGTTCTCCATTTAGATTCCTGTTTGTCACGTCATCATGTAATGTGACAGCATTGAACTTCTCAGAGCCAAACCTTTGCGCATACGGACCAGAGAGACTATGCCCTATCCGTGATCACATTAGTGGGAGGGATGTGACAGTATCTCACAGAAACAGTGATTGTGCTTGATAAGTTAACTGGATGTCAAGAGACATATTTGACACTTGTACAGTCCCCCTCTGGAGAACAATTACCGTTCATATAAAGGTATAAAGTTATAATGAGTTTGTGCCACTTTCTTCTTCCTGTGTCCTGTTGTCTTCTTGGGTGATTGATCATGTGTCCTCAGAGGCAATCTTATGAATATCATGACCTAGTATCTTCCTAACATTTCTCCTGCTAAGGTTTATTTCCTGTTTTACTTCATACATCCTCTCATCTCCAAAAACCGTTTATTATCTCTTCTGTTTGATGTTCTTTCATGTGGATATTTCTGTATATTTTTTTGGTTTTACTCCCCATTCAGTCCTCTTCCAGTTTCCCTCATTCCCAGGCCCAGTCACGGAACAGAACCCGCCTCTTGGATGAATGGTTTCTAAACCTGTCCTTCCAAGAACCTTACTGGAAAGTCCTGAGAGAAAACAGCGCATGGGAAGAAAGGGCTTTTACATGGAGAACAAATCCCCATTACAAATATTTCTGGGCCCAGAGAATCAAGTTGATCTTCAGGAAGTGTTGTTTACTAAGGCTTTTTCAAATGGATATAAATCATTGGATTTCTTGCCTTAAGAGAAAAAAAAAAAAAAGATTCCAGAGGCCACGGCCATAGCCATTACCCATTCTCTCTGTGGTTGACTGGAGAACAACGGATGACAGCCTCTCCAGGCTGTTCAGCCTTCCTTCTGGCATGCTTCTGAGATTGATGGCAGATTGCGATCTGTCTGGAACTGTCAAGCCTCCTCCAGCAGAAGAATGCTTCAACAGATAGGTTTATACATTTCCAAGGGCTGCATGAGGGCAGCACTCCACTTGATTTAGGGCTAAGAAGTAAGAAAGCAGAAAGGAAGGTAAAATAAATTGCAGGAGCCTGACATAAACTAGGCAATAGATGGTTTTTCTTATCGTAGCCCCCAGCTTCCGCCTTCACACCATTTATTCTTCCATTGTCAGGCAGTTTTGCAATTTTTGGAGCTCAACAAGAGAAGGAAAGTTGTATTAAAGTGAATCGTTCCCAGAAGTCTCTGGGAATCATTTCACTTTAGGTCCAGATAAGCCACAACATTCTCAGTGGGTTCTGTATTCCCCAGTCACGGTGACAGTTTGAATGACATTGAACTAGGCATTGAGAAGGGAATGACGTAAGAAGGCAACATTCCTGGCCCTTAATAATGTTTAATTTAGTCTAGAAGGAGCAAGTGCTAAAAAAAAAAAAAAAAAAAAGCCTATGTGTGTACTGAAATATATGTAGCATGTGCATGCTATCCTCTCTCACTCTAGGGTGGCTGTGGAGGTGCTCTGAGGGGAAAATGCTGGAAAGAATGGCTTCTGCCCAGTTTCTGTCATACTGGAATGTGTGTAGTAAATGTGCTCAGTTTTGTGACCTAAAGAAAGAAGAATGTTACCTTTTCCTTAATTTTAGTCTGCATTGCAAATGTTACTCCAAAACTGAAGAAAAATGGCAAACTTCTGCTTGTACCCATCTCTCAGTGTGTCTTATCTTCCTTCCTTCTTTTTTCTTCCTTCCTTCCTCATTTTGGCACATCTCGGAAGTATCTATGACTTTTATTGTGTTGATTCCTAAAAAGTCATGTATGTTCTATATATTTGTACCTAAATGAACATTCCATCTTCTTCATAAACTTTGTGAGAATGGTAGGGTGTGTCAGTCCTTATACCGTTATAAATGTAGTGCCTTACACATTACCTGGCACAGGGAAAGTGGTCAGTGTTGGCATGAATGGATGGATGGAGGGAGGGAGGGAGGGAGGGAGGGAGGGAGGGAGGGAGGGAGGGATGATGGATGGAGGAATGGATGGGTAGAGGGATGGATGGATGGTGGAGGGGTAGATTGATGGATGAACAGATGAATAGATGGTTGGATGAAGAAAAATATTTCAAATATGTATCTAGATACACAGTTGGACACCATCAGTTCCTTCACACCCCTAAAGAGGTATGTGTATCCTCACCCTGGCTCCCACCAATAAGCAGGTTTTGTGTTACGAGACTGAATTCCTATGAAAAGGGTCTATGAGTTACTCACCTCTGTGTCTCCATCACCTTGCACAGTGTGTGGAATGGAAGTTGCCCAAAATATATGTTCAATAAAGGTTAAATCATTCGTTAGTGGTCCAAGCTCCCTATGAAAAGCCAGGCATTTGGAGTATTTGTAGGATCTGTTCTGAACGTCGAGCCAAAAAAGACTCCCAGTCTTTCCCTTTGAGCACATGAAAATGCTCTGTCCAAGATGACCAAAAGATGAATGTACGGTTGTTTCTCACTTCTTTCCATGCTCTCTGTCTGTGTCTCTGTTTTCTCGAGCATCAGGAATGCTGGGTGTTTGTTTCATGAAACCGAAATCCCCAGACAGTTTGCACAGCTCTCGTAGATGCCTGCCCCCAGCCCATCAGGGCTCTGTGTTAAAGCAAGTTATAGGAATTGGCCCTCAAATGATTTCCTCATTTGTAATCAATTAGCAGCCAGCCAGCCTTCTTTCCTCCTCCATCCCCCGCCTCCTTTTTCTCTCCCCTCCTTTCATGTCATAAAGAAATTGATTTGAGCATGAGAACAGGATCTCTCACAGGCCAGGGGCCTTAACAAGGCATTGCACTTGTGTGTGTGCATCATCTCTATTTAGGACATCTGGCCAGTGTCCTTAATCCTGAGAAAAAAACCTGTAGAAAAGGTACCTGTGGAATGTGTGTGTGTGTGTGTGTGTGTGTGGGTGTGTGTGTTGCAAATATGAAACTTCACCATTATTGCTAGCTGTGGCTCAGAAAAGTAAGTGCTGGCTGTCCTGGTTGAGATTTCATTGGCCTCCTAGATCCACAACACCAGTCACCACTGGACCTACACAGCTCCTTCTGAGCTCACCAGGTTTCTTAGACCCCAACCCTGCTCAAAGCTTCTTGCTCTGGTCCCAAGACCTCCCTCCACCCCCACCAAAAAAAAGGTTACTGTGTGAACGTGAGCCTTATGACCTCAATAGCAATTTTTTTTTTAGTTTCCTAGGATTGCCATAACAAAATACCCAAAGTGGGTGACTTTAAAGAACAGGAACTTACTGTCTCACAGTTCTGAGAGCTACAAGTCTGAATTCAGGGCATTGGCAGGGACATGGTCCCTCTCCTTTAGGGGAAGATCTTTCCTTTTCCAGCTTCTGGCCCTTTGGCATCTTCCCCCATGTGACCTCATCTCTTTGTTCTTCCCTTTTATAAGACACCACTCAAAAGGGAGTAAGACCCACCCTACTCTGGTATGACCTCATGAATTGATAACATCTTCAAAAACCAAAAACCAAACCCGTTGGCCTTGAGTAAAATTCTGACTCATAGTGACCTGTAGGACAGTGTAGAACTGCCCCCACACAGTTTCTAAGGAGCGACTGGTGGGTTTGAACTGCCGACTTTCAGAGGAAGATCCTGTTTCCAAATAAGGTCACAGTCAACAGATAGAGGGATTGGGACTTCAAAATATCTTTTGAGGGGACACAATTCGGTACATAATAGTTAGAACTTAATATTATCTCCTATGAACCAAAATTGGCGAGCTCAAAAACATTACTCAGAAATAAGAGAAAGTTTATGTTACAGCACAGAGTATTTTGACTACTTCTGCTCCCAGGTAACCACCTTTAGAAGCCCTGGTTTATTTTATGATAGTCTCTTGTCAGGCAACAGGAAGAAGCTGTGATTTAGCAACTAGAGAATTGATGAGGAAGAAGCAGTAGGAGGAAGAGGCCGTGGTGGCTCAGGAAGTCTGTTGAGTGAAGTGACCAGCATCTTTGAAGTTCATGGGTCCTTACCTCTAGCTCAGACACTTGCTAATATCAAGCCAAGGCCTACTGGATATGAGCCATATACTAACAGAACAGGCCAAAGAGTTTCCCCCACCATATGCATTGGGACTTAGATGAAAGACCTCAGTATAGCACAGGAGTTAGGTGCGTGAGCCTGGCTCCAAGCTCCAGCTTTGGTGCATACTGACAATGTGAACTTATCTCCTCTAGGCCTCAAGGTACTAATCTGTAAAATGGTTATAATAAATAGTACTTACCTTATAAAGGAGCCCTGGTGGTGCAGTGCTTAAAGCACTTGGCTGCCACCCAAAGATCAGCAATTTGAACCTACCAGCCACTCCATGGGAGAAAGATGTGGCAGATTTACTGTCTCAGAAACCCTGTGGGGCAATTCTACTCTGTCCTGTAAGGTGACTATGAGTCGGAATAGACTCAACTGCATCCAAAACCAAACCAAACCAAACCCACTGCCGTCGAGTCGATTCCGACTCCTAGCGACCCTATAGGACAGAGTAGAACTGCCCGATGGAGTTTCCAAGGGGCGCCTGGCAGATTTGAACTGCCAGCCTCTTGGTTAGCAGCCGTAGCACTTAACTACTGCGCCAACAGAGTACTCTATAAAGTTGTACTGAGAAATCAAGGAGATGATTTATATAAAGTGCTTAGTTTAGTACCTGACACATAAATATTCAATTAATGTTTATTAGTAGTAGTAGTTATTTTATTACTCTTGTTATTTTTATTAGCAAAGGAGGCCAACTGGCTGTTCAGCCCAAGCCACCCAGGATGGCCATTCTTTGGTGACATTAATACAGGACAGGGTAAGCTCACAGCATGTGGCTCTCCTGCTACTGCCCTTCATTTCTGTGCTCATGGCAGACCTCACCAATCAATTACTGAACACCTTCCATAGGCACAGCCGTTAATAGTAGATCTGAGATACCTACACAGCATCATGCCAGCTCTACAAGAGACTGATGTATAAACCAGAATGCCAGTTGATTATTTTTCAGTAAGATAAAAGAATTTTCCAAGGGAACTCAAATACTCTCAGTGTTAGGAAATCAGCTTCATGAGCACAGACTCTGAGCTTGGAGAGTGGGGTGATCTAAATGTCTAGTTTCATCATTGTAAATTATCATCTCCACGTTGAGGTACATCTATCTGCCTGGACTGCACCGGAGTCAAGTTGCTTGAACATGGATGTATGTTCAAACAGACTTCGGAAGGAATTTCTTCAGGTACCTATTTCATCCATGACAGTCTGACTTTCCCTTAAACTCCCTCTCCAAGATCAGGAGGAAGGAGGTGGCACCTTGCTGTCACCTCCACTTGCGGACTGCCCATGGATGCACTGTGTGTTCTCGGAAAGTCTTTTACTTTCTCTGAGTCCCACGTATGTGTATGTGTGTGTTACCCTCCCTACGGTCTGTTTTCAATGTATCAGCCAGAGGGGTGTGGTTAGAGTGTATGTCGAACGTGTCATTCCTCCGCCCAGAGCTTTCCAGAAGCTTCTCATTTTGCCCAGTGTAAAAGCCGTTTTTTAAAGGCCAAAGCCCTTACAGTTAAAAGTCCTCACGCTACCTAACTGCCTCTCCTTTACTGCCATCCTCACTTTCTCCCCTCCTGCCCTATTGACCTTCCGCTGTCTTTGGGCAGACCCATCATGGTCCCCTCAGCCCAGAAACATGACCCGGCCTGTCCTGCAGGCCTGGAACACTCTTCCCCCAGAAACCGCATGGCTTACTTCCACTCCTACTTCAAGTTGTTCTCACTATCCTCTTCCCAGATATATATATTTTTCATAGCACTTATTATCTTTACTATACTATGGATTTTTACTTTTTTACTTTGTATGTGTCTTTCCTCTTCTAAAATATACACTCTCTTAGGATAAGGTGTTTGGTCTATTTTGTTTTCAATGTATTCCCAGTTCCTAGAAGAATGTCTGGCACATATTGGGTGGTCAATATGAAGGACAATATTAATAACAGCTCTGAAAAGTCTTGTTAAGCTCTTTGGCCCAATGGCACAATGTAATTACCAATACCCTCGTGATAGTTTTCAGATGACCTTGTCCTTTTTGCAACAGAGAGGCCCAGCTTCTCCTATCCTCCCATGCAGGTGATTCTTAATGTAACTGACCTAAAGGAGTTTGTCTCCACAAGAAGAGCTGGTCTAGAGCCTCTTGCAAATCTATCTGATGCTGTTGAGTCTGTCAGCACTTAACTCATCTGATGCCATCTGAGTCCAACAGAAGTACATACCGGGAATCTTTGGCTTTCACCTTTAGCTGTGAGAAGTCTTAATGATTTTTGCCAATCTTTCAAGTACTTTTGTTTAAAATATATGTCGGCCATGGCTGATGTAAACAGCAGAAAAAGAGGCTCTTTATCCACCAGAGGGAAGCAGCTGCTGCCTTGAACCTGCCCCTCATCCCACCTGTATCTGAAATGGATCAGGCAGACCCTCAGTGGCCTTGCGTGGTGCAGGGTAGAGGGACTGGATTATTTACCCGTTTCGCTCTATTCCCCCATCTCTATCCTCTGAGAGCTCATTCACCTGATCCTATTTTTAGACAAGGTTATTGCTCGGAGAACAGCACCCAGAGGCTCTTAACTGAAATTTCCTCTTCCCTCTCAGCCAGCTCGTCTCTGACTGCACTGGTTGACCTGACAGTCCGTGTGGACTCTTCTTGAAAGAGCTTGGCACCTGCAAGTGTTGAGCAAAGCAGGTGTGGGGTAAGAAGGCCCTCTGCTGCCTCTAACCCCACGCCCATTCCCAAGAATGTGTATGGGGACAGCCTTCTTCTGTCCCCTGCTGCACACCAGAATCCCAAATCACTCCGCTGCTCGGCCTTTCCTGGGCTGGGATTGGTCTGCACTGTTGTTTCGTTAGGGCGTGTTTCTCAGTTTAGGTTTACTGTGCACTGCAAAGGAGGCTGGGCCTGACCAGTGGGCTGAACATGCTCTAATTTGCCGGGCAGGAAGCGGGAATGTTAGCCTATCTCTTTGGAGTGGTTCTTAGAATGCCTATTCCAAAGCAAGGGTCTTGGAGGTTGGTATGCAGTGGTTCAGCCGCTAGTGTAAGCTCCAAAAAATAGTACTTGGGCTCATTCTCTTGAATTTACATGGTATATTGATTGTATCCTTACAAATGTATTGAGTTAGTTCTTGCCATGCAGAATAAATGATCAGAAAACGATGGATTCCTTTGAGCTATTCGGATGGGGTGGTAATAAACTGTGAAAGCAGAACCTTGGCAGTTCCTGACGTCAGCAGGATACAGAAGGCATTTGCAGCCTGGTGGGTAATTTATTTGTATTAATGGACTGGATGTCAGGCTGTGCCCACAGGCTGGGGGTCCTGTTGAATGTGAATGTAACCAGAGCCTGGCTGGGCTGGAGCAGGCAGGATTTACACGCACACACTCACACACACACTCACACTCTCTCACACACACACACACACATACACACACGCTATAGAGGCAGCTCTGCCTGGATAGGCAGTGGTGAAGCTTCGGTGCTGCCCCTAAAGGATTTTTCAGGAAAGACCTTAGTTCTGAGTCCTGCAGTCATCTCCCCTCTGACACTGCTCAGGGCTCAGCCAGTGACGGTCCCAGAACCTCAGAGAAAAACGAACTTGTCTATATTTGTCTAGTGCAGGCCCTCCCCTGCCAGTGGTTGAGAATGCAAGCTATGTGATCAGTTTTACCTTAAAAAGAAACCCAGTCTATCCTTGTTGGACATATTCGTACTGCCTGGAAATTCATAAGAAACTGTATATAGCCATTTTATTGCATCAGTTTGATCATCAGCTTTTTAAAAGGTCAATTCATTGGCTTCTTGCTTTTAAAGATGCAAAATAAAACAAGCCTCGTCTGATTGTCCGTTATTACATTTTGTAAGACACAAAGCAAGGCAACGTACAAAACACAGAGTGGTGTTGTTTTTGTCAGGTGCTATCGAGTCGGTTCCGACTCATAGCGACCCTACGCACAACAGAACGAAACACTGCCCAGTCCTGAGCCATCCTTACAATTGTTGTTATGCTTGAGCTCATTGTTGCAGCCACTCTGTCAATCCACCTTGTTGAGGGTCTTCCTCCTTTCTGCTGACCCTGTACTCTGCCAAGCATGATGTCCTTTTTCAGGGACTGATCCCTCCTAACATGTCCAAAGTATATAAGACACAGTCTCACCATCCTTGCCTCTAAGGAGCATTCTGGCCTCACTTCTTCCAAGACAGATTGGTTCGTTCTTTTGGCAGTCCACGGTATATTAAATATTCTTCGCCAACACCACAATTCGAAGGCTTCAACTCTTCTTGGGTCTTCCTTATTCATTGTCCAGCTTTCACATGCATATGATGCGATTGAAAATAGCATGGCTTGGGTCAGGCGCACCTTAGTCTTCAGGGTGACATTTTTGCTCTTCAACACTTTGAAGAGGTCCTTTGCAGCAGATTTGCCCAATGCAACGCGTCTTTTGATTTCTTGACTGCTGCTTCCATGGCTGTTGATTGTGGATCCAAGTAAAATGAAATCCTTGACAACTTCAGTCTTTTCTCCATTTATCATGATGTTGCTCATTGGTCCAGTTGTGAGGATTTTTGTTTTCTTTATGTTGAGGTGCAATCCATATGGAAGGCTGTGGTCTTTGATCTTCATCAGTAAGTGCTTCAAGTCCTCTTCACTTTCAGCAAGCAAGGTTGTGTCATCTGCATAACGCAGGTTGTTAATGAGTCTTCCTCCAATCCTGATGCCCCATTCTTCTTCATATAGTCCAGCTTCTCAGATTATTTGTTCAGCATACAGTTTAAAAAGGTATGGTGGAAGAATACAACCCTGACGCATACCTTTCCTGACTTTAAACCAATCAGTATCCCCTTGTTCTGTCCGAACAACTGCCTCTTGATCTATGTACAGGTTCCTCATGAGCACAATTAAGTGTTCTGGAATTGCCATCCTTCTCAGTGTTATCCATAATTTGTTATGATCCACACGGTCGAATGCCTTTGTGTAGTCAATAAAACACAGGTAAACATCCTTCTGGTATTCTCTGCTTTCAGCCAGGATCCATCTGACATCAGCAATGATTATCCCTGGCTCCACACCCTCTTCTGAAACCAGCCTGAATTTCTGGCAGTTCCCTGTCAATATACTGCTGCAGCCGTTTTTGAATGATCTTCAGCAAAATTTTGCTTACGTGTGATATTAATGATATTTTTCTATCATTTCCACATTCGGTTGGATCACCTTTCTTGGGAATAGGCATAAATATGGATTTCTTCCAGTCAGTTGGCCAGGAAGCTGTCTTCCATATTTCTTGGCATAGACGAGTGAGCACCTCCAGCGCTGCATCTGTTTGTTGAAACATCTCAATTGATATTCCATCAATTCCTGGAGCCTTGTTTTTCACCAATGCCTTCAGAGCAGCTTGGACTTCTTCCTTCAGTACCATTGGTTCCTGATCATATGCCACCTCTTGAAATGGTTGAATATCGACTAATTCTTTTTGGTATAATGCTTCCTGCGTCGTTTAATATTTTCCCCATGGAATCCTTCACTATTGTAACTCGAGGCAAGAGGTCACTGAAAAGACAGGAAAGAAAGAAAAGACCAAGATGGATGTCAGAGGATACTCTGAAACTTGCTCTTGAGCATTGAGCAGCTAAAGCAAAAGGAAGAATTGTGAAGTAAAAGAACTGAACAGAAGATTTCAAACGGCCTCTCGAGAAGACAAAGTGAAGTATTATAATGACATGTGCAAAGAGTTGGAGATGGAAAACCAAAAGGGAAGAACACGCTCAGCGTTTCTCAAGCTGAAAGAACTGAAGAAAAAAATCAAGCCTTGAGTTGCAATAGTAAAGGAACACAGAGTAGGGATTAGCAAACTACAAGCCATGGGCCAAATCCACCCCAAGATCAGTTTTTTATAAATAAAGTTTTACTGGAGCACAGCTCCATCATTTACCCATAATCGATAACTACTTTTGTGCGACAGTGGCAGAGCTGACTAGTTACGACAGAGATCATACGGCCTTCAGTGCCTAAAATACTGTCTTTCCCTTTACAGAAAAAATGTTTGCTGGCCCCTGGCATAGAAGATAAGGGCACTGACTCTGGGACCAAACTTCCTGGTTTCAAATCCCAGTTCTGCCACTTACTAGCTGTGTGACCTTAGGCAAGTTGCATAACCTCTTTGTGATTCAGTTTCCTCATAAAATGGAGATAAAAATAATACTTACATCATAAGGTTGTTACGAACATTTAAATGAATTAATAATTGGAACATGTTTAGAATAATTCCTGATAAATTGTAAATTTTTTAAGAATAGGGGAAGCATCTAAGACTGTGGAAACATCCAACTACCTATTCAAATCTCAGTCAGCCCTTCATTTTGGCAGTGAAAATTTGAAAACAACCTCAATGTAAGATAACTTTCCTCCTTACCTTCCCCACCTCGTGATGGCTCCTCATTTTAAAGAACGTTGCTTTGTGGGTCTAATTGTTTCCTGTCTGATGTTGCGCCTGTGTGACTTTTCCCTGAAAATAAGGACAAAGACTTGATTGACTGGAGGAAGAATGGAGGCTGGTGTGGCACGAGAACAGAGACTCCTACCGCCTACTTCTGCATGACTGCAAGGGCTGAAGCGCAGTAGCCATGGTTTCCATTGCACTTGGATTCCAGTGAAATAGAAGAGAAGTCTGGCAGGTGAGGGTGGCATAGCAACAAGAAGGCACACTTCTTATTGGAGACAATGAGACACAGGCAACAGAAAAATAGATATGTTGAGGAAAGCTGAAAATAAGCTACAGAATATTTCCTTTAACTCGTTAGAACAGTACGTGAGGGGTTACCTGACATCACTGATGAATTTATTCATACCTCTGCTTCCTCTTGCTTTCTTGGGCTAGAACATTCCACTGTTACCTGCTCCCCTAGATGGTGGTGTTGTTCTTAGTTGCTGTTGAATTGATTTTAGACTCATAGAGACCCCATGTGACAGAGTGGAAGTGCCCCACAGGGTTTTCTTGGCTGTCAACTTTACAGAAGCAAGTTGCCAGGTCTTTCACCTGTAGAGCCACTGGGTGGGTTTGAACTGCTAGCCTTTCAGTTAGCAGCCAGGTGCTTAACCATTGTGCCACAGGGCTCCTCGCTCCCGTAGGTAGCACTTCCAATAAGACAGGCATAGTGCTGGGAAAGCAGGTAGACCATATGTTTGGAGAACCCCAGATTTTTATTGAGGAGTCTCTGGATCCCATTCCTGTTCTCTATTTTATAGGCTAGGTTTTCTGGATTCCTGGTTTTTATTATTTTTATGCATTCTTCAACTGATTTGGGGACTCTGAGAATGCAGTTTATATCACAGCATTGATTGTTCACACATACTTCCTGATCATTCAAATAACAGTTTCATTTCTCCAGAGGGCAATAATTATTACGTCACTGCCTGCATCAAAACTAAAATTTTTATATTCTCAGTGCAGACCCATCAGGCTGTTCTCCCTCATCCTGCGAGTGGGAATGCTGCCTCTGCTGGCCTTCAGTATCCCATTCCTCCTACTGGTATAGAATCCTGAGACTCACAGAGAAGACACCACAACTTCAGAGGAAGAGCTGGAGGAACCTGAGGCTGCACAGCTCTTTACCCATCCCAAACATGGAGAATTTGTCTTCCCAAAATAATTTCCAAGAAAGACATTTTCTCAACATCTTTTTTTTCTCTTGCTCCTGTGCCTGGGTTTCCACATCGAAAACCCCCACTTGCACCCATCTCACTCAGCGTCCCTACTAGGATGTTCAAGGCCCTGCACCATGGTCCCCTTGTAGCCCTGTAGCTTCATCACCTCTTCCCTGCACTGGTCCGTCCCGGGTCCTCCAGTGTACTTGGTGGGCACATGCACAGCTCGGGGCATTTGCATTGGTTCCTTCTGCTTGGAATGCCCTTTCCCCAGGTACCCCCAAAGCTCACCCCCTGTCTTTATGCAGGTAACTATTCAAAAGTTACCTTCTCAGTGAGGACTTCCTGGGCCGCTGTATCAAAATCTTCAACCTATCCCCCTCCCAACATTTCACATCTCCTCCCCTGGTTTCCTGGATGGCACAAACGGTTAACACGCTCGGCTACTAACCAAAAGGGTTGTTTGAGTCCGCCCAGAGGCACCTTGGAAGAAAGCCTGGTGATCTACTTCTGAAAGCTCAGCCATTGATAACCCTGTGGAGCACAGTTCTGCTCTGACACATGGCCATGAGTTGGCTTCAACTCAGTGGAAACTGGTTCCTTGGTTTATTTTTCCCCCAGCACTTATCGCTTTCTAACATACTCTAGATTTTACTTATTTTTGTGTTTATTTGCTATCTCCGCCGCTGGAATGTAGTAAGCTCCATAACCAAAAGAAATCCAAACCCATTGCCTTCGAATAGATTTCAACTCATAGTGACCCTGTAGGACAGGGTAAAACTGCCCCATAGAGTTTCCAAGGCTGTAAATCTTTATGGAAGCTGACTGCCACATCTTTTTCCCACGGACTAGCTGGGGGGTTCAAATCACCGACCTTTCAGTTAGCAGCTGAGCACTTCAACCACTGCACCACCAGGGCTCTTTGTGAGTTCCATGAGGGCAGGGATTATTGAGGGTTTTGTTCACTACCATTTCCCCACTGCCTAGAACAGTGCCCCACATATAGTGGGCACTTGTACTGATTTGTTGAATAAATGTATAACATTTACTAAAACTCCTTATATACTTATTGGGAGGATAAAAATGAAAATTAAATAAAGCCTGTGAAAATCTTTAGAACAATTTAAAATGCCAGATGCATTTGAAAGGTGTAATTCTTAATGAAGCAACCTTAACAGCAAGAAAACAAAATCTTTTTGGAGGGAAATTATATAGACGAGATTTCTAGCACAAAGTTACTGAAACCATAAGGTTGATTTACACTGACTGGCACGATAAGACCTTTCAGGAAAAGTTACACAGCAGAACGTGTTCCTCTCCCTCATTTTTGAAAATCCTGCTAAGCTCTTTGATATGTTAATAAAACCAAACCTGTTGCCATTGAGCTGATTCTGGTTACTGGAGACGCCATGTGCTACAGAGTAGAACTAAGCTTGATAGGGTTTTCAGTGGCCGTAACCTTTCAGAAGCAGATTGCCAGGCCTCTCTTTCGCAGTGCCACTGTTTGGGCTCAAACTGCCAACCTTTCGGTGAGTGGACAAGTGCAAACCGTTTGCACCACCCAGGGACCTATTTTTAATATATTAGGAAATTTAAAAATCCTTATGTTTTAGGAATTTCAGAAATCATCACTTGGCCATGAAGTCAGCAGGTAGAAAAAAGATTCTCCTTTAGCCCCAGGGGACGTGATTCCAAGGTGCAAAGGCAGGCTAGTTTTCTGGACTGGGTGAACGGACAACTGAAGACCTCATTTTCACTTTAAAATGGGTTTACATAGTTGCATTAAAGCATGAAGGTTTTGAGAAGGAATTTCTCATAGCTATAATAGAAAATAATTGGATTGACTCAGTAGCATACAAAATACATTTTGAAGCAAAGCTGCCACCAGTAAATTTCTCCCGTCAGCACAAAGAAGTTTACTGGCGTGCCCGTGGCTAATAAATGCTGAGGGTTCCCTGTGACCACCCCTTCCAGCCTTCAAGCTGCTGTTGAGTAAACCAATCTTTGAGCGATGGTGTGATGTAAGAGCGGCTAGAGCCCAAATTAACGCAAAATTCAGGGGCAGCGTTTCCTCAGTCGCTGAGACACATAGTATTTGCAGCGACTCAGGCGAGCATTTGTTTCTCTGTAATGAGAGTTATTCCCATTAATAGCTTGTTTATGAAGTTCACCTGAAGTCTATGACAGTGACTGTGACATCCAATTTTGTGCTGATTCCATTATCAAAGATAGCAAAGTGTTTTGTAAATGAATGTCCGGAGTTAAGGATTTCTGTAAATCAGCACGGATATAGAATACCAAGGAACATTCTCCAACTCAAACCATGTCCACAAACACCCAGTGAAGTGAAGAATTCTGCCTCAGTGCCCATACATTGCAGCCCAGAGGGTCGTCTGAGTCCCATAGGGGCAGACCATCATCCTAGGTGGATAGCAAATTGCAGATGTAATGAAAGCTAACCAAAAAAACCAAACCCATTGCTGTCAAGTCGATCCTGACTCACAGTGACCCCATAGGACAGAGTAGAACTGCCTCATAGAGCTTCCAAGGAGTGGCTGGTGAATTCAAACTGCCGACATTTTGGTTAGTGGTGAAACTCTTAACCACTACGCCACCAGGGCTCCGATATATGCATGAATTAAACCCAAACCAGTACCTATAATTTGATTCAGGTTTTAAATATTTTAACTTAATAAGCAAATCCTAGGAGCCCTGGTGGTGCAAACAATTAAGTGCTCAGCTGCTAACCAAAAAGGTTGGCGTGGTTCGAATCCACCAGTGGCTCCATGGGAGAAAGATCTAGTGATCTGCTCCTGTAAAGATTACAGTCTAAAAACCTCTAAGGGGCAAGTCTCCACTGTCACAGTGGGCCACTATGCATTGGAACCAGCTCAATGGCTCCCAACAACAACAAAATCTTAAATCAGGGCTTCAGATTTTCATGCCTTTCTACTATGTCTCTGAAGTACCTGAAGCCCTTACAGAGAGAGGAGAAATACAAAAAGGGATTCACTGGGTGACTTTTTCTCTTCTTTTTAAAATTTTTTTTTTATTTTGAGATTGGCCACGTAATATAAAGATTAAAGAACTAAAGTCTAGGCCTGTCAAAATAAAGTCTGTCCCCATCTGTATTGAGAGAAGAGCTTGGCTTCCTTGGTCTCGTTGCCCCTCTGCCTTTTCTCTTCAAGAAGGGACCCAGGAGCTCCTGGCCTGGGCTCCTTGGCTCAGAACCCGTCAGACACGCTGTGGTGGCTGTTCCTTCTGTGGTCCCGTGCCTGTCTGTTATGTCACTCAGGGGCTAGTCCTGTCTGTGGTGTCCCCAGTGCTTTCCACAGTGTTGCCACCTCACAGGAAGGAGGGAAGAGGACACATGGCCAACAATTTCATCTGTGTAACAATAAGGAGGAAACCCTGGTGGTGTAGTGGTTAAGTGCTACAGCTGCTAACCAAGAGGTCATCAGTTCGAACCCACCAGGTGCTCCTTGGAAACTCTATGGGGCAGTTCTACTCTGTCCTATAGGGTTGCTATGAGTCAGAATCGACCTGATGGCAGTGGGTTTGGTTTGGTTTTTTTGGACAATAAGGAAACTCAGGAAGAAGCAAAGCGAGTGGTCCTTAAGCCGTTACTCTGCTCACATGACCATTTTCCAGAGTTTATAAGCACTGCGGAAGGAATTTGTGAACCTTTACAGGGCTTTCAAACACTCCTTCTAAGAAATCTATCATTCTGGTGATGAAAGGACTTTTTGTTTTATAACTGACTCTGCCATATTAGTTGGATTATCTTCATGATCGAGTGGCTTTTGCTAAGGTCTTTTTTTTTTTTTTTAACGTGGCTTGCAGATTTATGTGTTGGGTACATAGCAGTGTGATGTGGCCAACTTTGCTGTTGTTGTTAGGTGCCAGCGAGTTGGTTCTGACTCATAGCAACCCTGTGTACCACAGAAGGAAACATTGCCCAGTCCTGTGCCATCCTTGCAATTCCTGTGCTTGAGCCCGTTGTTGCAGCCACCATGTCAATTCATGTCGTTGAGGGTCTCCCTCTTTTCTGCTGACCCTGTACTTTACCAAGCATCATGTCCTTCTCCAGGGACTGATCCCTCCTGACAACATGTCCAAAGTATGTAATACACAGTCTCACCATCCTTGCTTCTAAGGAGCATTCTGCTTGTACTTCTTCCAAGACAAATTTGTTCGTTCTTTTGGCAGTCCATGGTATGGTATATTCAATATTTTTCACCAACACCACAATTCAAAGGCATCAACTCTTCTTCGGTCTTCCTTATTCATTGTCCAGCTTTCACATGCATATGATGTGATTGAAAATACCATGGCTTGGGTCAGGTGCACCTTAGTCTTCAGGGTGACATCTTTGCTCTTCAACACTTTGAATAGGTCCTTTGCAGCAGATTTACCCAATGCAATGCATCTTTTGATTTCTTGACTGCTGCTTCCATGGCTGTTGATTGTGGATCCAAGTAAAATGAAATCCTTGAGAACTTCAGTCTTTCTCTGTTTATCACGATGTTGCTCATTGGTCCAGTTGTGAGGATTTTTGTTTTCTTTATGTTGAGATGCAACCTGTACTGAAGGCTGTGGTCTTTGATCTTCATCAGTAAGTGCTTCAAGTCCTCTTCACTTTCAGCAAGCAAGGTTGTGTCATCTGCATAATGCGGGTTGTTAATGAGTCTTCCTCCAATCCTGATGCCATGTTCTTCTTCATATAGTCCAGCTTCTTGGATTATTTGCTCAGCATACAGATTGAATAGGTATGGTGAAAGAATACAACCCTGACACACATCTTTCCTAACTTTATACCACTCAGTATGCCCTTGTTCTGTCCGAACAGCTGCCTGTTGATCTCCGTATAGGTTCCTCAGGAGCACAATCAAGTGTTCTGGAATTCCCATTCTTCGCAGTGTTATCCATAGTTTGTTATGATCCACACAGTCAAATGCCTTTGCATAGTCAGTAAAACACAGGTAAACATCTTTGTGGTATTCTGTGCTTTCAGCCAGGATCCATCTGACATCAGGCCGACTTTAGTAAACACATAAAAACATGTTGTTGTTGTTGTTGTTGATGCCATTTGCTCATGGTTTACCAATGGTGAAGGAATTTAATAATCACAGGAAACCGTTTTATAGTATTTACGATGTGCCGGGCACTGTTATGGAAGCCCTGGCTGCCAACCAAAAGATCCACCAGGTGCTCTTTGGAAACCCTGTGAGGCAGTTCTACTCTGTCCTGTAGGGTCGCTATGAGTCAGAACCTGTTGAAGGCAATGGGTTTGGTTAGACATTGTTATAAGCAATTGACATATATTAACCCATTTAATTTCACAAGATCCCTGTGAGAGAGATACTTTATTATGCCCATTTTGCAGTTGAGGAAACTTAGGCACAAAGAGTCTAGTGTGCAGCAGAGGCAGGATTTGAACTACAGTCTGGTGCCAGGCTCAAACTCTTAAACACGGTCATGCCCTGCCACTCTCAGAAGTCCTCCAAGGCTGAGGATCCAGTTCTAAAGCAAGTCACCTTTCTTTGTCCCTAGAGCCAGATTCCTAGGGAAAAGTAATTATTTACATGGACATTTGCAAATATCTCATTTTTTCACTTACCTCCTTGAATTATTTCTTTGTAGCATCAAAACAATGATGTGGGAAAAAATCATTTAAAGACAATGTGGTTAGTTTGGGTTGACATAATAAGGATCTAGAAAGAATCTTCTGCTCCCAGTTCCCCTCCTGACAAAGGAAAGAGGCTGACAGAAGGCTTTTAATTTACCTCCTTGACCTCTTGGCACTTTGAGGCAGTTGCAGATCCCAGTCCACGGTGAGAGGAGGCTCTTTGATCCAAGGCCATGCATCACAGGTGGGCCTGATGAGTGTTCTTCCCACAGGAGGTGGAGAGGCCAGCCTGCCCAGTCAGCCGGTTCAGGCTCCAACAGTCCCTGGGGTGGAGAGAGCGGTGTGGACTGCAGTTGGGAAGCCCTTTGTCCCCTGGGAGGAATCACCAGGAGCGCGTAAGGCCGGTGGCCACTGGACAGAGACTCCCTTCTCAATGTAAAAGAGATGGTCCCATACCAGGCATGCCCCATGACTCCATTACCTGCTCTGATAGGTACACACTGTCGAGAATTTGTCTGGAAATGTCTCAGATGTTACTTCATAATTTGGGGATCGTCTTCCCCAGGAGTGGAAAAATGAGCAATTCTTCTCTGAATTGGATAAATGTAAGCTGGGGTCTAGACCCTGCTGGCCTAAGAGATAAACAATCCACACCTTTCCTTTTCCTTCCAAATCAAACACATCATTATCAGAGCTCTATGAGGGGCTCCCCTACCCCTTTGTGAGACCGAGTCAGTCAGGGTGGAGGTGAAGAACACAGACTTCACAACTGGACGGCCCTGAACTTGAAGCCTGGTGCCCCTCTTCCTAGCTCTGTGACACTGAGTACCTTATTTGCCTCTCAGAATTTTTCTTACTCGTGAAATGTCAACAATAATTCCTACTTCACAGGGTTCCTGTGAGCGACAATTCAATTATCCACAGTTTCTGAGGTGGAATAGCAGCTAAAAACATGATCATGTTGTTACTTTAGGGTTGGCACACAGGCTCAGAAGTCAGACTGCCTGGGTTCAAATTGGGCTCTACCATTTTCTACCACTTCCCTGACCTTGGACAAGTTACTGAGCTTCGCTGTGCCTCAGCTTCCTGTCTCTAAATTGTTGATGATATCAGGTCGTGATAACTACCTTGTAGGGTTGTTGTGGGGATTAAATGGGCTAACGTATGTGAAGTGTATGAAGTAGTACATGGCATATATGAGGTACTCATTAAAAATTGGTTGGCCCTCTTTATGAAGAGGTGATGGTGACTATGAAAATCATGACGAAGAGCTTCCTTTTGAAAGAGAACTAGTGTCACTTGAACTCTGGACAAAAGCCTACAGGAACCCATGAGAGGGTAGGGAAAGGATCTTTACACTCAGGGACAACCAGTCAGTCTTTTGCTCGCTTTACTTTCATTAAACATATTGAGCCAATGTGAGCTGAATGCTACGCTAGGCACCCAAAACACAGTAACAGACCAGGAGGGCGTACTCCTGGCCCTCATCTATATTGCATTTGCTCCCAGTACAGAGTTACTAGGTGATTACTGGCCATGTCTGTGCTCAGAACATTCTGCCTCTTCTAGCACTGGCATCCAGGTTCCTGCGACATTTGTTGCCTCAGCAAACACTGTATGATAATTGTTTTTATAGCACCTTCTTCATTAAGAGACGAAAAGCTCTTTACATATCATCGGTTTTATTCTCTTGACATTACTAGGAAATGTAGAAGGACGGATTTGATTATCTCCAGTTTATGGGAGAGCTAAGCCTCCGAGAATTAAGGTACTTCGTCACAAGCCACTTTGCAAGGCCACCACAGAGTCAGGGCTGTCTCCAATTCCCAAGCCACCAGCAGTGTGCTCTTAAATGTAACACACACTAAATGTACACAGGTGGTCCCTGCTGTCCTCTCCCCTTTTCCCAGTATTGAGGGGGAAACAGTGCAAGCAGCTGACCTTGGACCATTATTAACCTTGACAGTCTATACTAAGGCTCAGCAAACTTTTCTGTAAAGGACTAAAAAAAAAAAAAAAAAGACTAGACAGTAAATATTTTTGGCTTTGCTGCCCGCACAGCCTTTTTATCAGCTTCTCAGCTCTGCTGTTGTAGCTCAAAAGCAGCCATTGGCAATCTGTAAACAAATGGGCATGGTGTGTTCCAATAAAACTTTATTCACAAAACCAGGTGGTAGACTGGATGTGGCCCGAGGGCCACGGTTTGCAGACTCCTGATCTATGCTAATATTACCATATTTTATGCAAATAACTGGTACCTTCTAGGTTTGTTTGCCAACTGTGCCTTCCCCCATGAAGTATTTTCATAATGCACTATGCTGATTTTTTTAACAGCAACATGTAAAAAAATTTGGCATAGCAGCACTTATGAAAATACCATGTGGGGGGAGGGCACCATTGACAAACAAACATAGAAGGCGTGCACTATTTGCATCAAAATACAGTAGGTATTTTTCCCTTTCTCCTCTCTTTACTGACTACAGAAAGATAAATTCAATTATGTGGGTGGGTGAACTATGTTTGAGAAATAGTATTTGAGTGTATGTGTGTAATGCACTCAGCTGCTAACCAAAAGGTTGGAGGTTCCAGTCCACCCAGAGGTCCCTCTGTAGAAAGGCCTGGAAATCTACTTCTGGAAAATTAGCCATGGATGACCCTACGGAGCACAGTTCTACTCTGACACACATGGGGTCACCATGAGCCAGGGTCCACTTGTCAATAACTAGTAGTAGTGGTAATAGTGTGTGTGTGTGTGTGTGCGTGTGCACACACACATATGTACTCATTTGTACCTATACGTGCCAGTTTCTGTACAGTGTATGAAAGATGGGTTCAGGAGCCTGAACTAGGCATTCTGAACCCTAAATGAATGCTTATTAGTGACCTAAATATATGACTACCAACCCTGGGGTTAAAACTTCTCCAGGCAATTCTAATTATCTCATGTCTTCATAATTATCAGGACAAACTTAATTTTAATTTCCTTTGTGAACGAGATGTCATAGAGCTTTCTTCATGCTTTAGGGGAGGTTCATGAAATATAGCACAGAGAAATGGGATATCACAATTACCAGAGCGGGAGGATCTCTGGCCTAAAGGCAGCCCCATGAGTACTTCGCGGTCGCAGAGACAGATGGTGAGAGAAGAGAGGGAAGGCTGTGCCCCCGTTTCATATGGCAGAGCAGGATCTGTTCCGGGCCCAGGGGCCTGAGCAAGCCGGTGGGGTAAAGTGATATCTGCGGGGCATTGTGACCATGTCTGACAGAACACAAGGTACACACATGTAGAACAGAAGATGCTCTGGGGGGTTGGAAACCTCATTTTGTTAGCTTCTTTCAACTCCTGAGTGGAAACCCATTCTGAAAATAAAGGAGAGTACAATCACTAAAGTTGAAGGTAGGGTGCCAGGAAGTGAAGGCCCCTGGCTATGGGGAGTCAAGCCTGGACCGCCCTGGTTCTAGAGCCTCCTGAAGCACAGTTTGGAAGCTGAGGTGGCCTCATTAAAGTCTGGCTTCTCTTAAACATCTGGCCCCACACCTTTAAGCCTGCCATTTGTACAGTTAAGTTCTGCCTGTCTACCAATAGGGAGTAGAAGGGCAGGTCACTCTTCTTTAACCCAGGGGGACTCCAGACGTCTACATTTTAATTTCAGTGAAAGGACCCCATTTCATGCTTTGTTAGAGTCTTCTGTCATGCCTTTCAGGGCACACCTTTTGTGTGATAGTTTGCCTCCTTTGCAGTCCCTATGGTTCTTCTTGCCTTCACTCTCTGCTCAGCCAAATGGCACTCTGAATGAAGACACCTGCCAAATATATATCACGGAGCCTTGGTTTTAGCTCCTTTCCTGTGATTAATTCCAACGCTTTCCCTTTCATGGAAGCTTCTCATTTCATTCCTGACTTTGGGATGTTTCACTGTTCATTTTTCCTTCTATTATAAGGAGGAGAGAAGAAGATGGGAACTCACACTGATTAGGGCTCCTGTGTGGTAACAGCTCTGTTATTCTCTTCAGTACACCGTGTGTGAGGAAGGCCCTTCCAAGGCACTCTGGATGTAGTTACGAAGAAGTTTGATTAAGAAGTCTGAAACTCATGTTAAAACTAAATGCTGGGAGTTACTGCTTAAGGGAAACTGAGTTTCTGTTAATAGTGATGAAAATAGTCTGGGAATGGATAGCGGTGATGGTTGTACAACGTGATGAACGTAATGACACTGAACTGTACACATAAAATATGGTTGAAATGGCAAGTATTTTGTTATATATATCATACTACAATGCAATTTAAACAAAACTAAATGCTGACAATTTCATAGTTTTGCCTCCTGACCCCCCAACCTTACCCTAACCATGTATAATCAAGATTTAGGCAACACAGGAATTCCAGAGAAGTTCTACTAGGGCATCGTTACCTTTGCAAGCCAGAAATAGAGAGGTTGCTAATGAAACAGAGCCCCTGGTGAGGCTGTTGTTTGATTAGAATGCCAACGGTGGATTGTAGCAGTTGTACAGAAACTCTATAAGCACACAGCTGGGATGTTTGTCCTTACAAAGCTAACCTGGCCTTGAAAAGCCTGGTGCCAAGAAATGCAATTGCGTCTCGTCTGAAGCTGCTCAGGCTTTGAAAAAAATGCTTGTGTCTCAAAGGGAATATATAAATAATTATCCTTCAGGTCCTACAGTCTTCACTAATAGGCAGTACAAACTCCCTGCGGGCACCGGACGCAAACCCACTGAGGTTAAGGTTCTGATGTGAACTCAGAACTGAGTCAAAACTGAGGGCCAGCTTGTGGTTCAGGATCAAATAGGGGTTTCTGTTGTTTGGTGGAGCCATGCGTTCCCATCTTCCTCTTCAGGCCAGGTAGCAAGAGGTGGGCCTCTAGCTTTGCCTGAAACAAGAGAACAGCAGCCAGAATGCACTCTTGCCATCAATCGAGCACTGTTGGGTGTGTCCCTGGAGAATGGGGAATAGAGTTCCAGAGGTCTGGTCATCGTAAGTGAGGGGAACTCTTCACTTTATAGGAGCAAATTAACTGCCTTAGAGTCTCCTCAGAGCCAACGTGGAGCCAAGGGTCAGCCAGTGAGTGTGTCTGTGTGTGCACATGTGTGCAAGACCGCATCTGTTCTCCAACAGGATTATCTTCACTATTGATATTTCCATTAATGTTGGCCATAAAAATCTCCCCAAATAGAAAAAAAAAATTCCCAACTGAGCTACTTCCTTGCCGTGTACAAGTATTTTCTAATGGCTTCTCAGTCTGCTTTCCAATGACCTTAATTTGGATCTTGCTTTTCTCTTTGCTAGACTGAGCGTGATCCTAGTGTCCTCCCTCTTTACAAGGTAACAGATGTGAGTGGCTCAGCAGTTGGCTTCGCATCTTTAGATGAGTGAATCAAGTTTTTGTTGTTTTTTTTAAGCCTGAATTCTTTGAAGAGAAGAAGGAGTGTTGTTTTGAAAAAGGTTTATTTTTCCTGTCATGATGATTTTATTATAAAGTTGTATAGGCTAATTTGAGGGGTGGTTTGAAGTGCTGCATTCCTTATATGGCATAATAATGACATTGCTTTGTATAGCACCTTTTATCTGGAGGAATCCAAAGTGCTTTACATGTTCTACATACAAATGACTCCATCCAGCCCTAAGTCACCAGATGTCTCTAAGGCGAAATGTAGCCTTCATTAAATCCCACGCCTCCTAAACAGTTAGGAATGGGAAGTTAAGCCCAATCGTCGTCTAGCAAAATACCATTAACTTCAGAAAACTGACTGCCAAATTGTGCGCGGAGCAGCAGGGAGACTTGAGATGAGAGCCTTTGACAAAGTCTGGGAAAAGTTTAAAAATAAAAATAAAAACTAAAAAAAGTCAAGTTGTGTTGAAATCTCCACTAAGCTTTCTTAGTGAAACATGAAACTGAAACATAAAACTCTGCTAATGATGGCTCTTGCTTATCGTCAGTTCCTATCGTCACAGTTGCATCCCACCACAGCAGCTTAGGCATGTCCTCATCCTATCTGTTTGGGGTAACAAGCTGTGCATTTGTCTTTTATTGTTTTTGTCATTCTATTGTGCTTTTAATGGCTACCGGGCCCATAAGTTGGTGACACGAGTAAAGAAATTGTGTCTTATTCTTTTTTTTGGCTACAAAGCACCATGTACTTCAGAGAAATATATTGGTACCTACTGTTGTTGTTGTTAGGTGCCATCGGGTCAATTTCTACTCACAGCGACCCCATGCGACGGAGTAGAACTGCCCTATAGTGTTTCCTAGGCTGTGATCTGTACAGGAGCAGGTGGCTGGGTCTTTCTCCCACGGAGCTGCTAGTAGGTTTGAACCACCAACTTTGCAGTTAGCAGCCGAGCACTTAACCGTTCGTGCCAGCAGGGCTTCTTAGTGTCTTACTCACTTTCGTAGTCTAGAGTCTAGGGCAACGTCTGGCAAGTTACAGGTGTTCCCTAAATTCTTGGAAGAATGAGTGCACAAATGTGGGGAATGGAAAAGCCATCAGAGTAACAGAGGGAAAGAAACAAAAGCTGGGACCCTATGGGTTGATTTTAACGAGAAGAAGGAGCTTGAAATGTAACTAGCTGTGAAACTCAAACTCAGGGACCTCCTAGTTGGAGTATGATGCAGTAACAGCTTCTTCACCGAATTTGTGAATTTAGGAGATGGGGACACTCTAGTTAAACATGTTATTTAAAACAGGATAATGCCAAAATACCATGTCGTTTCAACTTATTCGACATCTGAGAGTGTCATATTAAAAAGTATTGCTTTAAAATGAAAGTGATAGCCTTTAACAGCAATATTAAAGTAAATGTTTTGGCCTGAAAAATGTTTTTGATCAAAAAAAATCATAAATAGATCTCAGATCTCAAGTTCCCTGAATTAGTCAGAATACAAACTAAACTGCTATAATAAAAAGACACAGCATAGCTGCCCACATGAAATAAGGTTTCCTTCTTTCCCGTCTGAGAGTCCAGTAAAAAGCCCCTTCTCTTTGCTCCTCAAAGTGGAGCTCCGATTCACACTTTCCCCCTTGATCTTTGCAAGGTGAGTTGTTTACAGAGAATGGCCATATCAGATTTGACTTTCTTTTCTAGCTTCCCTTGTTCCTCTTGCCTGTCCTTCAGGGCATAACGAGGGCCCAGGTTCCTTCCTTCTTGTTGCTGCAGGCATAATCCTTGTATGGAAAGAGCCACCATCGTATCTGCCATTTCAGCTTGTGGGAAGGAAAAAATAGGAAGTGGAATTACCTTATAAATTCCATTGTAAAACAAGGCCCGGCATTAACAGGTATCACTTTTGCTTACATCCAGTGATGGAAATTTCGGCAGAGCTATGCCTAACTGCACGTGAGGCTGGAACATGAAGTCTTTAGCTGGATGACCTTCACTCCATTGAAATGTGGGATATTATCTCTAGAAGAAGGGGAGATGGATATTGGGGGACAATTAGCAGCCTTTTTTATCACATTCATCAGAAACCCTGGTGGTGTAGTGGTTAAATGCTACAGTGGCTAACCAAAAGCTCGTCAGTTCGAATCCACCAGGCGCTCCTTGGAAACTCTCTGGGGCAGGTCTACTCTGTCCTATAGGGTCGCTATGAGTCCGAATTGACTCAACAGCAGTGGGTTTGGTTTTTGGTTTTGATACCACATTCATCAGTTCCCTGGGTGGCACAAATGGTTTGTGTTCAACAACTAAGCTAAAGGTTGCTGGTTCAAACCCACCCAGTGGCTCCGAGGAAGAAGATCGGGAGATCTGCTTCCGTAAAGATTACAGCCAAGAAAACCCCATGAATCAGAGTCAGCATGAAGGCAACAGATTTTTTGTTTTCGTTTTTGCCACATTCATCCACCCTGCAATGCTTAATTTAGTTCCGATTAGATAATATCCCCCTCTTGTAGCCTCCTCACCATTTCTAGAACATGCCATGCATGTTTCTCTAACAGTTGTCAACTCTTTGTCAGATACTGTGTGCTAGGTAGGCCCTGGAGACATGAAAATGAGTAAGACACTTATCCATCTCTAACGCCATGCCTTTGCCCAGACTGATTCCTCCAGCCGTATTGCCCTCCTCCTCGTTGAGCAACCACTGGGATTCTTCGGTTTATTGACACCCAGCCACTGTTAGCAACAGGACTTTTGGTGACATGGACCCTGAGTCCCAGACCTTGGGAAAAATAATGGGCAGGGAAGGTTCTTCCAGCCAGGAATTCTTACCCCGGCCCGAATCCCAGATTTGTTAATCAATATATTCCTTTATTCAATTGATATATTCGAGCACTGTAATCTATGTCAGATCTGGACCAGGAATTGAGGGTGCAATAGCGAACAAAAACACAGTATCAGTCCTCGTGGAGCTTATAGTCTATGGGGAAGATATCCATGGATAACGTAGTCACACAAATAACGTGACTACAGCTGTGACAAGTCTTAGGAAAGAAAGGTGCTGGTGCAAAGGGACTGGATAAGGGAGACCTGATTTGAGGAAACCCTGGTAGCGTAGTAGTTAAGAGCTACGGCTGCTAACCAAAAGGTTGGCAGTTCAGATCCACCAGGCACTCCTTGGAAACCCTGTGGGGCAGTTCTACCCTGTCCTGTAGGGTCGCTATGAGTCAGAATCAGCTCGAGGGCAGTGGGTTTGGTTTTGGTTTTGACTTAGCTTTAAGGTCTGAAAGTTGTTTCTTTCTAAGGTTCTTTAAATAATTGCTTGTGTCTGCCTCTTCCACCCTACCTTGCTGGAGTGGGAAGACCTGATCCCAGGCCATTCTCCCATTCCCCCTGGGTTCTGGCCCTCTGCCTTCCCAGCGCTCCATGTCAGCGTGGTGCCTGCCCTCACTCTAAACACAGCAGTCGTGATTTAGACCCCTGTCGGCAATTTGGCGTAATGGAAGCACATTTGTCAAAGCCCACTGCCTCGTTTGATCCCAACAGAAGATGGAAATGGTGCGCTGTGCATGCTTGAGCACCCATCTCTCCACGGGGTAGGACATTAAGCCCAGAGGAAGATTTGTGTGAGACAGCTGAGTAATGAGCCATGAAATTGACATTATAAGTTTTAATTATTATTAATGCTTTGCAGTGGTGGTTGGTGTTAATTATGCTATAGGCATCCCAGGTGTATTTTCCCCTTTTCCTTTTACTTTTTTTCCTTAATGTCTTGAGCCCATATAATGGCAGCTTAGTGGCAGTGTTTGGGTATAATTCCTCCAGAGGGAAACTACAATGTGAGAAAGGTTATCAGTAAACCTTGCTGTGGTCAGAAAGGAAATGGGTTCTAGAGAAACCTGCTCGGTTTTCTTGGACTTGGAGGTAGAGGGTTTGAATTTCAGCTGTCCCTTAGGTTGCTGTTGTTCAATTTGCAGAAGTCTTCCCTCACCATGCAGCCCTGGTGGCGCAATGGTTAAGAACTCAGCTGCTAACCAAAAGGTCGGCAGTTTCGAACCTACCAGCTACCCCTTGGAAACCCTTTGGGGCAGTTCTACTGTGTCCTATAGGGTTGCTATGAGTGGGAATCACCTTGATGGCAACGGGTTTGGTTTTTTGAGGGGTTCCCCTTACCCTAATGGCATTCATCTGCCTCTAGACCTTTTTTATGGACTAATTAGTTCATATACTTATAAATGTTTGAAAATCAAGGACTCTGTGGAGGTTCTCGGTGTCACCATTATTTAACATTTCCTGATAACCAGTTTCTACTGCATATACCCCCCTGAATAAACCACCTCTCAGCTTCATCCTTAATTTTCTTTTTGCCCTCAGAAATGGGCCCTTCATCTTAAAATGGTTTGCTACTTCTCTCAGTTCTTGTTCTGTAAGATGCTGATTCCTAGGCGGTTTGGGGAAAGGGGTCAGAGCAGCGGGCATCTGTCTCTTTCTCCGTCCCTTTCTCCTCTCTTCCTCTTCCCTTTTCCATTTTCTTTCTCTCACTTCTTAACCTTCTCCTCCTTGCCCATCGACCGACACTGACAATGTGTGACCACGTGACCACACTGTAACTGAAGCCAGCCAAGGTCTCTGTTGCTTGTACCCCCAGCCAGTCAGCAGAGGGAGTTTGCCCAGATGTGCAACCACTGCCTATGGCAAGGTGACTCAGGCATGAGCGACGTCCACACGTTGTTCCAGCCTCTGCTTCTTCAGGGGGTGCTTGGCGCCTTCTCTGCCCCTGGCTTAATTGCTAGAAGAATGGCTCTTTGCTTCTCCATGAGGAGCACTGATTGGTACTCTTTGTCCTGGATCTGTGTAGGGTGCGTTGGTTGGCAAAAGATTGCCATATCAGACTTGTCTTACTTTTCTAACTTCCCTACTCCTCCTCTCTGCCTTTTCCTGTCTGAGAAATAGCTTTAGTTTATTTCAACTCGTGAGCATATGTAGGGCACTTACTACGTGCCAGAAACTCCTCTTGGTTCTGGGGTCCCTGTTCTGAGGGCTTTGGTTTATAGGGGCTAATGCAGTGGAATGAATAATAGACTTGAGCTGCCCATGAAGAGTTACAAGAGCACAGCCTGGGGAGGGAGAGAGGACAGAGGAGGTAGCACTGGGGATCAGTCTGCAATGGAAGCCATTTGGGCAACAACCCAGAGGTCCAAAGCACAACCTCTTTGCGAAATAGGCTGCTGCCCGCTTGGCTACGGTATGAGAAGTGGGGAAAAGTGTTGAAGGGTATGGTTGGAAAGGTGTACTGAGACCAGCCTGGAGGAGCCTTGAATACCACGCTAAGGAGCTGGGATTCCACTCTGGGGACCTTGAAAATTTACAAGCAGTAAGATGATAGGGTCAGCTCTCTGTTTTGGCATCCAGCGTCAGAGTGGGCTAACAGAACCTGGAAATTCAGTAGAAGAAGTTTGCGTTGGTTTATGCAAGATTTGATGACAGATAAGATCGTTGTAGTGGAAGTGTGGACGGGGGATCAGTTGGTTAGATTTCAGACGTGGAATCAACAGGATGTGATGACAGATGATGAGACTGATGGAAAGGGTGGGCACAGGGATAACTAGGGGTCCTTGCTTAGCAACTTGGTAGTGAGTCCATGGCCAAGATGAGATATACAAGAGATGGGACTTGAGGGACAGGTCATGGCTTCAGTGTGCTTGTGGGATGTCCAGGCAGAGATGGCTGGCAAGCAGTTAGATTGCTCAAAAAAGCAGTAGGAACCACAGATCTGAAGATGTTTAGCAGCCTCCACAACCCCTACTCTTTAGATGCTAGTAGTACCCTACCCCCAGTCATGACAATCAAAGATGTCTTGAGATTCCTAAATGTCCCCTGGAAGTAGGGGCAAAATTGCCCTTGTTTAGGGATTGACTGGCCCCTGTGGTTAGTGGAATTCTTCTGGTGGCACACAGCTGACACCCTCTTTCATTCTTTTCTGATCGCAGTACTGGTATTGTAAAATGCCCCTTTTCCTTAGCTCTCTAAAATTGGAGCCTATTACAATGTATTGTACTTACAGTGTATTGTACTTACAGTACAAGGCCATCCAGGATGAGTGTTATTGGACGCAAATGGATTTTTTTCCTCTTCGAGTTCTGCAATGAAAAATCCTCTGGTGTTACTATTTAATTGGTTAGTGGTGGTCGTTTGTCAGTTTGCCAGCAGGTTCTCTCTGTTGCTGGAACATAAATGTAGAGTGATTGAGTTGCCAACATATTATTAAGTCCTCTACAAAGAGTTTTTCGATGTACTAGTGCTTCGGGCTTTTGTGCCTTTATTGATTGATTCAAATACTAAAGCAGTCTCTGGCATAGGCGGCCCTGGTGAGAAAATGTGGCTTCTAGTAGGAAAATTGTTGCGTACTGACACAGGGACAATGGGTAAGATTTGTGTTTGGTTTTCGTCTGGCACAGAAGTGGCCTTTGGCAAAGCTTCCTAAGCCGAGTGGGTGTTGGCCACCCTTAAAGAAAAGGAAGAGAAATCCCTGTGGCCATTGGTCTTTATGGAATGGTGCCCATTAGAGAAACCCACAAGGTGGATGAGAGCATCAAGTGAAGTTTTAGAGTTGTTCAACAGACTCCTTTTTGCTGGAAAGTAGAAGATTGTCTAGAATTTTGTTTGGTTTCAGAGCTAGTCTCTGTTTGAGGCCAAAGTTGGCAGATGGCTTTCGGATGGGCTGACTGACTTTGGGGGCATGACAGGAGCATTCTGTGGTGGTAGAAGGATAGTGTTTTGCGTTCTTGAATTGAAGCTCTGGACCAGACTTCAGCAGGCAAGAAAAAACTATGTGTTTTGAGCATAGGGTCTGCAACAGCTGGGAACAACCTTTTAGAACTTTCAGGCCATTGGGGACCAAGGTCCTAGGAGATACCTTTTGGTGGACACTTGACTGCACCTCATTCCGTGGCCAAGTTGTTTGTCTCATCCTGGTCATCATAAATGTGTGCCGTTAGGCCTGAGAGCTACTGAGTGGGACAGGCTCATCACAATCAAAGCAGATCTGTCATCACGACTTGAAAAACTCTTTAAATCGTATGCTGTGAGAGTTTATAGATTAAAAAAGGATAATTTTCATTGTTGGAGATCCTCTGGTTTTTAGACTAAATTCACTGAAAAACACCACCCAGTGGAAGTCAATTCAACAGAGTAGTGGGTAAGAACATTCCAGAGCCGGACAGCCTGGACTCGGATTCTGCCTGTCTAAGTTATGTAATGTTACCATAACAAAAATACCACATAGTGGGTGGCTTTAAAGAAAAGAAATTTATTTTCTAACAGTTCAGGAGGTTACAAGTCTGAATTCAGGGTGTTGGTTCTGGGGGAAAGTCCTTCTTTGTCTCTTTCAGCTCCTGGTTTAAAAAAAAAAAAAAAAAAAACCTTGCCGTTGAGTTGATTCCAACTCATAGCAACCCTATAGGACAGGGTAGAACTGCCCCATAGAGTTTCCAAGGAGCACCTGGTGGATTTGAACTGCCGACCCTTTGGTTAGCAGCCATAGCACTTAACCACTACGCCACCAGAGTTTCCCAGCTCCTAGTAGCTGCTGGCAATTCTTGGCATTACTGGGCTTGTAGATGCACCTGCTTCCATTATCACATGGCATCTGACTTCCCCTGCATATGTTACTCTCCGTGTCTGTTCTCTTTTTATAAAACATCACTCAGGAAGGATTAGGTTTAAGACCAACCTACTCCAGTGTGACCTCATTAACATAACAAAAGAGAACCCTGTTTCCACACAGGGCCACATTCACAGGCACAAGGGTCAGGACTTCAAGACACCTTTTCAAGAGATGCAATTCAATCCATAACACTGCCCTGTCACTTACAGGTGTGGGGATTTGGGCAACTTACTTTATTTCTTTGTGCCTCATTTGCCTCATCTGTAAATGAAGCTACCATTAGCACCTTTTGGACACAGAGTATGGAGCCCTGGTGGCACAGTGCTTACATGTTCGACTGCTAACCAAAAGGTTGGCAGTTCAAATCCACCAGCCACTCCTTGGAAACCCTATGGGACAGTTCTGCTCAGTCTTATAGGGTCACTATGATATAAAGTGAGTTGCCAAAAAAAAAAAAAAAAAGCCAAACCCATTGCCGCCAAGTTGATTGTGACTTATAGCGACCCTATATGTGAAAGGCTTAAGACAGTGTCTGGCACCTAACATGAGCTATCTACTGGTAGATTATTTATCTAAGTGGTTGTGTAGACCCTCTTGTCTCTGCTTGAGGAGCTTGTGGATTCCGGGACAAGAATTCCTTTTACATGGTTTCCACTGCCAGGGCATTCTGTACACGCCCACAGCAACAGAGCTTAACCTCATCACCAGTTGCTGTCGAGTCAGTTCCGACTCATGGCCACCCTATGCATGTCAGAGTAGAACTGTGCTCCACAGGGTTTTCATTGACTGACTTTTTAGACATAGAACACCAGGCCTTTCTTCTGAGGTGCCTCTAGGTGGACTTGAACTTCCAACTTTTTGGTTAGCATCTGAGCGCATTAACTATCTGCATCATCCGGGAACTTCAAGCAATAGAAATCCCCTCGGAAATCCTATGCTCTTCAGAGCAAATTCAACCTCAGGCAGCGGGAAGGATAATGCTTAGTAACCAGGCATTTTATTTTGCTTTCAGAATATTCCCCAACTTCCCTATGGAAAAGCTCTCTACAGTTATGAAGGGAAAGAGCCCGGTGACCTCAAATTTAACAAGGGGGACATCATCATCCTGCGACGCAAAGTGGACGAGAACTGGTACCACGGACAGCTCAATGGCAACCATGGCTTCCTCCCCGCCAGCTACATCCAGTGCCTCCGGCCCTTGCCACAGACCCCGCCTCAGGGCAAAGCACTTTATGATTTTGAGATCAAAGACAAAGACCAAGACAAGGACTGCCTGACCTTCACCAAGGTAAAGTGAAACCACCCTCAGCACACACACCCCCAATCTTTGGTTCTTCCAGGCCATTTACCGCCTCTGTGAGCACATCCTGTGGTCTACTCACATCTTGCCCAGCCAGAGAGAGAGTCTACAAGTTAAAAGCATGGGTTCTGGGGCCAGACATTCAGAGTTTGAATTCTGGCTCCTCTTGGAGACTTTGGACAAATTTCTTAACCTCCCTGTGCCTCAATAAAAGAGCCCTGGTGGTGCTGTGGTTAAACCGCTTGGCTGCTAATCAAAAGGCTGGCGGTTTACACCCACCAGCCGCTCCACAGGAGAAAGATGCAGCAGTCTGCTTCCATAAAGATTTACAGCCTTGGAAACCCTATGGAGCAGTTCTACTCTGTCCTATAGGGTTGCTATGAGTCAGAATAGACTCGATGGCAGAGAGTTTGGTTTTGGTTTGGCACCTCAATAAATGGAGATGATAGGAGGATGATAGGTATTACCCACTTTATAAGTGAATGAAATGAGATGGCACCCAGCCTAACACAGCCACCCGAAAACTGACACACAGTAAGGGCTTGAAAAATGGGAACCACTGTTAGCATTAATAGCAGGACCTTCCGTTGACCTGAATAATGGATATTACCTTCTGGTTTTTAAGTGGTAACTCAGGAGCAACAGAATAAAGAATCACCTGGGCCCATGAGAAGGGGCAGAGGAAACTGCTGCCAAGAGCTCGTCTGGCTCACAGGGAGGTGACTAGTGTGACCCAGAAATCAGCATGCTCCAATCTTCTAAGAGCACCAGAGGCAGGAGGGAGCAACGTGGTTTAGAGCCCTTTAAACTGTCTGGGTATAGACTTGCCAAGAAGGACCAATGGTTGGTGACAAACTAAATGTTACTTATCAAATGTGAGTTGTCCTAGGTGATCTGAGTGGAATGCCGAGGAGCCTGGTTTCTGGCTGTCCTGGCCCTCTGAGGTTGTGAAGTCTTAAGGGAAATAGAGGTGACAGTGCTTAAGCCCTGATGGTCTCATTCCCTTATGGCGATAACAGGAGCTACCGTTCATTAATCATCTATTAAATGCCCGGCTGTATCATGTGCTATACATACTCTGACTTTATCTTCACAACTGTCCGAGGTTCCAAGGGAAGTAGGTGCAGACTTGTGTTCCCGATGATGGAACCAAAGCTCAAAGAGGTGAGGTTATCCAAGGGTGATTGGTCCCCTCTCTCCTTTGTCTTTTCTTCTGTCTCCTCTTTCTCCTCTTTCCATCCTTAGTGCTGCCTATCCGCTCTTGCGCACGCGTGTGCACACGTGCACACAGAGTTGTAAATAGCAGAGCTAGAATTCTAACTCAAATCTCTGACCTTAAAACCCACATTCTTTTACTTCCTACACAGGGAACTATTCCTTTAAATCAGGCCCTCAAGTGCCTCAGGTGCCAAGAGGTCATTGCTATTTTCTCTCTTTTGCAGTCAAGCATTGAACAGTCATCTGCTCTGTGCAGAATTTGGCTGTATACAGAGATCTTTGGACCATCCACAGGGCTGGGGAAGTAGCACGTACACCATTTTTGAGCAAAATTGGCATGTCCACAGGGTTTTCAACTGCAACCTTATTAGGATCAAACCAGGCTATTATGTGACTTTGAAAGTGAAAATAGACAGGGTCATTTTCAGGTGGAAAGGAATGGGACCTCCATAAGGTTAGAGAATCCCAGAATGTTTACTTTATTCTCTTGGCTTTTCCTCATGTGTGCATCCTCTGTGCTGGTTTCCAGGTCCCTGGTGCTAACTCTGCAGCCCGGGCCCCCTGCGGTACTGCCAGTGCTGAGCTGTGCTCACGTCTGCTATTTATGTCTTGTTCCATTGTTCAGCCTGACAGTGAATAATCTATTTTCCATTCAGAGATTCAGCTCTTTCTTATTTCCTTTCATCAAGGTGTTGTGATGCTAATTTCAATTGTCATCTGGCTGATGAAGCTTCCTAGGAAGCCAGCTCCTAGGCCCCTCTCTTTGTCCGAGGGCCAGCATGGCAGGCTGCCAGGGACGTGATTTAGCAGGTAGAGGGAACACGGGCCTTGCTCAGTTCTCTGCGG
Source organism: Loxodonta africana (assembly GCF_030014295.1). NCBI lineage: Eukaryota > Metazoa > Chordata > Mammalia > Proboscidea > Elephantidae > Loxodonta > Loxodonta africana. Next base: position 14,573,190 of record NC_087356.1, read on the forward strand.
AATGCAGCCCTCCTTAGAGAGAAGAGCCTCCCGGGGACCCGTGATGCTCTGTGCTATGACTTGTGACCAAGAGTCCTGACTCCAGCTGCCCTTTTTGGTCTCTGGTTAGGCTCTTACTAAGAGTAGAGGCCATGTTCTTCACCTTCCTATTATACCCCCAGGCTCTTCCTAGCTCATTTGGCTCCTGTGACACAGACAAGGTCATCCTTATCAAGACAGTTTTATAGTAAGAAGCCTTCTGGGCCTCAGGTAAACTCATTTTTTTGCTGAAAGGTTCCTGATGTTTGGAGCCTCCTAGGCAGGCACAAGGAGCCCTCGTGGCGTAGTGATTAAGAGCTTGGCTGCTAACCAAAAGGTTGGCAGTTCAAATCTACCAGCTGCTCCTTGAAAACCCTATGAGGCAGTTCTACTCCATCCTATAGGGTCACTATGAATCGGCACCTAACAATGACAACAACAGGCAGGCACAACTTCTCCTGGTGTAAGCAAACTCCTGTTGATCCTACCGCCACCATAACCCTACCCTGATCTACCAGCCTGTGCTGGGAACACTCTTCATTCTGTGGGTGAAGACCAGAACTCATTGGGCAAGAGGACAAAAGGGCGTTCGGTCCATTTATCCAACAAAAAATGATTGGGCCCCAACTCTGTGTTGGGCACCATGCTGTTTACAGGGGATACAGTGATAAAGAGGCACACTAACTCCCTGCCCTCCTGGAGCTTGTAGTCTAGTGGGAGGAACAGGCAATGAGCAAGTCAAGAAATAAATGCAAAAAGGATAATTCCAGAGAGTAATGAACTATATTGAACCACCCAATAGGTAGACAAAGGGTTCTAAAATATTTAGTGATTAAATTTAATGTTTAATATTTCAAAAGAAATATTAAAGTGATCCTCATGGGAGAAATTAGAACTTTGTTAGGCTTCTTGGATCCATTTTGTGATGGGTATTGTTTTTATTTTTAATTTTGTTAGGTGGGTAGCATGATCTTTTTATCCCTTGCGGTTGAGTGGATTCCAGCTCATAGAGAACGTATAGAACAAGGCAGAACTACCGCTGAGGGTTTCCAAGGAGTGGCTGGTGGATTCAAACTGCCAACCTTTTGATTAGCAGCCGTAGCTCACCAAACCACCACACCACCAAGGCTCCTTTTAGTGCTTAGGGCTCATAAAAGTCTCATCTATCTCCGCGAAGTGAGTGGGCATGAGTGCTGTGAGGCTGGGTGGTCACGGAAAGCCTCGCTGAAAAGGAGCTATTTCAGTTAAAATTCAGTGTAGCAAAGGAGCCAGCAGTGTTACTGACACAGTGGCTGTACTCATAGGAGGCTGCGTGGGAAGTGTCAGCACAGTACGTTTTTTCAAGGGCTTTATTTTCTTGAGTCCTGTAGATTCATGTGGAGAGTTAGAGGTCCATGGGTGTGATTCTGAAAGAAAATCATACTGTGACCACCCCCACCCCACACCATATTCAACATAACCTTTTCAACAATACCCACTTTGTCCTCTTACCTACTGCATTGGTTTCCCAGGGCTGCCATGACAAAGTACTGCAAACTCAGTTACAGAAATTTATTGTCTCCCAGTTCTGGAGGATGTTGTTGTCATTAGCTGCCATCAAGTTAATTCCAGCTCATAGTGACCCTGTGTACAACAGAACGAACACTGCCTGGTTCTGCACCATCCTCATGATCATTGTTATTATGCTTGAGCCCATTATTGCAGCCACCATGTCAGTCCATCTTGTTGAGGGTCTTCCTCCGTTTTGCTGACCCTCTACTTTACCAACCATGATGACCTTCTCCAGGACTGGTTCTTCCTGATAACATCTCCAAAGGATGTGAAATGAAGTCTTGCCATCCTTGCTTCTAAGGAGCATTCTGGCTGTACTTCTTTGAAGACAGATTTGTCCATACTTCTGGCAGCCCAGGAGGGTAGAAGTCCAAAATCAAGGTGTGTCAGCCAGACCATGCTCTCTCTGAAGGCTATAAAGACAGATTCTTTCTTGACTCATTCTAGCTTCTGGTGGCTCTTGGCAATCCTTGTCATACCTTGGCCTGTAGAAGCATCACTCCAGTCTACTTTCATCTTCACATGGCCATCTTCCCTCTGTGTGGCTCCATCTCTTTTATAAGGACACCCTTCATAAGGACTCATCCTACTTCTGTGAGACCTCATGTTAACTGGTAACATCTTCAAAGACTCTATTTCCAAACAAGGCCATGTTTGCAAGTACTGGGGTGAGGACTTCAACATAAATTTTTGGTGGGACACAATTCATTTAATAACAAGACTGTAGAACAAAGCTTTGAACCGTGCCTTGATATCACTCCCACCTCTAGTAGCTGCCCTGTTCTAGCTGCATCTCTCCTTTCTAAACTTCTCTAAATATAGGCTCCAGAGGACCATGGGCATGACCCTTTTCTGCTCAATTTCTATTTTCTGTTGCCAGCTCTGTTTTGCTTGATATTTTTCTTTCACTCTGTATTGGACCCAGCTCATTTCCTCCATGCCTGGAATACAGTTGAAGTGCACATGGCTAGTTCAGTTTAACGACTTTCATTTATGTCACACCTCAAGTGACCAAATGGTTCTTTAGCATCATTTGGTTTGTGCCAGCTTGGCTTTGGTTCCAGGGGATTTTTTTTTTTTTTAATATGTTCCATTCTGGAGCCAGCAAAGAAAGATGGAGTCACTAAAAACCACTGATGGTACTAACTTCCCTTAAAAAAAAAAATCATCGTGGTGGTGTTAATGAACTTTAAAAAGACATGAAGCAGGTGAAATCAAAGGAAAATTTTTACCTTTAGTGTTGGCTGTTAAAATGACATTAACTAAAGTCATTCTAAAACCAAAGTCTTTTTTTTTTAATTTAAAAAGGGAATTAATAATTACTTTTTGTAAAGCAGCTATCAAAAGCATATTTGATAACTTCTTAGTTATAAAATCTTAGCCCTACTCCAAAAAACTAAAAAAAAAAAAAAAAAAACCAAACCCATTGTGTGGAATCGATTCTGACTCACAGCTAACCTATAGGACCGAGTAGAACTGCCCCACGGGGTTTCCAAGGAGTGGCTGGTAGATTCAAACGGCCAACCTTTGCTTGGCAGACGAGCTCTTAACCACTGCACCACCAGGGCTCCTCCAAAAACCAGGCATATGTAAATAAAAAGATGAAAGGCAAGAAGTATAGTGGTCGCCAAGCTCTGTTAGCTGTGTCTTGAAAGGCTCATGAGATGACTTGGGGCAGGCTGCCCTCTAAATTCTCAGGGAGGGATTGCATTTGGCGCGTAGGCAATTTGGTACGATGACCTTACTGAAGTTATGCCCCAGTGATTACCTCTGTGACCTTAGGGCAACGCAACCTCATTGAGCCACAAGTTCCTAATCTTCAGGGTTTTTGTTATTAGTTACCGTCAAGTTGACTCCAACTTATGGGAAACCCGTGTGTGCAAAGCAGAACTGCTTCATAGGGTTTTCAAGGCTGTGACCTTTCAGAAACAGATTGCCAGGGCTGTCTTCTGAGGCACTTCTGGATGGGTTTGAACTGCCAACCTTTCACTGAGTAGTTGAGTGCTTAACCATTTGCACTACCTGGGGACTAATACTTACTTACCCTATGCAGTTTCAAGGGTTAAATGATATACTATAAGCAAAGAGCTGAGTGTAAGGCTTGGCATACAAGAGGGAAATATGAGTTGCAGTCTTTTGGGGGTGACTTATTTATCTTATTTTCATTCAGGTACCAAACCAACCCTACCCACTGCCATTGAGTCGATTCTAACTCATTGCAACCCCGTAGGGTTTCCAAGGAACTCTGCTGGCGCGGTGATTAAGAGATCGGCAGCTAACCAAAAGGTTGGCAGTTGGAGTCCACCAGCTGCTTCTTGGAAACCATACGGCGCAGTTCTACTCTGTCCTATAGGATTGCTGTGAGTCGGAATTGACTCAACTAGATTGCCTCAGGCAGTGCCTGGCCCATCTTCAAATCACTTTTCCACCCAACCTACAGTGGGAACACCAGAGTCAGCACACTGGCCCATAATCTATCCTATTGCCAGGGGGAGAAGGCCCAGGACTTTGTGTATGAAGCTACTGCTCCATTCTAATCCTCATCTTGGACCCTCCCTTCTCCACTCCCAGCCCTGCAAGGTCCAAGGGATGCTTTGAGTTGGCAAAAACCCTTTTAGAAATAATACCACCTAGCATTTTGTCCTGACTTAGTCTTTTGTTCTGTTGGTTTCACCATAAAATTCTGCCATATAATCTTCTTATGCTATTGAATAGTTAATCATCATTTCTCATATGTGTGAAAATTCTCTCCATTGTGAATTAACCCAGCATTAATCCCAAACCATGTTCTTCTGATCTGGGGCACAGACTTAGATGGATAAAAATCAAATACGGTAGACAGAGTTTGGGCTCTAGAGTCAGGTAGACATGGATTCAAACCACTACCCTTTTCTATACTATATGATGACTTTGGAAAATTTACTTAGTCTTTGAGTCTCTTTTTAAAGTATAAAATAGAGGCTGATATTAGGATTAAATGAGCCAAGCCTTTTAAAGAACTGAGCACAAAATAGCTATTCGATAAATACTTTTTGCCCTCTCCTTTCTTCTGATTTCAGGAAAAGCTGTGATTCTGTCAGATAATATATGTTAGTTTTTACGTTAGCCCAAAATGCACACATTAAATATTCTTCTTAAGCCGTATTCTGATGGAGGGCGGAGAATTTTGAGGACTAGTCCGCTATACCCTTATTTTCCTGGTGGCTAAATTTTAGCGGGTTAGTCCAGGGAATCTGAAGTCACACCCAGACCCTGCCTTGCGGCCACAGTTCTCTCCCTGGCAGAGCTAGCAAACCTCGCAGCCCAGCTGAACTAGGCACGAGGGCCGGGCATGTACATCCACATTGCTGCATCTGAGCTTCTTGCAGAGTGGGAACCTAGGACGATGCTTTCAGGGTTGGGAAGAGTACGAGAGTGTTTGGAATGAGCTCCAGGAGAGCTGGGCTCATGATAATTCTATCCTCCTTCCTTACTATGTGTTCAGTTTAGGTACATCTACCTTGAAAAGGTTATCAGAAAAACTAAGAGGGACCCAGCTGACCTTTTTGTAGCTCCTTTTATTGTAATTTTCTCCCTCTGGGCTCAGGTAGCAGCCCTGCAGCATCCTCTCCATGCCAAGAGGTCATTCTGTGAGGAAGGCCCCTTTAATAGAGGGTTACCGTCGCAGGCGCACAGGAAAAGACGGAAATGGGGAGCCAATGGGAACTCAGGCAATGCATTTGTCTAGAGAATGTCCTCGCCCTCACCTTTCCTTTTGACATCATATAGGGTTCTGAGAAATTGTATAGAGAATCATTTAGGTTTGCAGGCAAAGGCTGGGAGATACCTGAAAACTTGTCAGAAAATAATTTCAAAAAATATCCAGAATCTGAGCTCTTCTGCTCACAGACACAGCTCCCACCCTGGACCTGACAAATCTCATTTGTCACCTGGATTATTGTAGCACCTCTTAGCCAGCCTCCCTGCTTCCATCCCAATACAGCCTGTTCTCCACTCAATGAAACTACAAACCAAACCTGTTGCCGTCAAGTAGGTTCTGACTCATGGCCACCCCGTGTGTGTCAGAGTAGGCCTGTGTTCCACAGAGTTTCCATGGCTGAGTTTCCCAAAGTAGATCACCAGGCCTTTCTGAAAGTCCAGATGCCTTTAATGTACGTAAGAACCATATCACACCTCTGCTCAGAGCCTTCCAATGGTTTCTCATCTCCTTTAGAAGTTAAAGTCATTATTGCCCCAAAGACCCCATGTGATCCAGCCCCTGGCTACCTCTCCCACCTTATTTCTTGCCACTCGCTCCCTCCACTTCCAGCCACACAAGATTCCTTGCTGTTTGTCTCATGGCCAAGCCAGCTGGCTCCTACAAGGCCTTTCCATTGGGCTCCCCACAGCCTGGACCACTTCCTCAAAATCCACCTAGCTCTCGCCTCACCTTTATCAGATCCCTGCTTGGCTGTTTCCTTCTCAAAGCAGCACACCCTGACCACCCTGTAAAATAGAGCACCCCCCAAAACGTACACTCAGCACGCCATATCCCCTCACATTCCTCTCTTGACATCTGGTATATTTGTTTTCATGTGAAAATCGTCTCTTCTCACTGCAGCACAAGCTCCATGAGGTTGGGGTCATTACCTCTTTATTACAGAATCCCCTGCATGTCCCACAGTGCAGGGCACCTGGGGTGTTTAATAAATATTTGACAGTGAGTATGAGGATAGTCCTCCTTTTTAAGGAATCAAAGAAGTTGAGAGAGAGAGAGAGAGTGTTCTGCCTTGGACGGGGGTAAAGGGTCAGCTATTGAAAGAATCTTACTGTTGAAAGTATGAGTGGTGCAAACGGGTAATGTGCTTGGCTGTTAAGCAGAAGGTTGATGGGCCGAGTCCACCAAGAGGTGCATCAGAAGAAAAGCTCAGCCATTGAAACCTTATGGAGCGCCATTCTACTCTGACACACATTAAGTTGCAAGAAATTGGGATCAACTTGATGGCAACTTGTATCTTGAAAGTATAAGTTTATTCCTTTCCAACCTGCTTGGTCACTTGTTCATTCATTCACTCTTCAGATGCTCATCAACCATTGATTTTGTTCCAGATACTGGGCTAGATGCTGGGAGAGTTAGATGAGTGCCACAGAGTCCCAACCCTCAATCACTCACAATCCAGTGACAAACACTTATGGATTATCAGGCCACACGGGGACTGCACTCTGCTGGCGTGTGTGTGTGTGTGTGTGATTGTGTGAGGGCTCGTGGGTGTGAATGTGCATGAGTGTGTGTGTGTGAGTGTATGTTGTGTGAGAATGAGTGTGTGTGCACACACACCTGCCTGTGTATGTACACAAGGGAGCGCCAGAGGCCAAGGGGGTTCTGACATCTGATGCCTCTACCTCCACGTGGGGAAACCAGGCCCATCTTTGGCTCTAGGCTTCCCTCAGCGCTGAGACTCCCGGAAAGGTGGGCTCTGGAATGTTGCCTCACCTTTAAGTGGCCCCAGGCCTTTGGCAGCCTCTGGAGTTCAGACAGGGTGGGGGCGGGGGGGAACCCTTTGCCATTGCCGTGGAGTCGATTCCAACTCTTAGCAACCCTATGAAATGGGGTAAGAGAGGTGGAAAAATGGGAGAATGCCCCCAGGCTGTCTGGAAAGTCACTCCCACCTGAAGGCTCAGCAGGAAACCCAGCTACAGAGCGAGCCTGCTTTGTGTTGGTGGATTAATGGCAGCTAATGATTCCATTAGGAACCTGGCTGTGAATGGCAGATAGTTATCAGAGGCACAATTTTGTGTTATTTCTGCAACAAAAGGCTGAGGGAGTTTTTGAGCTTTTCCTTTTTTTAATTTTCCCTTCTTTCTGTGAAACAGAGTAGTTAAGAATGATCTGTCTTTGACTGACTTGTGTCTGACAGTGGGGCGCCCGTCTTTAGCAGGGTGGGGGTCCGGCGCCCCGCTGCATCCTGGAGGAGGCTGTGGGTGGTGGCGAAGGGCGAGGGAGTTCACCACCACTCAGCAGAAGAACCCAAGACGCTGTGGCAAACCAGAAGTCGGCATGGGCAGTTTCTAAAGGAACCGTTTCTGGTCCCTGATTCATTTCTGCTTCTTGGAAACCAGTTGACTGTACGTGAGAGAAAGTTGAAGTGGCACTCCAGGAGAGCCACGGACTGTTTACTATTCATGGCCCTTCAGGGACCGTTTCTAGGTGTTTTATACCTAATATTGCCATACAGCTCATTTAAGAGAGTAAAATATTAGACACTTAAGTGATGGTTTATCCAGAGTGGTAGGTGATTGCAGCTGCTGAGGGAATTTTCCACGGCTTCAGTGATCATGGCATTTCAGGCTGAACCCTCAAACGATTGATATGCAAGCTGTGACATTTATCAAGCTGTACCTTTTTAAGAGGTATCAAAGGACAGCGTGTTCCGTGAGCCACCTTTAATGGCATCCAGGGGGTTTCTATGAGGACATGGACATACCTGAACTTGACGTGGGGACAGGGGGCTGGCTTGTCGGGGCTCTGTCTCTATAGCTTTTGTTCCTAATGGAGGCCCATCTGGGTTGGCAGTTTTATTCTTCCCCAGGTAGACGTAAGTGCACAGACTTTTGCAGAGTTAGGTAAATGAATTAGAAATGCAGTTTAAAGGCCCCTTTTAGGTCTTAAATGCTAGCAAGCAGCCATCTAAGATGCATCAATGGGTCTCAACCCACCTGGAGCAAGGGAGAATGAAGAACACCAAAGACACAAGTAATCATGAGCCCAAGAGACACAAAGGACCACATAAACCCAGAGACTACATCAGCCTGAGACCAGAAGAACTAGATGGTGTCTGGCTACGACTGATGACTTCCCTGACAGGCAACACAACAGAGAACCCCTGAGGGAGCAGGAGAGCAGTGGGATGCAGACCTCAAATTCTCATAAAAAGACCAGACTTGATGGTCTGACTGAGACTAGAAGGACCCCGGAGGTCATGATCCCCAGACCTTCTGTTAGCCCAAGACAGGAACCATTCCCAAAGCCAACTCTTCAGACAGGGATTGGACTGGACTGTGGGATAGCAAATGATACTGGTGAAGAGTGAGCTTCTTAGATCAAGTAGACACATGAGACTATGTTGGTATCTTCTGTCTGGAGGGGAGATGGGAGGGCAGAGGGGTCAGAAGCTGGCGAAATGGACATGAAAATAGAGAGTGGAGAGAAGGAGTGTGCTGTCTCATTAGGGGGAGAGCAATTAGGAGTATACAGCAAGGTGTATATAAATTTTTGTATGAGAGACTGACTAGATTTGTAATCTTTCACTTAAGACACAATAAAAATTAAAAAAAAGAAAGAAAAGCAGTTTAAAGGCCCCTTTCAGATGGTGGGGCCTACTATGTTACCTGTATCCTTTGCAAATGCGTGAACCACTGAGCCTTGGGAAGCAAAGGCAGCGCCTTTTTTTTTTAATAGTGGTCTTACACAGTATTTGTCCTTTTTATGATTGACTTATTTCACTCAGCATGATCCCCTCCAGATTTATACATGTTGTGAGATATTTCAAAGATTCATCATTGCTCTTTATAGTTGCGTGGTATTCCACTGTGTGTATGTACCACAGTTTGTTTATCCATTCATCTGTTGATGAACACTTAGGTTGTTTCCATTTTTTTGCTATTGTGAATGATGCTGCAATGAATATGAGTCTGCATATGTCTGTTCGTGTGACGGCTCTTATTTCTCTAGTATATATTCCTAGGAGTGGGATTGCTGGATCGTAGGGAAGGCAAAGTATTTTTTAATACCCACTTAATGTGCACGCCCCTGCATTACAGTCCTTTAGGATCACCCTGAGAGCTCTGAATGCAGAGGAGAGCCCTGAATGCAGGGGAGAACCACTGCCATGCGGCATTGGCATTCGGTGTATTTTTCAAAGCTTAGATATCAGGGAATAGGGGAAACAGGGTATGGAAGTCTACTGACCCACCATGAACAATGAGTGCTTTACACGAAACCTGTAAATGAAATGGAATTGTGTGTCTGAAAGTGCAATGACGCCGGGGAAACAACTTTCATTCATAAAATCCTCGAATACTGCCATATTGGCCCAGAAATTTTCCTACCCCAGCTGACTATCGGTAATGTGTGTGGTGTCTAGTTGGGTTTGGTTTACTCATCTACATGGAGCAGGGACTGGTAAAATTCCAGCTCATGGGACAAATTTTGCCCACTGCTTGATTTTGTAAATAAAGTTTTATAGAAACACAGCCAGGCTCATTGATTTATGCATTGCCTATGGCTGCTTTTGTATGGCAACAACAAAGTGGAGTGGTTGTGGTAGAGACTGTATAGCCTGCAAAGCCTAAAATGTTTACTATCTGGCCCTTTACAGAAAACAGTTTTCTGACCTGTAACACAGAACTCAGCACTATGGAGGCCAAGCACACAGGCATTATCCCTGCACGTTCCACTCACAGGGTTATTCTAAAGCCATGAATAGCCTGCCATATTGAGTGTGTGTGCCTATTAGGAGTGAGTGAGTAGGTGTATCAGGGGAAGCCATTCTCTACCTATAAAGCAGCAACTTAAAATTCATGTCGAAAGTAATATCACTGAATTGTGCATGTAAAAAAGTATTGAAGTGGCAATTTTCTGTTTTATATATAAAATATACATACATATATATATGTTATCTGTATATATACCCAAAAAACCCATTGCCATCGAGTCAATTCCGACTCATAGCAACCCTATAGGACAGAGTAGAACTGCCCCATAGGGTTTCCAAGGAGCATCTGGTGGATTCGAACTGCTGACCTTATGGTTAGCAGCCGTAGGACTTAACCACTACACCACCAGGGTTTCCAATATATATAAAATATGTATAAATATGTATGTTGTATATATTTACATATATATAAAGCATTTGGCTGCTAACCAAAAGGTTAGCAGTTCAAACCCAGCAGCCCCTTCTAGGGAGAAAGATGTGGCAGCCTGCTTTCTTAAAGCCTTGGAAACACTATGGGGCAGTTCTACTCTGTCCTAGAGGGTCACTAGGAGTTGAAATTGAATCAACAGCAATGGGTTTGTTATATATATATATATATATATATATATATATATATATATATCAAATGTATATACCTATATATATAAAATGAAATTGAATTATAATATTACATATAATATTATATATTTAAAAAATAAAAACAAGCCCGTTGCCATTGAGTTGATGCCGGCTGGTGTATTTGAACTGCTGACCTTTCGGTTAGCAGCCGTAGCTCTTAACAAGCATGCCATCAGGGCCTGCCATCTAACATGTTATCTGTCCCTTGCACTGTCACATTGTCTGCAAATCAGTTTTTTTCTGTACAAAAGAAAAATAAATCATTTTTGATTTTTCAATTTTGTTAACAATTTCAAAATTAAGTGAAAACAGAGGGGGTCATCCAGAAACATAAGAAAATGTCTGGCCTCTTGTTTTCTTCATGTTTTTTTTTTTTTTTTTTTTTTGGTCTGGTCTATAAGACAACAGTTCTCTTACTACAAAACCAATATTCATTATGGAATATTTGGAAAATAGAAAAGCGCAAACAGTAAAATAAAGATGCCCTTTTTTGTGTGATGATTATCACAAAAAAAATATGTCTTTGTAAAACACTACCCAGGCGATTTTAGCTCTCTTTTACAGTTACCCACGCTTATAATGTTGGCATATATATTTTCAGACTTTCTCCTAGGTGTATGTATTTAGTTCTTAGCAAAAAATAGGGTCATGGTAGTAAAATAAATCATGACATGTCCACATAATCGATGCGATAACTACGGTTTTATATCCTACTTTTTTTCATTTGAAAATAATTATCAAGTCCATTAAATAAATTATGGTACATTCATGCAATGGAATGCCCTGACGCAGCTGTTAAAGGCGCGAGGGAGACCTGTGTGTTGGTCGCTGAGCGATCTCCAAGCTAAAGTAAGTGGAAAAAGCAAGCTGCAGCACAGTGTGAGGAGCGTGCTGCCATTTGCGTATTTTAAAAAATGATGTAGGTGTGTGCACAGATCTGTATGTGTGTGCATGTGTATACCCTCTGCCGTTAAGTCGATGCCTGCTCATAGCGACCCCATAGGGTTTCCAAGACTATAAGTCTCTGTGGAAGCCGACTGTCACATCTTTCTCCCAGTGAGCTGCTGGTGGTTTCAAACCACCAACGTTTCAGTTTGCATTCGCTCACTTTAACCACTGCACCACCATGTGTAGTCACATACATATGTGGAATATTTTTGTATTTCTGGCAGGCTGAATAAGAAATGGTTGCTTGGAGAACTAGGACACTGGAGGCCAAGGCTGGAATTTGTTTTTTAAATTTAATTTGAACATTTCCATTATAATTCTCATTATGGTGGCACAACACTTAAATGCTCGACTGCTAACCGGAAGGTTGACAGTTTGAACCCACCCAGCAGCTCTGCAAGCAGTCTGCTCCCATAAAGATTACAGCCTAGAAAACCCTCTGAGGCAATTCTGCTCCGTCACATGGGGTCTCTATGAGTCAAAATTGACTCGATGGGACCTAACAGCAACAACATATCATTTTTAAAGATGAGTATATTCCATTGAGCAGACAATGCCATCATTTAACAAATCTTCATCTGTCGTACAGTTGTTTCTAGTTTTTCTCTACTTGATAAAGCAGTGACGAACATCCTCAGAGCTCAATATTTGTGTACATCTTTGACTTTCCTAGAATAGACTCCTAGAGGTGGCATTGTTAGGCCTCGGGCATGCAAGATTCAAAGCTTTTGCTATTTGATAGGAATTGGCAAGCTATAAATTTATGTCCTCACCAAAAATGAGAAAGTACCTAGTTCCCTGCATGCTGGTCAACACCATGAGTTGGCTTTATTTTCATCTTTGCTAATTTGAAAGATAGGAGGGAATAAAAGGGTAAAAAAAAAAAAAAGAAAAAGTATTTTCTTGTTGAAAATTGTATTTCTATGATTACTAGTCGGGTCGAAATTTTAAAATATATTTAATGACAATTTGCTCTTTTTCTTTTGTGAGTTGCTGATTTTTACCTGTTTTTCTCTTCAGGTATTTCTTCTTTCAATTTTTTAAAGAGTTTTATATAGTAAAGATATTATGCTATTCTCTCTCATATACCCTGCAATTATTTTTCTAGTTTATTTGCCATTTTGTTTTATTTCTGTTGTTTTTCACATGAAGAATTTAGTTTTTCTATAGTCAGATCTTTGTTATCGTATTGTGAAAGAACTTCCCCAGCCCAAGATTAAACATTATTTATATTTTCTTCTTCTATATTCAAGTGTTTAAAAAAAAATTAAATCCTTAATCCTTATTGAATTAATTTTGACATAGTGAGTTAGATCACTAACTTTGTTTTTCTTCTAATGGTTAGCCAATTTTAATTGCGTTTTCTAATAGATTTTTCCTGGTATGTGGAAAAGCCAATGACTAATATGTATTTATTTAAAAATTGGCAATCTTATCCAAACTCTTATTTATCCTAATTTTTAGTTGCCACACTGTTTTTCTAGGTAGAAAATTGATTACCTTTCTTTCCAGTATTTATACCTCTTGTTTCTTTTTATTTTGTTATTTCTTGGCTGTAATTTCTAGACCAGTGTTAAATAATCATGCGAATATTCTAGTATTTTCCTCATTTATGAAATCTAAACTGGTATTTTCTTTTTATTTTTTTATGTTGTTGTTGTCGTCAGGTGCCACCAAGTCGACTTTGACTCATAGCGACCCCATGTACAATAGAACGAGATGCTGCCTGGCCATTTGCCAAATTTAAAACCTATTTGTGATATTTTACTGTTGTGAAAACTCTGGCTGATAGGAAGATGTCAGTGTAATGGATTGAATTGTGTCCCCAAAAAATATGTGTTAGCTTGGTTAGGCCATGTGTGGTTGTCTTCCATTTTGTGATTTTTCTATGTGTTATAAATTATAATCTCTACCTGTGGCTAAAAGAATTAGGGTGGGATGTAACACTCTTGCCCAGGTCGCATCCCTGATCCAATGTTAAGGGAGTTTCCCTCGGGTGTGGCCTGCACTGCCTTTTATCTTACAAGAGATAAAAAGAAAGGGAGGCAAGCAGAGAGCTGGGGACCTCATACCACCAAGAAAGCAGCACTGTGAGCAGGGTGCATCCTTTGGACCCGGGGTCCCTGCACCTGAGAAGCTCCTCAACCGGGGGAAGATTGAGGACAAGGACCTTCCTTCCTCCAGAGCCAACAGAGAGAGAAAGCCTTCCCCTGGAGATGACGCCCTGAATTTGGACTTTTAGCCTGCTTTACCGTGAGGAAATAAATTTCTCTTTGTTAAAGCCATCCACTTGCAGTATTTCTGTTACAGCAGCGCTGGATGACTGAGACAGTTGGTTACCTTTCTGAGTGCATAATTAGCCAAGTCTTATGGTCCTCTCTTCGGCTGAATCTGAGCTGAGTTAATGAGTGTGCTCACGACTCCTCTGCTTGTGAGCTTGTGAGGTGAGCAAGACGAGATTAAAGTGGCGTTGTCTGTTCATCTCTCTAAAGCCAATCTGCCACTTTGGTCCTAGCGTGTATCAGAAAAGCCCAAACACTCTAATGATGGAGCATTTGCTAGAAGGAAACCCTTCTAAGTATTATCCTCTAGCCCGAGAATCAATTGCCTGTATGTAACATGTGAAAAGGTATGATTACCTTACAAAGCCTATCGTGTTTCTCTGACCTTGGATATCAGTTGGAAAAAGAAATATTCCAAAGTTGCAAATCATTTTGCTGTTTCTTTGTTTTTAAAAAAGCTGGGAAACTGGGAGTGAGGACAGAGAAAACAAACGCTATGATGACCCTCAAACTCTACCCTATACTCAGGAGACAGTAAGAGGGAGAAGAGATTTGGAACAAACCTTGTGGGCATTCCCAGTACAGATTCCCACCCTTGCCTTTCCCTCTCTTGTGTTTTCTGAAAGGTGTATGTAGTTCCCATTAGATCATCTTACTTTACCCTAGATGAACACCCCAAACTGTTAGGCCACTCAGGTCACAGTGAAGAAGATTTTCTGATAATTTTATAAAGTCTACCCTGACTGGAAGACTGAAGAAGAATTGATGCCTTTGAGTTATGTTGTTGGCGAAGAATATTTAATATGCCATGGACTGCCAGAAAAAGCAAACAAGTCTACCTCGGAAGAAGTATAGCCACAATGCTCCTTAGAAGCAAGGATGGCAAGACTTCATCTCATGTACTTTGGACATGTTTTTACCAGGAGGGACGAGTCCTTTGAGAAGGACATCATGCTTGGTAAAGTAGAGGATCAGCAAAAAAGAGGATTGGATTGGCACAGTGACCACAACAATGGGCTCAAACATAGTAACAATTATGAGAATGGTGCAGGTCTGGGCATTGTTAGGTTCCGCTATACATAGGGTTGCTATGAGTTGGAACCCACTCAACAGCACCTAAAAGCAATACTACCCTGACTGAAAAAGTCCTTCTCTCTGATGCTAAAAAGAAGCTTCAAAGTCCCATAGTATTACTTTACACTGAAGTACTAAAGGTTGGCTGGAAAGGCAGATGCTACATTCAGGTATAATAGGGGTTACCACATTTGGCTGCTCTTGATCGTCAACTCTTTAGCACACTAGATTCCCAGGTTGGCCAGCTGATCTCCTAACAGATTGTTGAGGGACAAAGGACAGGTAGGTTTAAGCAGAGAGACCTTGGAGGAGTACCACTATCTGCCCTGGGTGCTGAAGGAAGGATGGTTATAGGAAAGGGAATGGAGACGAGCCAAAGATACCTTTGGGGTAGGCACTGATTTTTCCCATGGCTGTCTCTGGTAGAGACCTCTGCCCCTCTTTATACTGTTGCAGCTTGGTTGTCTCTTTTTTCCCTGGTTCCTATCTGGTCATTCACCCTTTTGTCCTCCATCTCTTCTCAGTCTTTCTCTCTCTCACCCACCCCTCCTTTCCACATGATCCTATAGCTTGTCTCTGAGGCTCTGGGCATTTGTGACAGATATCCTGGGTATTTTCTTTCCTCGTTGCTTTACACCTCTTCTTTTCTCCTTCCGTCTCCTTCCACTTTGTGCATTTATGCCTGGTATTGTCTGATATACCAAAGAATTTAAGAGGGTTATTCAAAGCTTTATGCACCCACAACTCTAAATAAATAGAGCTGAGCTGGATTATTGTTTTGTTCTTTGATGCAACCAGAACATTAAAACGTTTTATACTTTGGTGACTTTATTTTCATACAATGTATTTTTATTTCACTCAACAAATAACAAGAACACAAATTTTCAAACACCAACTGTGTTGTGAATTGACACACGTTTCCATTTGAGAATCTTCGCAGCCATAATCCAAGAGAGTGAAGGAGACCCATGGGTGAAGACGTAAGGGTTGACTATTTTTTGTATGTCACATATCTGAGTGGATAATAAACCAAAAGTGGTAACGTAAAATCCTTTCTTTGCCTCAACAATACTGACCAGCCTCCTTCTTTTCTTTTTCTTTTTTTGTTGTGTATGTATGTCCGTGTGCTTGTGTACATGGTGGGCTCCAAAACTTTCAGGATGAAATTTTGACTGTGATCAGAAGAGTCGATGATAACTGGGCAGAAGGAATGCTGGGAGACAAGATTGGAATTTTTCCTCTCCTGTATGTGGAGGTAAGGTCATAGCCTTCGGAACTCACTTCCATTTTGCCATTACCGTTTGTTTTACCAGAGGAGGGGAGGCCTGATCTTGGAGCTCCATCTCTAAGAGAGAAAGAGGCAATCCCACAATAATCTAAAGTCATATAGCTGTTGCATATGAGTTTTGACTCAGACCACCATGTTAACGCTATGAACATCGCGTTGGCCAGAGTTTTGCGTGGACCTGTCATGGGCCTGGCTACACCTTATCTCGACATGTGGAAATGTAGGCAAGGGGCCTGTGCCGAGCCTTCTCCATTTTCTCCCAAGAAACTAGAGGGCCCAGCGACAGTGGCATCCCTTTTTCCAGGGCTTTCCCAAGTACTGCTACTCTCCACACCCCCAAAACCAGAGGAACAAGTTCAGACCCAAACGCAGCCTTTTCCTCTGACACTGCAAAGAGATCTGAATCCAAAGCCTGCTGTGTCCCCTAGAGGAAAAAGCTTTTGGGCCATTTGCAAAGTCCTCCTAGGAACCTGGATTGTTGGGCAACTGATCCAGCTGAGAGTCGTTAAAGGGAAGATGATGTGAGGCTAATGGTTGGGGTTAATTTAGGACCTATTAATTTCCTGTCTCCTTTCTGTACCTAAGAAGCACTAGGTTTCTAGGTGGTAATTTTAGACAATTGCCAAATGGGATACATCTTAGAACTTTTAAGTTTTAAATACCTGTTTACCTTGGCCTCTTTGCCTGTATGTAAGAGTGTTCACCTTCTGACAGTGTGCGTTCACTATTTGACAGTGCAAGTCCACGCCTGCACGTTCATGAGCTGCACCATTCTAGGTCACATGCTTTTGTCCTATGACCACCAGAGGTAGCCCATAATAATAGTTTGAGCTAATATGTACTGAGTGCTTGTTGTGTGCCAAAGGCTTCTAAGTACTTACTCATTTAATCTTCTCGACAATCCTAGGATATAAAAACTATTAATATCCCCACTTTACAGATAGGGTAAGAGAGGCACAGAAAGGTTATGTAGCTTTCCCAAGGTCACACAGCGGATAAGTGGCAGAGCGGGGATTTGAACACAGGCATTTGGCTCTAGACTAGAGTTCACTCTCTTAGCCCTTCACTCTCCTGCCCCCACATCATCTCCCACTAACAAACTGCAGTTTACATCAGCTTAGTGTAAAGCTCCACAGAGCCTGCCTGCCTGCCTGCCTCCTTACCTCCTGCTTGATCCAAACCCAAACCTGTTGCCATCGGGTCAATTCCCAGTCATAGCGACCATATAGGACAGGGTAGAGCTGCCTCACAGGATTTACAAAGAGTGGCTGGTAGATTCAAACTGCCGACCTTTGATTAGCAGCCAAGCTCTTAACCACTACACCACCGGGGCTCCTCCTACCTGGCAGTACATCTTAAAATCTTAAGAGTCGTACGAGAGAAGGAGCCAGTAGGTGACATGACTAGCTTTGCCCTGTTACCCACCTACCCAAGCAGTGATTAGGTGCCAGTAGATGTTTGTTAAAAACGCCTGATGATTCTCTGTTGCCTAGAGTATAAAACCCATTTTAACAGAGTATAAAATGCGTGGCATTCAATGCTTCTCGCAATTTGACTCTAATCTGTTGTTCCAGCCTCATTTCTTGTCATTTCTTCTCCCTTCCCCCAAAGATTCTGGGCCAGTGGTTCTCTCACATTTATTCTGGATAAGTTGCCCAGACTGATATCTTCCCCTAACAGCACAAGGTGACGACAGCACGTGCAGAGTACCCTCTCTCTGTTACATTTGTACTCGTCACAATTCCACTAAACACCTTGTAAGTTCCCATCTATTTGGGCATTTTCTTCAGGTCCCAGGGGAGTGTTCTTATCAGTCCATGTGGAGACTGCCCCTTAAGATCAAAGAACTTAATGCGTGCATTCCACTTGCTGTGTTAGTCCAGAAGTCAAAAATCTGAGCTCACAGGCTTTTTTAGGAACTTTTCTCCCCAGGAAGAATCCTAAAGGAATCTCCAAAGAAATGTACAAGAATGTTCCTAGAACCTTTATTATGATAGTCCGAATTGGAAAAAACTCAAATTTATATCAATAATGGAATGGATAGATAAATTCTGGTACATGCATATAGTGGAATACTTCCAGCAATGGCAATAACGAAATACCACTGCATGTAAAAGCAAGGGTGAATCTCACACATTTTTGAGTGAAAGAAGCCAGATACAAAGGAGTACACTCTGTATGACTTTTTTTTTTTTAAGAAGTTCAAAAACAAAACTACTCTGTGGTGATAGAATCAAAGCAGTACTTACTTTGGGCAATATTGGCTGGAAAGGGGAGGCTTCTGGGTTGCTGGAAATGTTTTATATCTTGATCATGGGGATGGTTACACCTATGTGTGTGTCTTAGTCATCTAGTGCTGCTGTAACAGAAGGACCACAAGTGGATGGCTTTAACAAAGAGAAGTTCATTCTTTCACAGTCCAGTGGGCTAGAAGTCCTGATTCAGGGTGCCAGCTCCAGGGAAAAGCTTTCTCTCTCTGTCTGCTCTGGAGGAAGGTCCTTGTCATCAGTCTTCCCTTGGCCTGGGAGCATCTCAGCGCAGGAAGCTCAGGTCCAAAGGACACACTCTGCTGCCTGTGCTGCTTTCTTGGGGTATGAGGTCCCCCTGTCTCTCTGCTTGCTTCTCTCATTTATATCTCAAAAGAGATTGGCTTAAGACACTATCTCATCTTGTAGATCTCAATATAGCTGCCTCTAATCGGTCTCATTTTTTTTTTTTTTTTTTACGTGATAGTGATAGGATTTACAACACATAGGAAAATCTCATCAAATGACAACATGGTGGACAATCACACAATACTGGGAATCGTGGCCTAGCCAAGCTGACACATATTTTTGGGGGACACAATTCAATCCATGGCAGTATGCAGTTGTAGAATGCTGTACACTTAAGATTTGTGTGCTTTCTTTTTGAAAGCTACAGTTTAAAAAGTTAAGACAATCTTACAAGGAACCCTGATGCAGGTAAAATTAGCTCCTCTGTGCTTTAAACGTGGGGTAGTGGTTAAGTGTTTGGCTGCCATGACCAGAAGGTCAGCAGTTCAAATCCACCAGCCCCTCCTTGGAAACCCTATGGGCAGTTCTGTTCTGCCCTATAGGGTCGTATATGAGTTGGAAACGACTCGATGGCAGTGGGGTTTTCTGCTTAAAGGCCTTTCACCAGTATGAACGCTTAAGCTTCATCAAGGAGGCCAAGAGTTTGGAACGGGGTTTGAAAACTAATCAGCAGAGCATTTTGTATTTGCTGAGCCCACAGACATATTCAGACTGATGAGTTTGGCCACATCTGTGGCCTTCTATGGCTTGATTGCCTAATTACTGGAGAAGGTTGGTTGAAATTCTCCCCGTTCAAGGAATGTGAGGAAGCCTCCTTCATTTTGCCTCTCCAGCGGCCCTTCATGACCCACACCTCCGCTCACAGGCCCTGCCTCTGCTCCTGGATGCAAACTCCTCCTGCCCTTCTCCATTTCCCCTGCAACAGGAGGGCGCTGCAGGGTCAGGGACACTTCTCTTGTCTTCAGTAGCAATGGCAGCGCTTGGCCCAAAGCAAACTTACAGCAAGGGCCTCACCTTCTTTTCTCTCCGTCAAATTTCCTGGCATCTGGTAAAGCCTGTAGCAGCCTCATAGAGCGCAAGACACTACGTAATTGCTCTTGGAGACTTGCTGCCCAAAGCCACTTGCTGTCTGAGATATTGTTGAATAAACTGCTAGGCACCTTGGTTTCTGCAACACTGAAGGTGAAGAAGCCCAAGAAGGCTGTTTTCTGAGTCTGTGTTCTGCTATTTATATATTAATTCTCTGTTGAAGAGCTTGAGGTACATGACAAAGTCCATTCCTCTCACCCCATACATACTCTTAAGAGGCAGATCCTGGTGGATCGTGAACTTTACAATTTAGCCCAGCCTGTCTTCCCAATAAGGAGCCCCGGTGGTACAGTGGTTAAAGAGCTCAGCTGCTAACCAAAAGGTCAGCAGTTTGAGCCCACCAGCCACTCGGTGGGTCAGTAAAGATGTACAGTCTTGAAAACCCTATGGGGGAGTTCTACTGTGCCCTGCAGCGGCACTATGCATCAGAATCGACTTGACAGCAGTAGGTTTGGGTTGGGTTTGGTCTTCCCTGTGGGAGGCCAACCAACCGTTTGAGATGAGACTCAGTCAAGGGGTAAGAATTTTCACAGGATTTGTATTAGATGCAGACTGGTATTCCAGGGGAGACATGTTGGATTTCCGTTTTCCGCTGCTGTTCAATCAGAGAGCTCAGTATTAGAAACGGCAGTACGTCTGGAGCATTGCTTATATCCCTGGAAGAAGAGCATGGTGCTTGTGAAGAAATGCAGCCAAATACGTTGACCTTTAATTGGTGGCATACCTTAACTAATACTTCTCATAAAACTGAATTACAAAGAGGTTTCCTCCTCCAGAAGGAAGCACATCCATTAGAGAACAATTTGTTCACAGAGCCTTCAGTTCCAGGCATGACTTGAAGCAATGGTACAGGGAAATCCAGGCTCTCAGAATTTTTAACCAATGGGACCATTCCACAAGAGATGAAAAGATGTTTGTGGGCAAAAGTCCTGGCTGTGAATTCCAGCTCTACCATGTGCTCACTCCTCTCCTAGCCCCAGTTTCCCCATTGTTTCAAGGCCGATCATGATGGGTGACCAACATTGAATCCTTAAGAAATAAATGAGAAAGTCCCTGTGAACTAAACAGCCCTATACAAACACTGATTATTTCTTTGCTCTGGGTTTAGCCTAGTGGGGATGGTGAGACAAAATGGTATAAACATCCTTAGGGAGCTGGCTTGGACTTTCTTCTTCTAGAGACCTGTCTCCAGAAATATATTTCCTGATATACTTTAGAAATAATCCTTTCACCCTTGCTGTCCACACCTCCCCACCAAGTGTCCACCTAGTAAATGGGTCAGTGAACATCAGTCCACATCAGTGACCACCAGGCCGGTTTCTCATTGGGCACTAAATCTGCCTGAATCTTGCTCATCCCAAGAATCCTCCTCACCACTCATGTGTGGCTTTTCTTCCCCCAAATCCTTTGACATTCCTTATTTCTTTTCCAGCTCCTGTTCCTGTTTCTCCTACCCATAACCCCTTGTCCTTTTCTTCCCATGAGTAGTGATGAAACTGTCATACTCCAGTTGCCACCATCAAAGCTGGACTCGTGGCAAGTCTCATTAACACCTGTTCATTCGTTCAGCTAACTACCTGTACAGTGTCCACTGGCAGGGAGCTAGGGCTGGGCTTGCACTGGCGTCTACTCAACGCACACAGAGCAGAGGTGGGGGAAGCACAGAGGACTTGTAAAACATGGCTCTTGCCCTTGAGGAACTTTCAGACTATTGGCTAGGAGAAGAATCTAACCAAAATACACAGACTTAACCTTCCTTCTATTTCTTTAGCCCTTTGAGGAGCAGGATAATTTGTCATCGTTTTGATTTTTCAGCATGCACTCGTTCTAATGGAAATGAGATTGATTCAATCTGAAAGAAATTACTTGGACACAGGAGGGGCAGGAGAGCACTTCCCCCTAATCATGTGAAGGCTGTCGGTGCTGATTGCAGTATTTAAAATGAGCCATTGAAGAAGACATGTGAAACCGCTCTATTCATTTGACTGAGTCCTGGGCCCTGCCTCTGCCTTTCAGCAGTGACCACCCTGACTTTGAAAGCAACACGTGAACATGTATAAAAAGGACCTGCCAAGCTGAGCTCATTCTCCCTTTTGATTCTCCTTGAACCTTGTCGCCAAGACGGGCATGCTTAGGGTCTGCCATTAACATGGCCTTCAGAGATAATCCCAGGAGCACAAGGCCCATTCCTCATTAATATGTACTTCATGAGGTAGTTATGGGAGCTCTGGTGGTGCAGTGGTTAAGAGCTTGGCTGCTAACCAAAAGGTCAGCAGTTTGAATCCATCAGACACTCTTTAGAAACAATATGGGGCAGTTCTACTCTATCCAATAGGGTAGCTATGAGTCAGAACCAACTCGATGGCAATGGATTTGGTGTTTTTTTGTTTGCTTTTTTTGGTAGTTGTGAGGGCTAAAGAAAATAACCAAGCATACAGACAAAGCTTGGCACAAGGTGGGCTTGACAGTGCTATTTCCTGTAGTTTCTGTGTTTGTTAAATGAATAACTGCTCGTTTGTTCATTCATGTATTTAGTAAAAATTTTTGTGTCAGCCCTTAGCATTTAACATATTTGACCTTGCATGGCTGAATATTTTTTCACAAGTATTCATTTTACCTCCTAAGCTCGGGTGTAAGCTTTTTGAAGGCAGGGCTATTTCTATGCAGACACCACAGTACCTGCCTTGGTTTACTGCACAGAGTAATGTTTGCTGTTGAATAATTGTATGGGTATTCGAAGTGTAGACATTCGAAGCATAGGTGACAGGAGAGTGTTATGGATTTAATTGTGTCCCCCAAAAACGTATATCAACTTAGCTAGGCCAGATTCTCAATATTGTGTAGTTGTCTACCATTTTGTGATCTGATGTGATTATCCTACATCTTGTAAATCCTAACCTCTATGATATTAATGAGGCAGGATCAGAGACAGTTACGTTAATGAGATAGGACTCAATCTACAGGATTAGATTGTATCTTGAGTCAATCTCTTTTGAGATATAAAAGAGAGAATTGAGCAAAGAAGAAAGGGACCTCATACTAACAGAAAAAAGGAGCCAGGAGTGGAGCGCTTCCTTTGGACCTGAGGTCCCTGCACTGAGAAGCTCCTAGATCAGGGGAATGATGACAAGGACCTTCCCCAAGAGTTGACAGAGAGAGAAAGCCTTCCCTTGGAGCTGGTGACCTGAATTCACTTTTAGCTTCCTAAACTGTGAGAGAATAAGCTTCCATTCCCTGAAGCCATCCACTTGTGGTGTTTCTGTTAGAGCAGCACCAGATAACTAAGGCAGAGAGGTAGTTTGCTTGAAAGCTGCTACAAAGGTTGGTTGAGGGAATCAGCCTCAGTCTGAAGGGAGAGCCAGAGACAGGACGCAGGGCTGTGTTCTGCCTTTTCTGTGCTGTGTCTTGATTGATGACTTGCCTGGGAACGTGGGAGGCATGTTAACAAGTTTGCAAATGATGCTTGACTTAGTGAGAAGAACCACTGCACGCTGGCCAGAATCAAGATCCTGAAGACCTTACTAGGCTGAACACATGATCGAAACCAATGATGAAATGTAATGAGTACAAATGTCAAGTTCTGCCTTTACATTCAAAAATCCGTTGTTCAAATAGAGTAATGGGGAGACCTAGGTCACCAACAGTTGTTAAAGGAAAGACCTCCAACCCCTGAAAACTGCTGCCCTGAGATAATCTTTAAACTTCAAACCGAAAATTTCCCAGAAGTCTTCTTAAACCAAACAGTAGTTTACTTAACCAGTAAAAAATGTCTGCCTTGAGTACTATGCTCTTTTAAGAACTACGTACATGGGATCAAAATGACAACAGCAACTTGAAAGATTAGATAGGAACCTTAGGGGGACGTGAATTTATGTTAATGGTGAAAGGACAACTCAGAGAAGGAGGGTGAGAATGGTTGCACAACTCAAAATATGTAATCAGAGCTACTAAATGGTACAAGTAGAAACTGTTTGTTTTGCTATTTTGCTGTATATATTCTCAACAACAAAATAAATGGAAAAAAAAAAAAAAAACTCCGAAGTTGCTCAATAATATAATGGTGCTGTGAGTTGATATCAACTTGACAGCACAAAACAACATATTTATATGGAGTAAAATATTTTAAAATGTGTATGTATGTGAAGGGGAGCCCTGGTGGCACAGTGGTTAAGTGCTTAGCTGCTAACCGAAAGGTTGGCAGAAAGAACCTCCCAGCCGCTCTGTAGAAGAAAGATGTGGCAATCTGCTTCCATAAAAATTTACAGCCTTGGAAACCCTATGGGGCAGTTCTACGTTGTCCTATAGGGTCGCTATGAGTCAGAATCAACTCCATGGCAGTGGGTTTGGTTTTTGGTTTATGTAAGTGAATGGATACCTATATAGACCTATGTATGCATGACTCAGAGGAGAGAAGAGTCACACAGGGCCTGTAAGTATTTTGCTGCATTTCAATTTGGCTGTGGGAGAAAAGATCACTAGCTGTTCCCTAAGGGAAGGTTTCATTACCATCATGTATTTGATTGGAGCTGTAGCTATTCCAGGCATTTTACATTAATTGTCTGTGTTTATTTGAACAACTTTTCTTTGAGGGTTATGGGTAAGAGATGATTATCCCTGTTTGGCTGATAAGAAATGTGAAGCCAGAAGGGTGATGGCATCAGGCATTGGACTTCCCAGGGAAGTAATGACAGAGCCACAGGGGCTCTGCTGGCCTGACCCCAGTCCTGGGCTCTTTGAACAGCATATGGGCAGGCAAACATTGAAAATGGGGAAGGGGCAGTTTCTTGACTCGCAAAGGAGGAATGGCTCGGTTCTATTGGAACGATGTAATGCCTTGGTGCTCTTCTGGAAACAAAACATTTAACTTCTCTTTCCAGGTAACCTGGAAAGGCCTTGTTTTCTTCAGTGTATATACACATATGGATAGAGTTGGTCTAAGATGGAAAAGGTTGAAGCATGTAGTGAACCATGGGTCAATGACGACCTTGGCTTGACTCAGACATGGGGAGTGGAAGTGGAGGGGCACAGATGAATTGAAGGAGCCTTCTGGTAATGTGCTGAGGGGCTGATACTTCAAAGAAAGCACCATAGCACTACTGGATTTAATAAGACAACCCCAGGATCTAGAGAAGAGAAAGGGCAGTACAATTTTCTTAGATTTTCTGCAAGCATGTCTATGTGAAGAGACGATATCATGATGCCCTGGCTGGTTGCTCCCAGACTTGCTGCAGACATCTGTAACTCTCCCCACTCTCCCTCAGCTACTCTGTGTAGAGATCCAAGAATTCCTAGGTTTCTTTTCTGTGACTTGTCAACTCCATTGCTTTGGGAATAGAGGCAAAATAGGCAGAATTTTAGTGGTGACAAGTTATACTTTATTCATCCACCTGGCCCATGGTGAATGGGAAGGAGATGGGCTTTGAGGGGACGTCTGGGTCTTGGAAGCTGCAACAGGTCAGGTCCAGGGTAGAGGTGGAAGCTTGAGTAGAAATTCTCTGGTGGCCTCCTACCTGGTGGTAACCCCAGTGAGAAAAGTCCTGAGGCCTGAACAGGCATTTTCAAATGTGTCTGCAGTAGCAGCAGCAGGAGGCACTTTGCTGACTGCCATATTCCACATTTGGAAAGCTGTGTCGTGTACGGGCCATGGCAGCAGGTGGAGGAGGAGCCAGGCCTGCCGTTCTGTCCTCCTGGAGCTGTGCACCCACATAAGTAAAGTATTCCTCAGGTGTGGCTCAGAGATGATTTGCCCAGGAACAAGGGGAACAAACCAAAGTATCACCCATACTCCTTTGCCCCCAGAGCTGAATCTCCAGCCATTACAACTACCCTGAGCTACAAACTCATATCTGCAGCTGATGAAGCTTGCCAGGTGTTCTTAGCGGCACCACAGTTCTTCATGTTCCACTCTGAAGTCACCAGGACCTTCTTGCTCTTCACATCTCCTTTATTACCCATCACAGTAGAGTTTCCAAAGCCAAAAACCTGGTTCTTGTCATTTCCCCTTTCTTCTCGCTTCCCAAATCTACTCTGTCATCAGTTCCCATCGGTCTTGTCTCTGTAAATCTTAGTGAATTTGAACATTATTTAACGTGCAGCTACTATGCATGAGGAACCGGCCTTGCCATTAATACATCGGTAAAAAAAAAAAAACAGAAAAAATTCCTTTCCTCAAGGAACATGTTTTCTAGTGTAGGGGACAGACAACAAATTATAAGCATATTATGTAATGTAAGCATGTTAAAAAGTGATATTGGCAATGGAGAAAAAATAAAACAGAAGGGACAGAAAGAATGTTGGGCAAGTGGTCCAGGAAGAGGGAACAGCCAGTGTAAAGGGCCTGGGGAGGAAATGTGCCAGGCATGCTGGGGAACAACAGGAAGGGTAGGATGGCTGGAATCAAGTGAGCAAGGGGAAGGGTAGTAGGAGGTGAAGTTTGTAAGGTAAAAGGAGTCAGAGCATGTAGGCCTTTTTAAAAACATTGACTTTTGTTTTGGGTGAAATGGGGAACCATTGAAGAGTTTTTGAACCGTTTATTTTAAGTGGATCACTCTGACTCTTGTGTTAAGCAGAGACTGGTAGGAGTGGCAAGAATGGAAGTCGGAGCCAAGTTAGGAGGCTATTGCACTCATCTGGGTAAGAGATGAGCTGGCTCAGGCCTGGATGGTAGCCACAGAAGTGGTAACGACGATTCGATGCTGGGCTCTTATAAGAGTATGGCCAACAGGATGTCCTGATGGGTTGGTTGTGAGATGTAAGACATCAAAAGGAGTCATAGATGTTCCCAGTGTTTTTGACCTGAGCAGACAGAGGAATGGAATTACCCCCTGACTGAGGTGGAGAGACGTGAGGGTGAAGTGGGTGATGGGGAGAGGCAGGTATGCAGGTCAGGAGCTCAGATCTGCGGAGATTGGGATGTCTATTAAAGAGCCACGTGGTGAAGTCAGATAGGCAAGTGGATATATGAGTCTGAAGTTCAAGACAGGGAGTCTTGGCATATAGACAGAGTTAAATGCAAGAGCCTAGATCAGATCACTAAGTAAGTGAGTGTAGGCTGAGTCCTCCCTTCATTCGGGTCTTCATCATCTGTGTCCTGGTGTCTCTTTAAAAAACTTCTCAGACTCCAACACCAGCCTTCTTCCACACTAAGCCCCCCCTCCTCCCTGTAGCCGAAGTGGTCACTCTAGAAAGTGTCTCATCCCACCCTTCTCCTCTAATCCACAACCCTCTTTCTTCCTTCCCAACCTGGGCTCCTGCTGCCTCCAGGATAATGCCAAAGCCTGCCAATGCTATACAAGAACGACACAGTTCTGACTTCAGAATTTCCAGCCTCATCTCCCAGCACACCTCCCCTTTACCACACCCACATGCTCCTTATATTCTGGCCACCCAAAGGTTTTTACCATTCTCTTTGCAAACTCGGAGCCTCTATACAGCCCTGTTAAGGTTCTCTTCGCTTTACAGAACATAACTCAAATGTCCCCTCCCTCCATGAAGCCTTTCCTAGAGTTCAAACTCCATCTGCTGTGACACTTTCTTCATTTGGGGACACAAAACTTATAGTATTTTTTTTTTTTTAATCTCTTTACTCCTTCCCACTTAAACTGCAAGGCTCCCTGGGTGGTGCAAATGGTTAAGCACTTGGCTACCAGCCAAAGGGTTGGTGGTTAGGACTCACCCAAAGGCATTTCGGAGGAAAGGTCTGGCGATCTACTTTCAAAAGGTCACAGCTACTCTGCACACATGAGGTCACCGTGACTCGGAATTGGCTCGACAGCAACTGGTTTTTTGTTTGTTTCTTGTTTACTTAGGCTGTAGTCCTTCAAGTCAGGAACATTTTTTTGTTCGTTTTTAATATCTCTAGTGCTTAGAAAAGTGATGGGCACACAACAGGTGCTTAATAAATGTTTAACTGCCTGAGAGACAGCTTGTCAGGAGCTTAGCAGCCCAAGAATTAGCCAAGACAAGGACTAGAAGGCAGGAGGGAAGAGGAAAGCTGGTTATAGGGAACCCAAGGTAAAGAAGGGAGACTGTTGACATGTCATGGGGTTGTTAACCAATGTCATAAAACAATACGTGTACTAACTGTTTCATGAGAAGCTAGTTTGTTCTGTAAACCTTCATCTAAAGTACGATTTAAAAAAAAGAATTAGCCAAGAGCCAATTCTTGGATAGAGCAAAAATTCAGCGAGGTGGGGCCAAGATGATGGACTAGGTAGACGCTACCTCGGATCCCTCTTGCAACAAAGACTCGGAAAAACAAGTGAATCAATCACATACATAACAATATACGAACCCTGAACAACAAACACAGATTTAGAGATGGAAAACGAACAAATACAGGGAAGCAGCGATTGTTTTCAGAGCCTGGAGCCAGCGTCCCAGTCAGGTAACCTTTGGCGCCCGAGTTAGGGCAGGGCGCAGGGGAGCTGACGGCTCAAACAAGGGGCGCAGCCCTACCCCCCTGAACTCACCCCAGGAGGGGGCCCAGCCAGTCCGTGTGGTGGCGTGGCAACACAGCCGGTGGGAGAAGTCTCCGGGAGGAAGTGACTGGTCTTGGAGCTGGGAGAGCAGCGTCCCAGCCGGGGAATCTTGCCACCGGGCTTTTGACTCGGCGCTGTCACGGCACAAGCACGAGGAGCTGCTCCATTCCCCTGAACTAACCCCGGGAAGGGGCCCAGCCGGTCCGCGGGAGTGGCACGACGACACCGCGGGCTGGACGAGAAGTCTCCGGGAGGCAGTGACTGATTTTGGAGCCGAGAGGGCAGCATCCCAGCCGGGGAATCTTGCCGCCGGGCATTTGGGCGCCGTTGCGGCGCAAGCACAGAGAGCTGCTCCACTCCCCTGAACTAACCCCGGGAGGGGGCCCAGCCAGTTCGCGGGGGCGGCGCGGCCACACGGCTGGCGGAACGAGAAGTCCTGGGGAGGCAGCAACTGATTTTGGAGTCGGGAGAGCACCGTCCCAGCAGGGGAACCTTGATGTTGGGCGTGGGACTGGCAGCGGAGGATCTGACGGTGGCTTCGGTGGGCCAGATCCCCGGGGGCAATCTCCACACAGCCAGCACACGTAGGTGACACGCCCCTCGGGAATCTCAGATAAAATAGTCATTCCAAGCAAGACAAGCAACTCTGGCTATATTCAGAGGTTCTACTCTCCTATCTCTCTGATCCCTCCCCCACCCTCCCCAGGCAGCTTCATTAACATTGGAATTTCCTGAGCCAGAGGGAGAACGGCTCCGGCTCCACGGCGGCTT
Organism: Loxodonta africana; assembly: GCF_030014295.1. NCBI lineage: Eukaryota > Metazoa > Chordata > Mammalia > Proboscidea > Elephantidae > Loxodonta > Loxodonta africana. The sequence continues at coordinate 14,602,338 of NC_087356.1, forward strand.
TGCTTCCCCCCCGCCTTTTTTTTTTTTTGGTCTTTTCCTAACCCACTCTTCTGGCCTGAGAGAAGGAAACACAAAAAACCCAGGGACCAAAAATACACCCCTAATTGGACTAAAAACCAGCTACAGCCAAGCATATATGATCCAAATCTCAGACTTTCATCCTTACAGGGAACAAGGTGGTGATTATAATCCAAAGGCAGTTCTGATAGGGATCTGACTGCATTTTTTTTTTAGCGGATTTTCTGGAAAAACTAGTTTCCCAGTGATGGCTCGGAGACAGCAGTCCATATCAAACCACATAAAGAAGCAGACCGTGACAGCTTCTACAACCCCCCAAACAAAAGAATCAAAATCTTTCCCAAATGAAGATACAATTCTGGAATTATCAGATACAGAAAATAAAAAACTAATTTACAGAATGCTTCAAGACATCAGAAACGAAATAAGGCAAACTGCAGAAAAAGCCAAGGAACGCACTGATAAAACTGTTGAAGAACTCAAAAAGATTATTCAAGAACATAGTGGAAAAATTAATAAGTTGCAAGAATCCATAGAGAGACAGCATGTAGAAATCCAAAAGATTAACAATAAAATTACGGAATTAGACAACGCAATAGGAAGTCAGAGGAGCAGACTCGAGCAATTAGAATGCAGACTGGGACATCTGGAGGACCAGGGAATTAACACCAACATAGCTGAAAAAAAATCAGATAAAAGAATTAAAAAAAATGAAGAAACCCTAAGAATCATGTGGGACTCTATCAAGAAGGATAACTTGCGTGTGATTGGAGTCCCAGAACAGGGAGGGAGGACAGAAAACACAGAGAAAATAGTTGAAGATCTCCTGACAGAAAACTTCCCTGACATCATGAAAGACGAAAGGATATCTATCCAAGATGCTCATCGAACCCCACTTAAGATTGATCCAAAAAGAAAAATACCAAGACATATTATCATCAAACTCGCCAAAACCAAAGATAAAGAGAAAATTTTAAAAGCAGCCAGGGAGAAAAGAAAGGTTTCCTTCAAGGGAGAATCAATAAGAATAAGTTCAGACTACTCAGCAGAAACCAAGCAGGCAAGAAGGGAATGGGACGACATGTACAGAGCACTGAAGGAGAAAAACTGCCAGCCAAGGATCATATATCCAGCAAAACTCTCTCTGAAATATGAAGGCGAAATTAAGATATTTACAGATAAACACAAGTTTAGAGCATTTGCAAAAACCAAACCAAAGCTACAAGAAGTACTAAAGGATATTGTTTGGTCAGAAAACCAATAACATCAGATACCAGCACAACACAAGGTCACAGAACAGAACATCCTGATATCAACTCAAATAGGGAAATCACAAATTAAGATTAATTAAAAAAAAAAATGCTCATAACAGGGAATCACTGAAGTCAATATGTAAAAGATCACAATAATGAAAAAGAGGGACTAAATACAGGAGGCATAGAACTGCCATATGGAGAGTGATACAAGGCTATATAGAACAATACAAGTTAGGTTTTTACTTAGAAAAATCGGGGTAAATAATAAGGTAACCACAAAGAGGTATAACAACTCCATAACTCAAGATGAAAGCCAAGAAAAACGTAACGACTCAACAAACATAAAGTCAAACACTACGAAAATGAGGATCTCACAATTTACTAAGAAAAACGTCTCAGCACAAAAAAGTATGTGGAAAAATGAAATTGTCAACAACACACATAAAAAGGCATCAAAATGACAACACTAAACACTTATTTATCTATAATTACGCTGAATGTAAATGGCCTAAATGCACCAATAAAGAGACAGAGAGTCTTGGACTGGATAAAGAAACACGATCCGTCTATATGCTGCCTACAATAGACACACCTTAGACTTAGAGACACAAACAAACTAAAACTCAAAGGATGGAAAAAAATATATCAAGCAAACAATAAGCAAAAAAGAAGAGGAGTAGCAATATTAATTTCTGACAAAATAGACTTCAGACTTAAATCCGCCACAAAGGATAAAGAAGGACACTACATAATGATAAAAGGGACAATTGATCAGGAAGACATAACCATATTAAATATTTATGGATCCAATGACAGGGCTGCAAGATACATAAATCAAATTTTAACAGAACTGAAAAGTGAGATAGACACCTCCACAATTATAGTAGGAGACTTCAACACACCACTTTCGGAGAAGGACAGGACATCCAGTAAGAAGCTCAATAGAGACACAGAAGACCTAATTACAACAATCAACCACCTTGACCTCATTGACTTATACAGAACTCTCCACCCAACTGCTGCAAAGTATACTTTTTTTTCTAGCGCACATGGAACATTCTCTAGAATAGACCACATATTAGGTCATAAAACAAACCTTTGCAGAATCCAAAACATCGAAATATTACAAAGCATCTTCTCAGATCACAAGGCAATAAAACTAGAAATCAATAACAGAAAAACTAGGGACAAGAAATCAAATACTTGGAAACTGAACAATACCCTCCTGAAAAAAGACTGGGTTATAGAAGACATCAAGGAGGGAATAAGGAAATTCATAGAATGCAACGAGAATGAAAATACTTCCTATCAAAACCTCTGGGACACAGCAAAAGCAGTGTTCGGAGGCCAATTTATATCGATAAATGCACACATACAAAAAGAAGAAAGAGCCAAAATCAGAGAACTGTCCTGACAACTTGAACAAATAGAAAGTGAGCAACAAAAGAATCCATCAGGCACCAGAAGAAAACAAATAATAAAAATTAGAGCTGAACTAAATGAATTAGAGAACAGAAGAACAATTGAAAGAATTAACAAAGCCAAAAGCTGGTTCTTTGAAAAAAGTAACAAAATTGATAAACCATTGGCTAGACTGACTAAAGAAACACAGGAAAGGAAACAAATAACCCGAATAAGAAACGAGAAAGACCACATCACAACAGAACCATCTGAAATTAAAAGAATCATATCAGATTATTACGAAAAATTGTACTCTAAGAAATTTGTAAACCTAGAAGAAATGGATGAATTCCTGGAAAAACACTACCTACCTAAACTAACACAATCAGAAGTAGAACAACTAAATAGACCCATAAGAAAAAAAGAGATTGAAACGGTAATCAAAAAACTCCCAACAAAAAAAAGCCCTGGCCCAGACGGCTTCACTGCAGAGTTCTACCAAACTTTCAGAGAAGAGTTAACACCACTACTACTAAAGGTATTTCAAAGCATAGAAAATGACGGAATACTACCCAACTCATTCTATGAAGCTACCATCTCCCTGATACCAAAACCAGGTAAAGACATTACAAAAAAAGAAAATTACAGACCTATATCCCTCATGAACATAGATGCAAAAATCCTCAACAAAATTCTAGCCAATAGAATTCAACAACATATCAAAAAAATAATTCACCACGACCAAGTGGGATTTATACCAGGTGTGCAAGGCTGGTTTAATATCAGAAAAACCATTAATGTAATCCACCACATAAATAAAACAAAAACCACATGATCTTATCAATTGATGCAGAAAAGGCATTTGACAAAGTCCAACGCCCATTTATGATAAAAACTCTCACCAAAATAGGAATTGAAGGAAAATTCCTCAACATAATAAAGGGCATCTATGCAAAGCCAAGAGCCAACATCACTCTAAATGGAGAGAACCTGAAAGCATTTCCCTTGAGAACGGGAACCAGACAAGGATGCCCTTTATCACCGCTCTTATTCAACATCGTGCTAGAAGTCCTAGCCAGGGAAATTAGGCTAGACAAAGAAATAAAAGGCATCCGGATTGGCAAGGAGGAAGTAAAATTATCTCTATTTGCAGATGACATGATCTTATACACAGAAAACCCTAAGGAATCCTCCAGAAAACTACTGAAACTAATAGAAGAGTTTGGCAGAGTCTCAGGTTATAAAATAAACATACAAAAATCACTTGGATTCCTCTACATCAACAAAAAGAACATCGAAGAGGAAATAACCAAATCAATACCATTCACAGTAGCCCCCAAGAAGATAAAATACTTAGGAATAAATCTTACCAAGGATGTAAAAGACCTATACAAAGAAAACTACAAAGCTCTACTACAAGAAATTCAAAAGGACGTACTTAAGTGGAAAAACATACCTTGCTCATGGATAGGAAGACTTAACATAGTAAAAATGTCTATTCTACCAAAAGCCATCTATACATACAATGCACTTCCGATCCAAATTCCAATGTCATTTGTTAAGGTGATAGAGAAACAAATCACCAATTTCATATGGAAGGGAAAGAAGCCTCGGATAAGCAAAGCATTACTGAAAAAGAAGAAGAAAGTGGGAGGCCTCACTCTACCTGATTTCAGAAGCTATTATACAGCCACAGTAGTCAAAACAGCCTGGTACTGGTACAACTACAGGCACATAGACCAATGGAACAGAATTGAGAACCCAGATATAAATCCATCCACGTATGAGCAGCTGATATTTGACAAAGGCCCAGTGTCAGTTAATTGGGGAAAAGATAGTCTTTTTAACAAATGGTGCTGGCATAACTGGATATCCATTTGCCAAAAAATGAAACAGGACCCATACCTCACACCATGCACAAAAACTAACTCCAAGTGGATCAAAAAGACTAAAACGATAAAGATCATGGAAGAAAAAATAGGGACAACCCTAGGAGCCCTAATACAAGGCATAAACAGAATACAAAACATTACCAAAAATGACGAAGAGAAACCAGATAACTGGGAGCTCCTAAAAATCAAATACCTATATGCTCATCTAAAGACTTCACCAAAAGAGTAAAAAGACCACCTACAGACTGGGAAAGAATTTTCAGCTATGACATCTCCGACCAGCGCCTGATCTCTAAAATCTACATGATTCTGTCAAAACTCAACCACAAAAAGACAAACAACCCAATCAAGAAGTGGGCAAAGGATATGAACACACACTTCACTAAAGAAGATATTCAGGCAGCTAACAGATACATGAGAAAATGCTCTCGATCATTAGCCATTAGAGAAATGCAAATTAAAACTATGATGAGATTCCATCTCACTCCAACAAGGCTGGCATTAATCCAAAAAACACAAAATAATAAATGTTGGAGAGGCTGCGGAGAGATTGGAACTCTTATACACTGCTGGTGGGAATGTAAAATGGTACAACCACTTTGGAAATCTATCTGGCATTATCTTAAACAGTTAGAAACAGAACTACCATACAACCCAGAAATCCCACTCCTCGGAATATACCCTAGAGAAACAAGAGCCTTCACACAAACAGATATATGCACACCCATGTTTATTGCAGCTCTGTTTACAATAGCAAAAAGCTGGAAGCAACCAAGGTGTCCATCTACGGATGAATGGGTAAATAAATCGTGGTATATTCACACAATGGAATACTACGCATCGATAAAGAACAGTGACGGATCTGTCAAGCATTTCATAACATGGAGGATCCTGGAAGGCATTATGCTGAGCGAAATCAGTCAGAGGCAAAAGGACAAATATTGCATAAGAGCACTATTATAAGATCTTGAGAAATAGTATAAACTGAGAAGAACACATACTTTTGTGGTTACGAGGGGGGGAGGGAGGGAGAGGGTTTTTTTACTAATTAATTAGCTGAAAAGAACTGCTTTAGGTGAAGGGAAGGACAAAACTCAATACATGGAAGGTCAGCTCAACTGGACTGGACTGGACCAAAAGCAAAGAAGCTTCCGGGATAAACTGAATACTTCAAAGGTTAGCGGAGCAAGGGCAGGGGTTTGGGAACCATGGTTTAAGGGGACTTCTAAGTCAATTGGCAAAATAATTCTATTGAAAACATTCTGCATCCCACTTTGAAATGTGGCGTCTGGGGTCTTAAAAGCTAACAAGCAGCCATCTAAGATGCATCAACTGGTCTCAACCCACCTGGAGCAAAGGAGAATGAAGAACACCAAGGTCACACGACAACTAAGAGCCCAAGAGACAGAAAGGGCCACATGAACCAGAGACCTACATTATCCTGAGAACAGAAGAACTAGTTGGTGCCCGGCCACAATCGATGACTGCCCTGACAGGGAGCACAGCAGGGGACCCCTGAGGGAGCAGGAGATCAGTGGGATGCAGACCCCAAATTCTCATAAAAAGACCATACTTAATGGTCTGACTGAGATTAGAGGAATCCCGGCTGTCATGGTCCCCAAACCTTCTGTTGGCACAGGATGGGAACCATCCCTGAAGACAATTCATCAGACATGAAAGGGACTGGACAGTGGGTGGGAGAGAGATGCTGATGAAGAGTGAGCTAATAATATCAGGTGGACACTTGAGACTGTGTTGGCATCTCCTGTCTGGAGGGGGAATGTGAGGATAGAGAGAGTTGGAGGCTGCCAAATTTTTCACGAAAAGAGAGACTGACTGGAAGGGCTGACTCATTAGGGGGAGAGCAAGTGGGAGTAAGGAGTAAAATTTATATTAACTTATATGTGACAGACTGACTTGATTTGTAAACGTTCACTTGAAGCTCAATAAAAGTTAATAAAAAAAAAAAATTCAGCAATTACCCAAGGCCAGTCACTATTTGGGGGACTTGGTGGCATATCCTGAGGGGAAGCAGGGCATGAGGGAGAAATTGTCATTAAACTAGTTATTAATTTAAAGAAAAAGTATATATGATGCTCATTATAAGTGTCCTAGGACTATCATAACAAATTACCACAAACTTGATGGCTTAAAACAACAGAACTTTATTCTCTCACAGTACTGGGGACTAAAAGTCAGAAATCAAGGTGTCAGTAAGGTTGGTTCCTGCTGGGGTCTCTGAGGGAAAACCTGTTCTATCTGCCCCTCCTAGCTGGTGATTGGGAGCAATGCTTGGCGTTCCTTGGCTTGTAGGCACATCCCTCCAGTCACTGCTTCTGTCTTCGCATGGCCTTCTATTGGGTCTGTGGCCTGTGTTCTCAACTCCCTCTGTCTTGGTCTGTTATAGAGACACTGGTCATTGAATTCAGGGCTCACTGCAGTCTAGAATGATCTCATCTCTAGATCCTTAACTTAATTACAGCTGCAAAGACCCCATTTTTCCAAATAAGGTCACATTTGCTTGTTCCAGGGCTTAGAACTTGTACATATATTTTTGCCTCACACTGTTGAATCCAGAACATTCGTATAGAATGCAAGGCTGGGGCTGGGTGTCTAGATACAGCAGAAATAGTATAACGTTCCTTGTTTCAGAATTTTAGTGTTTACGCAGATCTTCGACTAGCAGCATTCTCCCTGAAGACCTCTGTGTACTTCCTCACAGGCCATGTGCTGCCTCTGTGTGTTTTATTTCCTCTTGATGTTCATAACATAGAGATATCACCTTTATGTGGTGAGCTGGGATGGGAGAACATGTCTCCATGGGGCTGAGTTCCTCCAGAGTCTGAGCTGGCAGCCAAGGGGGGACACTGTATTTTAGGAATGGATGGGAAACCTCTCTTTTATCTCAATTCTGGGCCTTTATTTGTGCTGCTGCCTATAGGGGGTACCCCCCAAAACAGTTGCCGTTGGGTCTACTCTGACTCATGGCAACCCCGTGTGTGTCAGAGTAGATCTGTGCCCCACAGGGTTTTCAGTGGCTGAGTTTTTAGAAGCAGATCATTAGGCCCTTCTTCAAGGTACCTCTGGGTGGACTTGAACCTCCAACCTTTTGGTTAGCAGTCGAGCATGTTAACCGTTTGCACCACCCAGGGACACCCAGGTGCCCCCCGACCCCATCTAACCTGGATTATAGCCACTGGTCTCTGAGAAGCCAGCTCCCGTATCCCTTCGGTGAGGAGCCCCTGCAGTGTGACCTCCATCCCTACTGGTTTAAAGGCTTTCTTTGGGTTCCCATAACTCTCTGTACTTAACCTTGGTCACAGTACTTAGCTCACCAAATTATAGTGACCAGTTTACTGCCTTGTCCACTTAGACCCTGAGCTCCCTGCAGACTGAGCTTGGTCTTGTCTGCCTTTATATCTCCAGTGTGTGGATCAATGCCTGGTACCCAGAGAGAACTCAGTTAAATGTTTCATTCATGAGTGGATTGATAAGCAGTACACCACTGGAAACTTGCTTTCATAATATTTTATGTCACACCAATAAACATTCACAGACGAACACTGTCTACCCATTGAGCATAGATCATGATGCCCTGATACATGGAAAACGGGGCTGGGCTTTTAACATTGAACATGCACTTGGGCCCAGAGGGAGTGATTACGTGCAGATGCTGAGGAAGCTCTGTTCTGTTCTTCTGCAGGTTGCAGGACTTCTGGATTGAAGGTGATGGTGTATTCTGACCTTTTTTGGAGACCATATCTCAACCTTTATTTAACTTAAACATGCAGTGCAGCTTATATGTGTTTCCTTGTTTTGTGCTCTTGCACTTAAACATGGAGCTAAGGAAATGGCCCTTCGTATTTCTCTGAGACTTGGGCAAATGAGACAATTGAAGTGGAGTTGCACCGGTGCTCTTGATGAGCTTCTGTTTGTGTACAATGGAAGAGCAATGAGCTGCCTCCAGCCACAGTGTAGAAAGGGCTAAGGTTGACTCTTGGGATCCTAGGTACTTTTCCCAGGGATCCCTTTACGTGAGTGAAAGGGAACTGATACCCAGGGAGACTGGGTCTGCAGAAGGTGCATGTTGGAAATCCAGGTCAGCAGGGGTGTGGAGAAGGGAAGGATAAAGCTCTGAATAGGGATTATATTAGTTCAGGGAACACTGCCTGCTATAAAGGAGTCCCTAGGTGGGTTTTTTGTTTAGGTGATGCAAATGGTTAATGTGCTCGGCTAATAGCCAAGAGTTTGGCTATTCGAATCCACCCAGAGGCACCTTGGGAGAAAGCCCTGGCGATCTACTTCCAAAAGATCACAGCCATTGAAAACCCTACGGTGCACTGTTCTACTTTGAACCACATGGGGTCACCATGAGTTGGAATCGACTCAACAGCAATTGGTTTTGTTTTGTTTATGACAGATAAACCCTGAAATCCTATTGGCCTAAGCACAGTAGAGGTTTGTATCTTGCTGGTGTGAAACCCAGACACTGTTGATGATTGCCTAGGCTGAGGGCTTGGTGGGTAGAGCTCTGCTTCACACAATCCTTAGGAAACCAGGTTGATGGAGGCCCTACTATCCTTAACACATGATTTCCAAGGTCATGTACTTCAATAACACCTAGTAGAAAAGGGGGACAGGAGAGAGAGAGAGAATAGAGGATGAAGTGGGAGGTTTTATGGGCCAGCTCTGAAAGTGGAGATCAGCACCACCACCTGCAAGCCATTGGCTAAAACTCAGTCACATGATCTGACCCAACTGCAAGGGGGACTGGGAAATGTAGTCAAGCTGTCTGCTCAGAGGAAGAGGAACAGTGTTGCCAATCTCTGCTCCAATGAGCTTGGAATGTGTGGATCCTCAGAACAGAAGGGACCATCCTAATCGAGGGCCTTTGGTTTACTTTATTCAGGGTGTGTTTCATTAGAGGTGAGAAGGGAATGACTTTAAATACAAGTCTCTTTCAGAGGAAGCCTAAAGAAAATCTCTCCTCTATCACGGCTTCCCCTTCCTACCAATCTTAAAAGGCCATTGCAGTTGCATATGGGAACAAAGATAAAGGGCCAGTGATGGGTGAGTAGAGAGGAAGTGGACCTCGTTCCTGAAGGGCAAGGAAAGGGACATATCTTGGTAGGCTATCAGAGTTGAGGTAATGTTTTGATTGAGTTTATATTGGATGGGGCACCCTGGAGGAAGAATATTATAAGAGGAGACAGATAAAAATGTTAGAAATAGATGTGATAATTGATGAACTGCAGTTCAAAAAGAGATGGAAGGAGATGGAATGAAGAACTTAGATGGAGGCTCCTTCCTTGATGAGAAGAAGAACAAGCCCTTCAGAAGAAAGGGGAGAGAACAGGTGAAGATACTGAGATGTACTGAGGGTTGGAGGGATGATGAGAGTTTATGTCAGGTTGTCTTGATCTCACCTACTTTACAGAAAAGATTATGTGTTGAAAATGACAAGGTTCAGGACTTGAAAATAGAGGAGATTTGAGGAATTCACCAAAGGGACTATGATAGAGGCTTTGAAAGAGACTTGTGAGAGATTGCAGAGAGCTGAGGAATGAAGGGCAGGTAAAGGATTCCTGGGTGTGGGGCCTGCAGTGTGGAAATGCTAGAAGGATGTGTGTGTGTGTGCGCGTGCGCGCATGCATGCATCACTCCAGGGCACTGGTGTGTGGTTGAAACACCCAGCCATAGGCTGCAGAGTAGGCATGGTGATCAGTGAGGTTGATTGGAAGGACAGTGAACAAAGAAATGAGGCCCCGGGAGCTGAAAAATGTTCCGAGAAGGAGAAAGGCCAGGTTGAAACAGATGTGATGAGGTGGCAGGACGGAAGGTAAAAGCTTGTGGTGCGTGATATCTCAGAGCAGCCTGCTGAGGTGCTCTGTGTGCTGAAGTCAGGAGTTTTGTCTTCCCTCCCTCTGTCACCCCAAATTGGATCAAAGACAGCTCTGACATTCATCACTCCACACTTAGCTGGAATGCCTCCCAGCACTTAGTCGCAGAAAGCCTCTTTCCAAAGCCTAGGAGCAGAACCGTGGGCAGAGGTTCATCTAGCTTCTTGTTGCCTGAGGACAGCTCCACCCACTGCCTGACTCCTCTTTCCACTGTCTTTTTTTTTTTTTTTCCTCCTGCTTCTACTGCTTCCAGATGCCAGAGATCCGGAATTCATCTCATTCTCTCGCAATGGTGCCTGCATCCTTGACTGAAGGCTGCTCTCCGTCATGTGCCCCGGAAGTGAAGTAACTCTCTGGCACCCAGAGAGCTTAGGGACTACATCTCCTTCAAGGGGCTGGCAGCCAGGGACAACTGCAGACACTTCTCAAGAATAATCATATTCTGGGTTGTGGGAGAGATGGGGGAAAAGGGACAGCTCCAGAAAGTGCCGGCCATTCTCATCCCAGAGCTAACGGGAGCATGTGGGAGAGGATCCAGAGAATTCTGACTTGTGGAACCAGATTCAAGGCCTTTGTCTCTTAGAGTCAGTATATGTATGTTTCAGTTTTGATGTTGAACAAATAGATATATAGATATGACAGATAGATACGTTGCCGTCGAGTCTATTCCAACTTATAGCGACCCTTTAAGACAGAGTAGAACTGCCCCATAGAGTTTCCAAGGAGGGGCTAGTGGATTTGAACTGCCGACCTTTTGATTAGCAGCCGTAGCTCTTAACCACTACACCACCAAGGTTTTATTATGGGAAAGAGTTGATGTGATGATACCTACAGATCCTGAAAAAATAATGGAGACAAAAACTAAAATCTTGAGGTACCCCAACTTAAGTAATAGCCCAAAACAAAAAAAGTAATAGTAGTTACTAATGACAACTGATTTCCATTTGAGATTCATTATCTTCAGCACAGTAATTATTACGTATGTTGTCAGATGGTTTTGTTCTAAGTCTCAGTTGGCTGCAACGTTGAACTCGGTTCATTTTGCTCATGTAGCGCAGTTGTCTCGTCATCTCTTTATTTTTTATAAAGAGAGAATATTATTTTGAACTTTTGCCTTTAAATGTGGGTTAAAGCATTTGGTGATAGTTTATATAGGCATAACTGACAGCTTTTGTTGGAAACCAGATAACTCTAAAGTTATTATGCTTTCATTGCAGAGAAGCCAGTGGGAGATGACTTGTTATTTATCCAACTTTGTACTCTTGATTTTTACACCCCTTAACTCTGGGCAGGCAGCGTGTTTTCAGGGAGGAAGATGAGGAGTCCTGAGGGAATGCCCCTGGTGAGGGTTAGCACAGCACCAGAAGTCACAGACCACCTTTCTTCTCTTCAGAGCCTACCACAGACCCTATAATTGTGATAAATGAGGGACAGGTTAGCGGTCCTGAGTTCCTGGTTAAAGGGGAGCTCATTCGTAGTCACTAGTCCTGTTCTCTGCTTTTTCCCTCCTCCTTCCAAGTACTCCCTTAGCCTCTCAAAGAGGAAACTCAGCATGTAAGGAAACAACATGGGTGACGGGAAAGGAAAGAACAGGAGAGGTTCTGATTTTCTGCTTCCGGTTCACCTTCTGCCCCATCATCTGAAAATGCAAGACTTGGAAGACCTCTTGGTTCTGTCTTGACTCTGGGATCAGGTGACTATATGGCCTTGGCTGAGCTGTGTGATGCCTCTGAAGCAAATTTCTCCCTCCATACAACATGGAGAATGCCACATCAGAAGTTGTGTCGTGAGGATCGATGCAATGAGATAACAAGTTAAAGGCCCGTGTAAGTTGTCCAGTCATATAAGCAGAAAGCAGTGATTTTGTGGCACTGGCTTCTGGGTGCAAGCTCTTCTCTGGATGATGGAGCAGCTCTGTGTACCAGGCAGGAAGATTCCTGACAACTGCTAAGGAAACAAGAGCCAGGCATTTCCCATTCACTCACCAGCTGAGCCAGTGTGGGGGCAGTGGCTCCCAGCAAAATGGGGCTCTCTTCAATAAAGGAAATCCTTTATTTTATTTTATTTTTCTCTTAACGTTCTTTACTGCCTACCAAGAACCAGTTCTGTTAACCTCTATAAAGTATTGGCAGAAACTTGCTCTGGTGTTAACATGAGGATGGACTGAAGCCGTGTTTGAGGGCTTCTGCGTTTTCCTGACACACTCTTCTCCACACCGATTACTGTTCAGGCTGTTAGGAGTTTAGAGAGTGTGTGGAGACAGACAGGGGTCTGGAAATGGCAGCATGGACACTGGATACTCATTGGGGAGCCACGAAAACCCCTAAACGACAGGTTAGCGGCCTGACCTGGCTTTAATAACATTTCACCCTGGTACAGTTTTAAAACTACTGACATGAAACCATGTCTCGACGTTTTACTGCACAGTAATGAGGTGAATGTTATGTGGCTTTAATTGTTCCCGGTGATGATCCCTTTCTCATAGTCACTGAACCAGTTGACTTGTGTCCTGCTCAGCACCAGGGCTGCAGGCTGATGGAGGGTGGAGGCTAATGGAGTGTGGAGGCTGGTGGAGGCTGGTGGAGGCTGGAGGCTGGTGAGCGAGCCTGACCCTGGTGCCCTTCTACAGAGACCTTCGTCAGCACTACAGAGCATATTTTACCAGACTGCACCCATTCTCTGATAGGGGGATTTTGTTTTGAGCACATTGCCGAATTTCTGTTTTCTGTGGAAGGAAATGAAAAGCACTCTGAATGAAGGGAATTGGCAGGTTAGAAGTACAAGGGTCCTGCTAGATAGAGGGGAGCAGATTATATCTGTCTTTTTGTGGCGTAGTTTGGAAGGTGGTCTGGGTGCCTAGGTGGAGTTGATCTCAGACATTGTTTTTTTTTCTTCTCTAGAAGTTTGATTCAGGTCTTTTTTTTTTTTTTTGTCTTCTATATTTCTCCTTTACACACTCATGCTTGCTCTACCTCTTTTGATATATGAAATATAAGAATAATAAGTATTTCCATGTCCTTTCCTGCAAAATTCTATCATTTATGCCATTTCTGGTTCTTTTTCTACTGATTGACTTTTTCCTCATTAAAGGTTGTATTTTCCTGCTTCTTCGCATGCCTGGTAATTTTTAATGGAATACGGACTTCATGAATTTTATCTTTTTGATTGCTGCATATTTTTGTATTCCTATAAATATTCTTGAGCTTTGCTCTGGGGCGCCACTAGGTTACTTATGAACAGTTTGATCCTTTTGAGGCGTGCTTTTAGGGTTCATGAGGCAGGATCAGGCAACCTTTAATTTGGGCTCTTTTTCCCCACTGCTCAGGCTGTAATCTTCCGGGTACTCTACCATACGCCCCATGTATCAAGACGTTTTCTCTCTGGGGGTGGGAACCACGAATATTCCTGCTCAAATTATTCCACCTATTCTTTTTGGGATTTTTGGGTGTCTCTGTCCCAAATCTTGGGTACTTGCCTCATGTCAATGTCCTGATCAATACTCAGCTGAAGACTCAAGGGGGAACCTCTACAGATCTTCAGAACTCTCTCTCTCCCTTAGTCTCTCTCTCTCTGCATAGCGCTCTCCTCTCTGTTACTCTGCCCTGTAAACTACAGCCACCAGAGTCTCCTCAGACTCAAAACTCTATGTCCCTAACTCAGGGAGAAAGCTGAGGAGCCCCAGCACAATGATGGAGCTCACCATATTTGCTTCGTCTCTCTCAGTAATCACTGTCCTGTGCTGCCTGGTGTCCAATGTCTTAGAACCACTGTGTCATATACTTTTTTTTTCTGTGTTTTAGGCAGGAGAGTAAATCTGGTCCATGTTACTCCATCTTGGCCAGGTGGAGGTAAAACCAAACATTGCTGTGAACTCGATTCCAACTCATAGTGACTCTACAGGACAGGGTAGAACTGCCTCATAGGGTTTCCAAGGAGTAGCTGGTGGATTTGAACTGCTGGTCTTTTGGTTAGCAGCCGAACTCTTAACCACTGTACCACCAGGGCTGGATGATATAAGAATTTTGAAGTAGAGGTAAGGAACTATAGTCAGAAGGGGGTTTTTTTTTGGCTGAACAGAAGTTATAGATGGCTCGTGAATGTGAGCTGTTGTATTTGCAACTTCAGTGCCAAAGAGTAAATAGTCAAGGACTTCTTATTAGCGAGGTGAGGAACTGGTAAAAAGTGTTTGAGGTAATCATAGAGATTGGCTACAACCTAGTCCCACAACCTTGGTACTGTAGTCCAACCTCCAACATGAAACCGGTAGTCCTGTTCGTTACACTGGTGGCATTTCCCCCATTTCTTCTGATCAGATGTGATCCCTCCTTCCTCACCTCACCCAGAGCCTAACTCTCAGGACACTTAGGCTTTTACCACATTAGACGTAACGTGAAAAAAGCCTCTGGGAGGAAACAAAAGAGGACCACTCGGGTTTCTCGTATAGAATGTTATGGGAAATGAGAGATTTTTTTTTTTTTAATTTTCTTTTTTTTTTTTGCACATCCTTTTTTCTTCAAGTCCTCTCCTGCAGCAGACAGCTTGTGGTAGGATTTCCCCTGGCCCTGCCTTGTGTACTCCTGCTGGTGTTTCTGTGCCCAGGTGTGAACCGTGCCTTCAAGCAAACATAGTGCACTGATACACCGGTGACATCCCAGTTACCAAAGACATGCTTGGTGAGGAGGGCAGAGGGGACACTCATCAGAACAAAGAGAGGAGTGGGAAAAGGGGAGCTTGACAGGTGCCATCTAGGAGCAAAGTGCTCTATGGGGGAGAACAAGCCACACACCTAGCCTTCACCAACACTCCATTCTTTTCCTTAACCTACAATAGAATTTTCATACAGGGATGAATAAATGTAAAGAAATCAGACAAAATTCCATAAAAGACTTTAGGCGCATTGATTTAGCCAAACCATGGCCTGAGTATGTACATTTTCCTGCAGGAAGCTGATCCCCAAGGCATAATCCAAGCTCGCATGGTGTAAGATTTGTTTTTTCTCCAACAAAAATAAGTAGATACATAGGTACCCATTCCCCCTGATTTCTCCCATCTTTAACTCTTTTTGAACTAGTCTTTGAGATTGGCATCTTGTAGTATAATGTCTTAAATTCTGTAATGCTTTGCTGTGTTTTTCTTGCCCCCCTGACTACGTACGTAAGCCCTTTTAAAGCCAAGCCTGTAACGCAATTATTTTCCTTCTTGTTCCTGACACAGTGCTTGGCACATAGTAGGCAGGAAGTTTGTACATTTTTGCAGTATCCTTGGGTTGTGGTCAATATTTCTCAGAACTAAGCAAAATAAGAGGAATTACTCGTTGACTATTTCTGAACAGGTCTTAGCTTGCAAGCTTTAAGTGTGTTCTTCCTGGAGACTCACGGTAAGACTGAGTGCTTGAGAAGCCATTGGTGCTTACCCACCAGTCTCACTGGAGCTTCTGTACTGGTCGGTGAGTGGCCTTGCCCACTGCCTGAGAAGCTCGGATGCGGGGGAGCGGGGGGTGGTGGGACACAGGCTCACGCTAAACGTTTTGGGGCCTGGACAAAGGTGCGCTTGGAAAACACATACCATATTCACCAGATTTATCCCAAAGGTCCCTGGGCGGCACAAATGGTTTTACTCGGCTATTCACTGAAAGGTTGGCAGTTTGAATCCACCGAGAGGCACCTTGGAAGAAAGGCCTTTAGATCTAAATAATGTAGTAGATTATGTATCTGTGTGTAGTCGAGTCAATTCCAACTCACAGCAGCCCTGTATGACAGAGGGGAACTGCTCCGTAAGGTTTCTTGGGCTGTAATCTTTACAAGAGCATAAGATTACAGCCATTGAACACCCTATGGAGCAGTTCCACTCTGTAACACATGGGATTGCCAGAAGTCAGAATCGACTCCACGGCAGTGGGTTTGGTTTGGTTTTGGGGTTTTTGATTTTAGCCCACTCAGTCTTAGCCAGGAAATCTCTGCCCACAAGACGCCCCCAACCTCCTACATGCATAGGCATCGCGCCTTTCAAAGAAAAAAAAAACCAAACCTGTTGCCATCGAGTCGATTCCAGCCCAGAGTCGGACCCTACAGGGCAGAATAGAACTGTCCCATAGGGCTTCTAAGGAGTGGCTAGAAGATTCGAACTGCACATGTTTTGGTTAGCAGCAAAGCTTTTAACCACTGCGCCACCAAACGATGTGGAGGCTGGAAAGCCAGGTCCTAATTTAGAATTCCCAGAGTTCTGTGGGCTCTCAACCAATGTGTCACCAGGGCTCCTTGGCCACAATGGCCTTGAAATATTCCCCTTCTCTAACCCCTACTTGGTTGCCTCTTCTCTGGCTCCTCCTATCTCATCCCTGAAGGGCATCACAGTCCTGAGTCTGGCTCTCCTCTCTTGGCCCTTCCATTGGAACACCAGATCCCTTCCACATCCTCAAACACCTTCAGGCCTTTCTTACATCCATGTGCCCATAAAACCTCAGAATAACTCTGGGAGGAAGACAGTGCTCTCCCGTTCTCCTGAGGAGAACCTGAGGGTCGGCCCTCATCCAGTATCCCACAGCTGACAGTGTTCCACGCCAGACTCTGAAATTAAGCATACAAAATGTTCTTTACCTTCATGAATGATAATGAGGAAACATCTTGTTGTTGGGTCATAAACCCAATAGCGTGCTGAACTGCAATCTCACGCCACGTCATTTCTTTCTGAACGTGATGAGGATCGAGGCTACGTTCCGTTCTGTTTTCTCTCAGTTTCTGAGTCTTTAGAACCTGACAGCCTGATTGAAAGATGACTCTGTTAACCTGGAGATGGGCTGCATGAAGCCTCCCCCACACTTTCAAGAACTTGGAGGGGGAAATTGTTCTGTAATTTTCCACATAACCCCCCAAGGAGAGGCTTTAGCCATTGACATGGAGCTGCCCGGGGGAGAGAAACCTGCTTATGTTTATCTTTCTCCCTTGAGAAGACCTTTTCAGCATCAGCTGTCTTTCAGGTGTGAAGGTGAAAGTGTACCTAGCCATCTGAAGATCTGGCTTTGGGTGTTTGTAACGTTTATAACGTATTTCTTCGCCGAGGTTCAGAGGCTGTGTTCAGTATAGGAGAAACAGCATGTCTGAATTTGTAGCTGGAACCAAACAAACTCATCCAGAGTCCCTAGGGAGGCTCTGGGCATCCTTCTTCCATAGCACATAAAGGATTTGTGGGAAGATCTGTCCTGCAGTTTGGAGCTGCGGCCTCACCATTAATTCTAAAGCTTGACAGTGAATTGTCACCAAGGTTAATAACATGCTGGGCCAGCTGGGAAAATGCTTTGGTTGTCATTATGTTTCTCCCCCCTACTACCTTTTATTACTACTTCCTGTTTGGAAAAAGGAGGAAGGGTAAGTTGGTGGTGGCCAGGACATTTTTAAGACTCAGGTAAAATGCTCAAACTGTTCTTGTACGTAGTATCGGGAGACTGTCGATAGACACCTCAGTTCCCCCTACCATCTGTGAAGTGAGGAAGCACAGCTAATTCTGCCTTCATCTTTTTCCTTCTCGACTTCCTCAGAGAACCTCTAAACTACTATCTGTGGCTTTTACTTCTTTCAAACTCTTTCAAAGTGAGAGCGATTAAGAACAATAGTTTGAAGCCACTGAGGATTTTCTTATTGTTGGGAAGCAAAGACAAAGCCTTGGTTCATCAACAATACTTTTCCAGGTGTCTTTGTTTTCAGTACCTTTTTCTATCCCAGTTCCCAGGCTCACGGAATCCCCTTAGCGCATTGCAGAGCTTGTGCTGGAAGCCATTTTAATGAGGGTTTAGACAGTTCGTAGTTGCCACAAATTCTTATACTCCGGGGCTGGCCCCTAATAAACGAAGGCAGCCCATTCCTTAAGTCACAGCCCTGGTGGAAGAAGTGCAGTACCCCAGCATCCTCAGGGACAGCACACAGTGACAGCCACAGTCAATCTTCCTGATTTCAACTGTAAAATAAATAAACTTGCTGGTGCCAAAACAGTTTCAGTCCGCTTGGAGATGTGCCTGTACCTTTCGCTGTCAGTATTTGGTTGGCACGTGTTAGCCCTTGAAGGAAAGAGCAAGTTCCCACTAACACAAATTAGTTCTCCAAGTGGTTCCTTTCAGGCCACAAGTGAGCCACTGTACATTCATTCATTCATCCCTTCACTCATTCAGCAGAGGTGTATTGAGCATCCAGGATGAGCCAGACACTCTGCTAGCAACAGGGATATAGCCGGGAACAAACAGATACGAACCATCCTGAAGCCTGTCTTCTGTGGGAGGAGACAAACACTCAAGACAGGAAATAAATGATAAACCAGAAGCTTAAAGTCGTTAAGTAATTTCCCAAGGCTATGAGTCTAGTAAAAGGCCAAGCTTGAAATAGAAATTCCTATCTATCCAGGGCACAGTGCGCTTTTCTTACGCAAATCGGTTGCCAGCGAGCCGACTCTGCCTCACAGGGACCCCGTGTGTGTCAGAGTGGAACTGTGTTCCATAGGCTTTCCAGTGACTGGTTTTTCATCAGTGGATCACCAGGCCCTTCTTCCAAGGCACTTTTGGGTGAATTCAAACCACCAACCTTTGGGTTAGCAGCCGAGTCCATTAACTGTTTGTACCACCTAGGGACTCCGTTATATTCTACAAGGAGAAAACAAAGCTGGAAAGAGGGGATAAGAAATGTTAGGGGTAGAGGGGGGTTACAATAAGGAAAGGCCGTATTGAGGAAGCAACCTTGGAGTGTGAAAGGGAAGGTGTGAGCTCAGCTGACTCCAGGCAGTGGGCATGGCTCACGGCTAGGCCCTGAGGTGGGCTGTGGCGGTGGGGGGCCGGGGGGAAGGGTCAAGGAACAGCAGGAGGTCAGGGTGACTGAAGCAGGCTGAGCAAGAAAGAGACAGTAAGAGGTGAGCTCGGAGAGGCACCAGGGAGGCAGACTTTAAAGGGCCTTTCTGGTCACTCTGAAGACTCTGGCATTTGCTCTGAGTGGGTGACTCTGGTTTGGGGCTGTCTCCCTTTCAGACAGCTTCCGTGCTCAGTGCATGCACCTTTGTCCCTATATCCCACTGACTCTTCCCTGACCATGTCCTTGTCTTCTCTCAAGCCCATCTCCTGCCTTTGCGTAGGTGAGCTTTGGTAGTGACAAATAGGAAAATAATCACTGAACATAGAGAGACCCTTCTAGACTAAATATTTCTAATCTATGGCCACCAGAGACCCAGTGGGGTCCTTGGGCTCCCCAGGGATGGGTCAGAAGGCCTCACGGCAGCTCCTAGCAGACCTTCCTCCCTTCCCTCCTGCCTGCCCACAATCCATTCTCACAGAGCAACCGGAGTCATCTGTACAAAAGATCTCTCAGGCCACTTCACTCCCGTTGAAAGCCATCCAGTGTGTCCCATTGCTCTGAGAATAAATTTCAGACTCCCCACCACCCCCTCTTCACATGTCCCCGTGTCTCCTTCTCACTGTACCCAGCCACACTGACCTTCCTTCTGTCCCTCTGACAGGCTGGGCTCCCTCCTGCCTTGGCATAGATGTCGTACAGCATAGTGGTTAGGAGCAAGCCTTCTGGAACCAATCCACCAAGGTTCTAACTCCAGCTCCATCACTTACAATCTGGGTGACTTTGGGCAAATCATTTAACCTCCTTGTGCCTCAGTTTCCTCATCTGTATAATGGGGAGAATGATCTTATCTGCTTCCTAGGCTTCTTATGAGGATTGAATGAGTAACGTGAGCAATGTGCGGAGAACGGTACCATCATGAACTTTATTTTTAGGTCCTACTGAAACTCTGGGGCCCCTAAGCCATCACCCAGTGCCACTCAACAGAGAGCAGTCAAAGAAGTCCCCAAGCCTGGCTGCAAAATTGTATTTTAGTGCTAGAGTATTGTTTTTCAAGCTATGGTATGAATAAGAAAAAAAGAACGTGAACCCTTAAAAAAAAAAATTGGAATATCCTTCCACTTCATTTGGAAAGAGGAAAAATAACCATTTGAAAGATGAGTATCCATGAACCGTGTAGGGCAAGGGAGCCTTGTCTGAAATAACCTGAGGCTTCAGAAAACGGGTCACCGGCACCCTGCTACATGCAGCCAAGAAGAGCCTGAGGACGGAGCGCAGCGTGGGCAGAAGCAGGAGGACTGTGGCCCGCACGCATGTTCTCAGGCTTCCAGGTGTACAGGCCTCCTGCGGTCTCCTGGAAAGGCGGATTCTGACTCAGAGGGGTGAGGCAGGGCCTGAGATGGCTGCATTTCTAGAGAACTCCCAACCGAGGAGGTGCCGGTGGAGACACATCTCTCTCCACGTTTGAGCCACGTATGTGTTAAGGTTGCAGATTAAACTGTACCGTCAAGAGTCAGCAGCAAAGAGAACTCTGACAGATGTGACTGGGCCCAGGCCTGAAACCATGGATGGAAAAATAAGCTCAGGAGCCCAAATTTCGAGTTCTGTAACCCTTTTCCTGTTTAAATGGGGGTGAACGTAGTTAAACTTTGCTCTTTTTCTTACTTCTCACTGCTAAGTTTGCAACACCCTTCATGTGTTAACCTGCTCATAAATACTTATCTTTCGGGAGAATTGATTGGGTTATTTGTTGGCGTTTTTGTCAAAGCAATTCTTCATACCCTGTTCTTTGATCCAGCTGAGAAATAAGATAGGTGTCTGAAAGATGGAAATTGAAACTGACATCCGTCAGTGGAGGCTTGCACGTTGCTATGATGCTGAACAGGTTTCAGTGGAGCTTCTGGACTAAGACAGACTAGGAAGAAAGGCCTGGTGTTCTACTTCTGAAACTCAACCAGTTAAAAAGCGATGGATGACAACAGTGCCGTCTCCAGCTGATCATGAGGATGGTGCAGGACCAGGCAGCTTTGCATCCTGTTGGGCATGGGGCCACCATGAGTTGGGGGCCAACACCGTGGCAGCTAACAACAGCAACTAAGAGAACTTGCCTGGGGAATCCCTGGCATGGGCGCAATTCTGATGACTCGATTATTTCCTGGGCTCAACCATGGTGAGGGGAATTAGGCCCAGCGCTTTGCAAACTCATTCGTCGACGTCCCAGGCCACCATGGCTGACTATGCAGCTTGTTCACCGCGAGAGGTGCTTAACAGGGAGGGTGCCTCTCTCTAACTTTCAGGAAGGGGCTGTATGGACTAGCAGCAAAGTGATCAACGTTGTCTCAGTCATCCAGTGCTTCTACAACAGAACTACCACAGGTGGATGGCTTTAACAATCAGAAATTTATTCTCTCACAGTTTAGGAGACTAGAAGTCTGAACTCAGGGCTCTGGCTCCAGGGGAAGGCTTTCTGTCTCTGTTGGCTCTGGGGGAAGGTCCTTGTTCTCAATCTTCCCCTGGTCTAGGAGCCTCTCAGTTCAGGGACCCTGAGTCCAAAGGATGTGCTCTGCTCCTGGCTCTTTTCTTGGTGGTAGGAGGCCCCCACCTCTCTGCTCACTTCTGTCTTTCATATCTCAAAAGAGATTGACTCAAGATACAACCTAATCCTGTAGATTGTGCCCTGCCTCATTAACAACATCCAAAACCAAAAAAACCCATTGCCACTGAGTTGATTCCAACTCATAGCAACACTATAGGACAGAGTAGAACTGCACCACAGGGTTTCCAAGGAGTGGCTGGTGGATTCGAACTGCTGACCTTTTGGTTAGCAGCTGAGCTCTTAACCACTCCACCATCATAAAGGTTAGGATTTACAACACACGGGATAATTAGGTCAGATCACAAAACGGAGGATAACCACACAATACTAGGAATCATGGCCTGGTCAAGTTGATACACGATTCAATCCGTAACAAATGTGAATGCCGTTCTAGCCTGAGTGATGGTAAGGGGTGGGGGAGGTTTGTCAGAGCAATCCATAACGAAGCGTAAGCTCGGCCAGACTGCTCCTGAAAGCCGCCAACACTTTAGAGGCAGGTGAGGTAACCCCTGCTCTTTCTGCTTTGCCAGGGCCTGATGGGATGGTATGATCTGCCTCTCGTGGGAACTGGCTCCTGGCGTCTATTTTGTCCAACCTGAATACCACAGTGCTGAAATGAATAACATTTTCTACCTCCCTCTGCTTCAATTTTTAAGCATCATTTCTTCTGAAATCCTTGCCTATGCTTGATATGTAAGGATCCCTGGTGGCACAGTGGTTAAAGCGCTCAGCTGCTAACCGAAAGGTTGGCAGTTTGAACCCACCAGCTGCTCTGTGGGAGAAAGATGTGGCAGTCTGCTTCTGTAAAGATTACAGCCTTGGAAAACCATATGGGGCTGTTGTCCTTTGTCCTGTGGGGTTACCCTGAGTCAGAATCGATTCTCTGGCAACAGGTATGGTATGCTGATCTTTACAAGCAAAATTAGGCAATTGTCCGTGTGGTTCAGGTCTACACACGCTTTTGTCTTACGTGCCAGGATAGTTCTTGTTTTAATCTCAATTATCTGAATAATTGCCTCTATTTGTCAACTGACTTTGGAAACCTAACCACGACCCCATCTGTACTCTAGTTCCCTTGAGAGAGTGAGCAGTGCTTGGATTCTAATACAGAGAAGACAAAATGGAAAACGTGGAGGCTGCAGTGGGCTGAGTGGGGTGTGGGTCACATGCTGGACTTTTCAGTGGTAGCTAGGGCACCCAAGGCTCTGGGTCTGGGTTGTATTCAGGAGGAATTATTTGCCCCTCCTCTGGGTCTCCATAACACTATTGTAGTGCTTCGGATACTGCTTACCATTTTTTCAGCTTTTCATCCTCAAGGGTAAAAACTTCTCATGTGTTAGACGCACAGAACACGTTTGTTGAATGAATGGGTGAGTGTCAGTCTAGAGTAATGGCATAAGACTTGACAATATCTCCATTAACAAAAGGGCAGTGCTGAAAACAGGCCTGTGAGGTCACTACCACTTCTTGTAAGAAATGGAAAGGAAGAGAAATGGCCTCCAGCCTTGGTAACTGTAACTGGCATCTTCTCCTTGTGAGAATTTGACTAATTTGCATACCATGCTTAACCAAAAAAAAGTCTGATTTTTAAAGATCTACATTTAAATCTCTCAAATGAACCCGATTCTCCTATTGCCAATGGCATAAATATACCTCAATAAACATATTAATTTTTTAACTAATTTTTTATCCTAAAGATGTAGCAAGATTGAAAAAGCCTTCCCAAGCTCTGCAGAAGTGAAGGGCGGGCCTGTGAGATATAGTAGAAAAGGCATAAGCAATGACGATTGTGCCACTTGTTGGCTGCGTGATTTGGGGACAAGTCACTCAGTCTCTCAGAGCCTCGGTTTCCTCGTCTGGAAAGTGGGCATGTTAACATCACCTCAAATGGTTGATATAAGGGTCTAATGAGAATCTGAAAGGCCATGCTATTGGCATTTGTAGTGATTAAGGGAGATCTTGGATGTATTGGCCAATGGTCATCACCGGGCCATTTACTTTTGACCAGCTCCATCAAGAGTTGAGAGCCCGTTTTGATGGCCTTTCTCGTCACAGGCTCCAGCTGTGCTGTAGCTCAAACCTTTAGTGATAAGAGCCAGAGTTGGAAGGAAATCACTCAATACTCCACCCTTCCCCTACTGATGACTTAGTGGCATTTTACAGCTAAGAAGTTCTGATCAGAGTGCAGCTCAGCTGTCTTCACCTACCTATGTCAGCAAGGCAGGAGACGCCTGAGACTTCTCATGACAAAAGCTTCAGGCAGGTAAAGGTGTTCTTCATCGGCTCCTGAGCTTGTGAAGCTCTAAGGGATAATAGGCCAACTGTCACACTGGTGACCTATACCGTAGTCAGCCCACCAGGGGAAGGAGTAATAGATGAAAGGCAAATGCCAAGCAAGGGTCTCAGGCAGACACCGTGATCTTTGTGTCATGTGGATATTTCACAGTGAGGGCTCAAAGACATTTTTTAACAGTACTGCTCCCCAGAATGAAGCCAATCTCTATGTTCAGTGGTGCTTCTGTGTATGTTACTATGTCCAGGAGAGAGTGAGACTAGCCGAGCTATCACTTGATGACCCTGCTTGCTTTTTGTTGACAATAGCCTGTCTCTCCATAACCAGCCTGGCATAGCTTAGGCCTCCCAGGGCAGACTCAATGCTCTGCGACCAGTGTGATCTGGGATCCGTGCTGTCACAGCAGGATACGTATGGAAATCAACAGTAAGCATTGGAAAACTTCCATAGCATTATGAAGAGCAAGGAGCTTGCTGGTGGCACAGTGGTTAAGAGCTCAGGCTGTTAACCAAAAGGTCGGCAGTTCAAATCCACCAGCCGCTCTTTGGAAACCCTATGGGGCAGTTCTGTTCTGTGACATGGGTTACTTAGGAGTAGAAAATCAACTCCACGGCTTCTAACAACAACAACAAATCTAATAGTAAAGTTTTTGGTTTGCATTTTTTCTCTATTTTTAATTCTTTTTTAAAAGCAATTCGTCTTTATCATATTTTACATATCAGTCTGCTATGAATTGGGAATATTTTTCAAATTTTTAAAAATTAAATTTAAAAAAAGGTTATTTGACATAGACGGTTTGAGAAGTACCATGGTCAACCAGTGCTTCTCAAACGTTAACGTTTATGTGCAGCAACTGGGCATCATGTTGAAAGGCAGATTCTGATGCCATTGGTGGAGGATAGGGCCTGAGATTCTTCATTTCTAACAAACACCCAGGTGATGTTGCTGCTACAAGGTCCATGGATCATGCAGAGAGTAGCAAGGCCCTAGAGGCCCTCTAGAGTAGATTCCAAAACAAGCCCAGACCTCAGCATCTATGAGGTTGTCTTGATACCACTGTCCTGGCGTGGTGAATGACAGCCTATCTGTTTTAGGGAAGGCTGACCCTTTACCTGCCTCCTTCTGCAGAATGCTGACCTCATTATCTCCCTATGTTGGGTCTAGCTGCAAATTGAATGGACCTCCTCTTTTCACCTATTCGTGGCTAAAATTATTAAATCCAACAGGGTCAATGGCGGACCCTGCAGCAAACAGGCTATGAGTTGTCCCCAGGAACAGCTTGGGCCAGCAGTCTCTGAGCACACACTTCCTCTCTCCACCAGTGATCCTGGTACCTAGCTCAGAGCTTGCAAACTGGTGGCTCTCAGGCTGGTGTGGTCTGCAGGCATGTTCTGTTTGCCCTACACAGTGTTTCCTTTTTTAATTTCAGATTAGTTGCCAACATTTAAAAATCGGAAGATTTCACATAAAATTTACCTTTTTGTGAAAATTTGGAAACTCTGGTGACAGGCCCACATTGGCAACAACCGACTACAACCCCATAGTGGCCGCCTCCCATGCACCAGTTTGCTTTACTGTCCTCCACTCCGTGTGGTCTCCTGAACACCGAGACTGAGTGTCTGGTGCTGTTTGTCACCAAGTCAGTGTTGCTTTTCTCTTGTAGAGTTAAACCTGGTTCACACTGCTCTTCTGCATGAGCTGCACAGCTTCTGCAGGCATTTGAGTTCATGATCTCTCTTCTAGCTTGTATTTCTGCCTCTCGTCTGCCAGGAACACAACCTTCTTACAGATCTTTCTGGGATCCAGTTGTTACCATTGCAGCCACAGTTTCTTCATCTGCTGCCCACTTGTTCTGTCCATATAGGAAGTGGGAATTGTGTGCACCGGATTCCTCTTAGTAAGCCCAGTCTCCTCCCTAGGAACCATCAAGGTCAAGTACAATGTGAAGGAAAGGAATCATTACTGTTTTCAAGGGGTGGTAGATCAGCTGTTGGAGAACTTGTCCTAGCATTTGGCTCAGCATTGGAGACAGGTTCCCAGGCCTTTAGTCTGTAGACTCCACTTCTTCTGTTCCTTTCTCCAGCCTTGCTCTTGCAGTTCCCTTGCTCCATACTGTGCAGATTCTTGCCTGACACTGCCCCTAAGTCGAGAGGCTCCTACTCATTTAGAACACCCTTGGATCCCTGATCATGCAGCTGGGCTGCTAACCAAAAGGTCAGCAATTGGAATTCAGCAGGCGCGCCTTGGAAACCCTATGGGTGCAGTTCTACTCTGTCCTACAGGGTCACTATGAGTCGGAATTGACACAACAGCAGTGGGTTTTTTGGGGTTTTTTGAGAGGGGAGGGCAGGGGAGGTCTCCCACACTCTATTCAGCCATTCTGACCAGACCCCTTTATTGGTTTTTGGTCCTGAGGGTTCTCTCTTTGACAGAGAAAGCAGCAGCTGCAAGGCAGAAGTTGAATATTTTCACTTTTGCCATTCATTAGCTTTCTTGTAAACATCACTAGAAAAAGCTTTATTGGCGTCTTTACCATTTCTTTAAGCCTTGAATTACTTTTGGCCTTACTTTTTCTGACAGGTTTTATAAGTCTGGCTTTTACAGTATCTCCCTTTTCTTGTTTTTGTTTTGTTTTTTTTTTTTTTGCCCCTCATTACGTGCATGGGTTGTTTGAAAACCAGAAATTCATTTTGAGATATCTCTGGGAATAACCATACTGTTTTCTCTGAATCATCACCTTTCTTTCTGCGTAAATTAATCAGTGATTACATAGCCAGAATTGCATTTTGAGAGCCTTTTAAGACATCCTTGGAGATGTGTTTCCTTAAAAAAATAAAAATAAAAAGCTAGTATTTATGAAGCACTTAGGATGTGCCAGAACTATGCTCAGTGCTTTGCAGGCATCATCTCAGTTCATCTTCATGACACGCTAGGAAGAGGGAACTGTTTACTCCCCGTATTAGAGACAGGAAACAAAGGGTTTAACAACTGTGAGTAGCGCTTCAACCCAAGCCGTTGAGAGCCCAGCTCTGCTGCCTTTTAGGGTCCATGCTATTGGCCCATGCCTCTCAACCTCTCTGGCGGAAGAGTATGGGATTCACACCTGGCTCTGTCCAGGCTGCTCCAAACTGAGAGAGAATGGGAAGGCTTCCTGCAAGCCTTTGACCACGTCCATTGTGCCAACTCGTTCATTCTTGTTCAACAGAACCCAAGGTAGAGTGGCTGGCTAGTCCTCATTCAGTTCCTTGACTTCCTCTGACTTATAGAACCCTTAGCTTTTAGCTCCAGGGATCAAAGCCCACAAATCTGTACCATACCTTGCCTCTACCTACCTGGCCTTCCTCAGCAGACACACACCCCCACTCTGTCATTTTCTCAACACACTAAGCTGGATCTGTGTTGTTTACTGTTGGATTCCTGGCATACCTGCTACCTGCCACACGGTTGTTGTTAGTTACTGGCAAGTCGACTCCAACTCATGGTTAACCCCACGTGTAACAGAACTTAGCGTTGCCCAGTCCTGCACCATCGTTGGTGTGTCCAAGTTCACTGTTGTGGCCATTGTGTATTTTGAGACCCTTCCACCCTAGGGGGCTCATCTTCCAGCACTATATCGGCAGGCACAGATTACCTGATAAGCAAGGTACGCACAGGCTTACTCGTGCTTTGTGCACTATGGATTAGTAAGTAAGCACAATTAAGCCTGTGTAGCTTACTGTAAACTGGTGCATACCATGCTTACTGGTTAATCCGCCCCTGTATATCCGACAGTATCCTGTTGTGATCCATAGGGTTTTCACTGACTAATTCTCAGAGGTACAGCACTAGACCTTTCTTCCTACTCTATATGAATCTGGAAGTTCCGCTGAAACCTGTTCACCATGGGTGACCTTGCTGGTATTTGAAATACTGGTGGTATAGCTTCCAGTGTCACAGCAACGTGAAAGCCACTGACAGGCAGGTGGTTGGCCACGATAGGCGCTATATAAATATTGCTCAGGGTCAGGCAGTCTATGGGAACCCACTTCTGGCCTGCTCCGTGTCCTGCTTGATTTTCCATCATAGTGATGATCACCACCTGACATTATTTGTTTACTATTTCCCCCCTTCCCCTCCGCCATAGTGGCTCTCAAACTTATTGCCTATTAGAATCACCTGGGAGGTTTTGAACTATCCTGAGACCTAGGCATCCCATACCAATTAAATCAGTCACTGGGAGTAGGACCGAAGCATGAGTTTTTTTGTTTTTTTGTTTTTAATTCCCAGGAGAATCCAGTATGAAGCCAAGGTTGTAAGACAGTGTTCCAGAAGCTTGCTACTCAAATGTGGTCTCCTGGGAGCTTGTAGAAATGCAGAAACTCAGACTTCAGCCCAAAGCTATTGAATCAGAATCTGCATTTAAAAAAAAAAAAAAAAAGATCCCCAGGTAATTGATGCACATTGAAATAGAAATTCCCTTAGAGCAGGGTCTTTTGTTTACTGCAATATCCCCAGCACCTAAAATAGAGCCTGGGACGTGGTAGGTGCTCAGTAAATATTTGTTGTTTGAATGGTGCATCCATGAAAAGATTCATATTGCTGCCTTCTTTTAAAATTGTATGCACCTGTCCTCCTACATGTTTTCGCTTTCTGGTTCCTGAGTTTCCTTGAAGATGTGGGCTTTTTTGACTCTTTTCTCTCCACTCTTAATGGGACTTTCTGGGGATTACGTAGTCAGATCCTGGTCACAGGTCTCATCACTCCGTGTAGTGAATGTGTGTAGGCTGTACTTCCTATGCTCTGGGCTGTAACCCATGGGCTACATAGAGGGTGTACACATTTAAGCCCTTATGTTCTTCCTCCAACCTAATTCCCAATTATTTTGCCTGTGAACTATTGGACACCTCCCACCTCATTGTTCTTCTTCTCATGTTATATCTGATGTCCTCTCTTATGTCTGATTTTCCAATTTTTTTTTTTAATTTCTCTTATATACATTCATCTTAAAGTCCTCTTGATCAGAAATCAGTGGGCCCTGGGTAACTCTGCTCTGTCCAGGACCCCTAAATGAATACAGGGGTGCTGTCCCTGACCAAGCACCAAAATCCAGTGCAGACCTTGGGCTCACCCTGGGGAGTCTCATGACTCACTTAAACCTGACACATGGGGCAGCCTTCTTGTTTTAACCTGGTCTCCAAATTCAGATACAGGGGGACCACTACAATTCTGAGAAGCCATCCCATGAAACTACTGAAGCAATGAAGAGACTATTACAACTAAGCTAATAAAGTTGGTGAGACAGAGGTCTAGGAAGAAGAATGCAAAGGCGCAGAGGCAAAAAGGGTCACAGGAAATGGCAGACAGCCGCTGACCAGGGGAAAACAGGTCTTGGCCTTGACTATTGTAGTCCCATTGGACTGTGGTGGAGAAGGATACATCTCACTGCTTTAGCTTACCTCCCCTACGAATTCCACGTCCCCAGTAGCATCCGGATTATGATTTGGCTTAGGGGTGCCATGGAGCCCTGGTGGTCCAGTGGTTGAGAGCTTGGCTGCTAACCAAAAGATCGGCAGTTTGAATCCACCAGCCACTCCTTGGAATCCTGATGGGGCAGTTCTACTCTGTCCTGTAGGCTCACTATGAGTTGGAATCAACTACACAACAGCAGGTTTTGGATAGGGGTGCCAAGGAGCCCTGGTGGTGCAATGGCTAAGTGCTCGGCTGCTAACCAAAAGGTTGACAGTTCGAACTCCCCCAGCAGCTCTGAGGGAAAAAAGACCTGGCAATCTGCTCTTGTAAAGATTATAGCCTAGAAAACCCTAAGGGACTGTTCTACTGTGTCACCTGGGGTCCCTATGAGTAGAAATTGACTCGACAGCACATACTGACAACAATAGGGGTGCCAGCAGAGACAGGGGGCTCTGGTCCTGCTGATGGGGGCGCTCCTTTCCATGTGGCAATTACGGTCCTCATTATAAATGAATACTCAAGATTTTTTTTTTTTTTTAATTTTGGTGCTAATGTTTTGTTTGCAGTATGTATGGAAGTTGAAAATGTCTTCTGTTTTCATCAAAAGACTATCAAAATTGGAGTCACTAGATGGATTGGTTAATCACTATTTTTGCTGTATGGAAGAAGAAAGCACAGTGTGTGTGTGTGTGTGTGCATGCGTCCACATGCGGGCGTGTTTGTGTGGATTGGAAGTATCCTTTTGAGAAACAAATGAAGTAACCATCCATGTGACCTATGTCTTGTGAGAGTAATCCTATGTGGCTGAGCAGTTTGAGCCTTTCATCTCCGGATGAGCATCTTAGCAGGGGAGAGGGGAACGTCCTAAAACAGAATCCCAGGAAACGCTCCTTCGACTTACCACCTACCACCCCCTCACAGCTGGCAGCCAGCAGTCACTCACAAAACATTCTCAAAGTCTTGGTTGTGCGGGAGAAGGCAAAAGCCTCAGACGTACATGACTTCCTCTGCCCTCCCCCAGGATACTCGGGCTAATTCAGCCAGGATTCCCCCATGCCTGGTGAGGCAGAGCTGTAGCACCTACTTAAGGGAAGCAGAGCCATCTGGTCTGTGTGCAGTGTGGGGCCTGTAAGCAATAGGAGCCTGCACCAATTTGGAGAATGATGAAGTGGGAAATCATGTCCACTCCTAACGGGTCTGAAACAGGCTCTGCTGTTCCAGGCAAATGCCAGCAGGTGCAGGGCGTTTTGTGCTAATGGGCCCATGTGGACATTTGCAGCTGACGAGACGGCCTTCTAATTGGGATGGCATCGGTGGTGCCCAGCAGCCAGTCCCAGCTCTGAGCATTGTCCTGCTTGAGTAATTAGAGCTTGTTGGGAAGACGATGGAAGTTTCCCAGTACAATAAGATTTGCCACCAAGGACTGAGTCACAAAGGTGCTGGCAGTCATCTCAGATTCTGCTACATCCACGGCTTGTTTGTTTTCCACTTTGCTTGCCTGAGTCTAGCCAGCCAGGGTCTCCCATCCTGGGTGATAAATTATTGAATAAATAAATAAGTGAATATGTACGTATATTGAGAACCTCTGAGTTAGTCAGTTCCAGACTTCCAGAACAAAGACATCACAGGGCAGGAGGAAAGAAGCCCATTGAGAAGAAATTTGGCTCCAGCACGTAGCTGTTTGTCACAGTAGCACTCAACAAGATAAAACCTGTTTGCCTTCCTCAGGGGGGGTCTTTCACAGGCAGCTCCCTAGCCTGTTGCAAGGATTTCAGGGACTATAAAGCTATTGATGAAATGTTGAGACTTCACCACCTTGAAGCAGAAATTCTTATTTTCTTGCAGTTTGTTGAAGCCACTTATCTTTAACTGAAGTTTATTTGCTCTTGCTTTTGACATCCATCAAGGGCTTTGAATTGTTGAGCCTTGAATGAGAAAGGCATGCTGTCTCTATGCACCCTAGCTCTCCATCAAAAAAGGGGGGGGTATATTGTTATTTGTAAATAGCCTCTTGAGAAGACATATTGATGGCTGACAAGTACTAGTAATGAAATGCTTCGTAATCATTATGGATTTGGCATCGCCTAGGTACAGAGCAATATAGTGTTCTTGGCTTCTGTGGCCACAGGATTATAATAGAGAGACTGGAAATCCATGACATCAGCTGAAATTATGGTACCATATACTCAGAAAGAATTCTTGCCTTCCCTGCGGGAGACCCAGGTTCAATTCCCAGACAGTGCACCTCATGCAGAG
This sequence comes from Loxodonta africana, assembly GCF_030014295.1. Taxonomy (NCBI): domain Eukaryota; kingdom Metazoa; phylum Chordata; class Mammalia; order Proboscidea; family Elephantidae; genus Loxodonta; species Loxodonta africana. Next base: position 14,634,223 of record NC_087356.1, read on the forward strand.
CTAATACCGTCTGGCAGCAGAGGCTCACGTGTTGCCGTGAGGCTCAACAGGTTTCAGTGGAGCTTCCACACTAAGATGGTTTAAGAAGAATGGCCTGGTGATCTACTTCTGAAAAACAGCCGATGGAAACGCTATGGATCATAACAGCCCAATCTGTAACCAATCGTGGGGATGGCGCAGGACCAGCCAGTGTTTCATTCCATTGTGCACAGGATGGCCAGCAGCTAACAACAACATAGTCTGAATGCATTCACAGTCAATCTTTGGGTGCCTGGATTTTCTTGTTTTGAAAATGGAGTTTCTAATACCAACTCAACAGAGTCATGGGGGAACTAAGTGAGGCCCCACAGGTCCATTGCTTTGGGGAAGAGCAGAATTATTTTAGCCCAGCTGTGGGCATTATTGCCGCCACTATTTCTATATAATAATGTTCCAAATGGAGACACATGGCGGGTAGTGTTCCAAGTGTGTTTTGAGGCCGTTTAATGAAGGGCATTATGCATGCTGCTTCCTGCTTCTCTGTGTTCCTCTTGGCACTGCAGGGCCTGGTGCTGAACCCAAGTGTTCAGGAGGCCAACCCTCAGGTATTCTGAGTGTGCCTTTTGAAGGGCTGTGGTGGGAAGCAAGGCCCTGGTTTGTTCTTTGAGCTCCCACTTTTGAGGAAGCAAGTGAATAAAGCCATAAAATAGAGCAAAACAGATTGAGCATGGTTGGAGGCCACATTTCAGAGGAAATAATCCTGGATTTAGACCACACATTTTGGAACCTGGAGTGAGTTTTTCATAATCTCCCTCTGAAAGACAGGTATTTGTAATGGAAGGGCTGACCGCCCACCACTCGGCTGTGTGGCTGAAGGGGCTGTAACACCCACGGCATGTGTAGTCTACGTGGCTGTACAAGGAGTGTGCCCTGTGATGGATCCAAGCTGCTCTCATGCTGCTTAAATTCAGCAGGCTTTTTGTTTTTTTGTGTGTGTGTTTGGTTTTTTAACTCTTCAAGGTGGCTACCAGCTGCAGATGCTAGTGATATATGCAGTGTGAGAAACAGGTATTTTTCCCTTCACCACTTAACTGGAAGGCTGGGAATTTCCTAACCCAAGCTGGTGTTAGAATCCACTGCTTGGGTGTAAGAGGAACTTAAGGAGTAGGTGTGGTGAGCCTGGGCCTCGTCAGCCGTGGTACCACCTTGCCTTCAGCCACATGAAAGGGCTTACCAAACCAAAAAACAAACCCATTGCCATCAAGTCGATTCCAAGTCATAGCGACCCTATAGGACAGAGTAGAACGGCCCCCGTAGAGTTTCCAAAGAGCATCTGGTGGATTCAAATTGCCGACCTTTTGGTTAGCAGCCGTAGCTCTTAACCACTACACCACCAGAGTTTCCTGAAAGGGCTTAGAGCAAGGAAATGACAGCAGGCCGCCTCTATGCTAATGTCAGGCAGGCACAGAGGAAATGGGCATGACTCCCTGAGCCAGGTGACGCGCAAATGCTAACTGGCTCCACGTTTATCTCTTCCTTGTCTGCTATGACCCTTCCTACCTTCCTCGACAGCACTTCCTCACCTCACTCCCCCGTCTAAATCCTGTGCATCCTGCCAGACCCCACGGAGTCCCGTTTTCTCCACAAAGGCTTCCAACTGCCTCCCCAAAGCCTCTGTTGGTTTACTCCTTCTGTAAACTACCCCGTACATATAATGCCAGTTGCTCACCAGTTGACTCTGACTTACGGCAGCCCCATGTGTGTCAGAGTAGAACTGTGTTCCATAGGGTTTTCAGTGGGTGATCTCTCAGAAGTAGATCACTAGGGCTTTCTTCCAAGGCACCTCTGGGTGTTCTCGAACCGTCAACCTTTTGATTAGCAGCTGAGCAAGTTAACAATTTGTACCACCCAGGGACTCCTGTGGATAATAACCAAACCCTTAATACTAAATTCTGTGCTATTTTATTGTCTTTTATTTCAGTCTTGCCAGCACTGTTCCCACCTAGTTTGCAGACTGTTGGAACAGGGCTCTGTCTCATACATCCTTGTCTAACTTCCCAGACACAGACCAATGGAGCGTCAGGCAGATGGTAGATCTTCAAGGCTCTGAGTGCTGAGTTGAGAGCCCTCAGGGAGGGAGCTGGGGGAGACTTCTCTGGAAACCCCCACGTTACCTGTTTCTCTTCCATCTGAAAATGCATTCAGCCTGGGAAGCCTGGGCAGCGGGCCTGCACAGCAGAGCCAAGGAGCACGGGAAGCCACATGGCCTTCCAGTACTTAGGGAGGGCAGGTAGTCATAGGCTGCTTTGGAAATAAATAGCTGACCCAGTTTGCAGCTGTCAGCAGCCCCCAATCCAAGCAGGCCACCTCACTGTACACTGTTTCCTGTGAGGTTACAGCCAGGCTTCTCGTGGGAAAGCTGTTTCAGGAGAAAGTAGAGTGTCTCGAGCTGACCTTCTACACTTAGCACGCACCCTCGCTGAGCACTGTCCCCTAAAGCGTAGCTTGGCTAAGGCGCGAAGGAAACAGATTACCCTCGTGTTCTCCTCCTGCCCTTTCACCATCCTTTGCCCCTGCTGTTGATGGGCCACCTCCCCTGGACACCCCATGCCATAGGCTGGCCCTGGCAGTAGATTGTGGGTGAACTGTCCTGACTAAGCTGAGTCCCGCTCTCTGGAGCATGGCCAGGGGACTGACCCCCAGTCACCTCCAATTCCAGTGCCAGGGATTTCAGGTGCCTTAGCCTTGGTGGCGCAATAGTTTAGTGCTAGGCCACTAACCTACTAACCGAAAAGTCGGAGGTTCAAACCCACCAGCTGCTCCTCAGGAGAAAGATGTGGCAGTATGTTTCTATAAAGATTACAGCCTTGGGAACGCTGTGGAGCAGTTCTGCTTTGTCCTGTTGAGTTGCCATGAGTCAGAATCGACTTGATGGCAATGGGTCTTTTGTGTGGAGACTTGTTTGGAGGCGGGGGGCGGGGAGGGGAGCAGCATCCTGTGTAGGTTGGGCCTGCTCGGCCTCTGGGTGGCTGGCTCTCTGACTGGACAACTCTGAGATCTGGGTTTCTGGGTTAAAGCCCCTTGGCTCAGCTGAGCCTTTCTAACCGTCTTGGTTTTCTAGTGCTGCTATGAAAGAAGTACAGGCAGGTAGCTTTAAAGAAATTTATTTTCTCACAGTTAGGAGGCTAGACGTCTGAATTCAGGGCACCGGCTGCAGGGGAAGGCTTTCCCTGGCTCTGAGGAAAGATCTTTGTTTCTCTCAGCTTCTGTAGACCCAGTATTCCTTGGTTTCTTGGAGATCTTCATGCGACATCGATCTTCCCCCCATTTGGGCTTGTTCATTGTTGTGCCAATGCTGCTCATTAGGGTTAGGACACCGATTAGGTTTAGGACACCCTGCACTGATACTGCCCCATTAACGTAACAAAGAAAACCCTATTCGCAAACAGTATTGTATCCACAGATATAGGGGTTAAGATTCCAACCGATATTTTGTTGTTGTTGTGCTTTAAGTGAAAGTTTACAGTTCAAATTATTGTCTCATACAAAGTTTTATACACACACTGTTGTGTGACCCTAGTTGCTTTCCCTATAATTTGACAGCATACTCCTTCTTTCCATCCCAGATTTCCGATGTCCATTCAACCAGCTACTGTCCCTTTTTGCCTTCTCATCTCACCTCTGGACAGGAGCTGCCCATTTAGTGTCTTGTACCTACTCAAGCTAAGAAGCACTGTCTTCACCAGTATCATTTTATGTCTTATAGTCCAGTCTAATCTCTCTCTGAAGAGTTGGCTTCAGGAATGGTTTCAGTTCTGGGCTAACAGAGAATCCAGGAGTCCCTCCAGTCTCAGACCATTAAGTCTGGTCTTTTTACTAGAATTTGACTTCTGCACCCCACTTTTCTCCTGCTCCATGAGGGATTCTGTTCCGTTCCCTATCAGGGTGGTCATTGGTGGTAGCCGGGCACCATCTAGTTCTTCTGGCCTCAGGCTGATGGAGCCTCTGGTTTCTGTGGCCCTTTCTGTCCCTTGGGCTCAAATCTTCCTGTGTCTTTGGTGTTCTTCATTCTTCTTTGTTCCAGGTAGGTTGGGACCAATTGATGTGTCTTAGATGGCAGCTCGCTAGCTTTAAAGACCCCAGTCGCCAGTAACCAAAATGGTACGCAGAACATTTTCTTAATAAACTTTGTTATGCCAATTGACCTAGAAGTCTCTGAAACCATGGTCCCCAGACCTCTGCCCCTGCTACTCTGTCCCTCAAAGTGTTTGGCTGTATTCAGGAAACTTGTTAGCTTTTGGTTTAGTCCATTTGTGCTGACTTCCCCTGTATAGTGTGTTCTTCTTCCCTCACCTAAAATAATTCTTATGTACTATCGTGAATGCCTCTCTCCCTCCCTCCCCACTCTCATAACCATCAAAGAATATTTTCTTCTGGGTTTAAACCTTTTCATGAGTTCTTGTAACGGTGGTCTCATGTAATATTTATCCTTTTGCGACTGACTAATTTCATTCAGCATAATGCCTTCCAGATGCATCCATGTTATGTTTTGCAGATTCATCGTTGAACTTTATCGTTGTATAGCGTATACAATACGCTACATATATACGTTGTGTGAAAATACCATAATTTGTTTATCCATTCGTCCACTGATTGGCACCTAGGTTGTTTCCATCTTTTTGCTGTTGTGAACAGTGCTGCAGTGAACAAGAGTGTGCATCTATCTATTAGTGTGACGGTTCTTATTTCTCTAGGATATATTCCAAGGAGTGGGGCTGCTAGATGATGGTATTTCTATTTCTAGCTTTTTAAGGAAGTGCGAAATTAATTTCCAAAGTGGTTGTACCAATTTACATTCCCATCAGCAGTGTAAAAGTGTTCCAGTCTCTCCACAACCTCTCCAGCATTTATTATTTTGTGTTTTTTGGAATAATGCTAGCCTTGTTGAGGTGAGACAGTATCTCATTGTAGTTTTGATTTGCACTTCTCTAATGGCTAATGATTGTGAGCATTTCCTCATGTATCTGGTAGCCACCTGAATGTCTTCTTTGGATAAGTGCCTGTTCATATCCTTTGCCCATTTTTTAATGGGTTATGTGTCTTTTTATTGTTGAGGTTTTGCAGTATCAGGTAGATTTTAGAGATTAGACGCTGATCAGATTTGTTGTAGCCAAAAATCTTTTCCCAGTCTGTAGGTTGTCTTTTTACTCTTTTGGTGAAATCTTTGAATGAGCGTGTTTGATTTTTAGGCGCTCCCAGTTACCTAGTTTCTCTTCTGGTGTTTGCGCATTGTTAGTAATGTTTTGTATTCTGTTTATGCCATGTATTAGGGCCCCTAGCATTGTCCATATTTTTCCTTCCATGACCTTTATCATTTTAGATTTTGTATTTAGGTCTTTGATCCATTTTGAGTTAGTTTTTGTGCATGGTGTAAGGTATGGGTCTTGTTTCTTTTTTTTTTTTTGCAGATTGTCATCTAGTTATACCAGCACCTTTTGTTAAAGAGGCTGCCTTTTCCCAATTAATGGACTTTGGGCCTTTGTCAAATATCAGCTGCTCACAGGTGGATGAATTTACATCTGGATTCTCAATTCTATTCCATTGGTCTATGTATCTGGGTGTTGTACCAGTACCAGGCTGTTTTGACTACAGCGGCAGTATAATAGCTACTAAAATCGGGTAATGTGAGGCTTCCCGCTTTGTTCTTCTTTAGTAATGCTCTACTTATTAGAGACCTCTTCCCTTTCCGTATGAAGTTAGTGATTTGTTTTTCCATGTCATTAAAAATGCCTTTGGAATTTGGATCGGGATTGTGTTGTACCTGTAAATCACTTTGGGTAGAATAGGCATTCTTACAACATTGAGTCTTCCGATCCATGAGCAAGGTATGTCTTTCCACTTACGTAGGCTTCTTGCAGTAGTGTTGTAGTTTTCTTTGCATACGTCTTTTACATCTCTGGTTAGATTTATTCCTGAGTATTTTCTCTTCTTGGGGCCTATTGTAAACGGTACTGATCTGGTGATTTCCACTTTGAAGTTCTCTTCATTGGTGTAGAGGCGTCCAACTGGTTTTTGTATGTTTATCTTGTAACCTGATACTTTGCTGAAACCTTCTATTAGTTCCAGTAGTTTTCTTGTGGATTCTTTGGGATTTTCTGCGTATAAGATCATATCATCTGCAAATAGAGATTATTTTACTTCTTCCTTACCAATCTGGATGCCCTTTATTTCTTTTTCTAACCTAATTGCTCTTCCTAGTACCTCCAGCACAATGTTGAATAGGAGTGGTGATGAAGGGCATCCTTGTCTGGTTTCTGTTCTCAAGGGGAATGCTTTCAGACTCTCTCCATTTAGAATGATGTTGGCTGTTGGCTTTGTATAAATGCCCTTTATTATACCAACCCGTATATTTGAAGGCTACAAATCCATAAAACCTCCTGACTTTCTGTGACAGGAATGTTATCTTCTATCTCCTGTGCATAGTCATCATCCGAAGGCTGGCCCCCTACCTTGTTTTAAGGCTATAGGGGCAAGGGGGTGTCCCCGATGGCTGAATCTTGGTAACAGCCCTTTGTCCATTCAGCCTTCTGGACTACTGGAGATGGAGCATTTCTCTTTCTAGTCTTCTTTTAAAAAAATTTTTTTTTCTTAATTTTATTATCACAGTTGCAAGGGCAACTTCTCAGAATGCATTACGTACCTCTGCCATTCATTGGCACCCAGCCTTCCCAGTGAGTAGCTCATCGGCGTCCTTCCCTCACCACAGACAACATTGGCATCTCACTCGCTATCCAGGTTCCACAAGCAAACACAGACCTCACTTTGGTAAGCCTCTCAGAACAGAGTCGGGGGATATGTGCCTACATTTGCCTCATTTGTCCCAGAGGAAAACATGGTTGGGATTGGGCTGACACCCAGATCTTGAAGTAAGTTTTAGGAAAACAAGTGCTTCTTTGAAGTTGAAGGATCGTTCTACTTTTGAATCCGTTGAGAAGAGATGGACTGGAGCTCTGCAAATTTCTTGTCCACTTGCAAGAACGCGACTGGTCCCTGGTTCTTTTTGTTTGTGTTCAGAGTCAGGTCAGAGAGGCATTCTCTGGCCCTATAACCTATCAGAGCTTTAGTTACTATTTCATTCCAGAGTGTCCATGTTTCATTTAGAAAGCAAAGTTTGACTAAGCAGCCAGAGTTCTTACTAGCTAACCCTGCTCGTTGCGCCAGTTGTATCAGATCAGTCCAGGGAAATCTCAGCTTCCCTTTCCTGGTCAGTCCAGGCCCCAGCTGCTCCACACAACCCTTTCTCTCTCCTCCCCACTCACCTGGGGCTAGTTCAGCAGGTAACAGCCCCTTCTCTCTCTCATTGCCATTCACCCAAGGCTAGATCAGTGAGTACCGGCTCCTCTCCTGTTTCTTAGGTCTGACAATTCATCGAAATGACTCACAAAATACAAGGCAAAGTGCTAGCTTTAATCTGACAATAAACAGAATACAAACGCAAAGGGCAAAATGTTTCCATATTCCCAGGGGACATGCTTACCCTCCTAAGAGCAAATGCTTACTCAGGGAGCTCCACTGAGGTCTTTTATTGACCTTACCATATGGCTGTGATAGAAGACATCATGCCTCCTGAGGCTTGGTCAGCATCAGGCCCCTTGGTGATCCCTCTTGGTCTGGTTGCCCTCATTCGTTGGTTGTGCTCAGGCTCTCAGGAACCAGGACCAAAGGCCAAATTGTGTACTGCAAGGGGGTCCTCCTGTACCTGGCATCGACCCAGACAGTGACTGTCCTCAGGACATTTATCCTGTCAGAGCTGACATAGAGCTCATGTCTATAGGCTCCAAATTTAAGAGCATGGTGTCTGGAAAGAAAAAAGGAGAACACAAATATGAAGCCTAAGGCTCAGGCTTAAGAAGCCAGCTGGGGCAGTCATTGCCTGGGGAACTTTTCTCTAGCTGAGGGGTCAGCAGACTACAGCCTGCATGCCAAAATAGTTCCACCTCTTGTTTTTGTAAATAAATTTTTGTTGGAATACAGTCATGCCCATTCACTTATGTGTCATCCGTGGCTGCTTCTGCACTCCAACAATAGAGTTGGAAAGTTGCAACAGAGACTGTATGGGCTGCAAAATCTAAAATATTTACTATTGACCTTTTATAGAAAACATTTACCTACCCCTATACTGTAGCCTGTAACACCCACAACTATTTGTATTGGAGGAGGAGAAAAATAAGAAAAGAAATTGCTTTAGTTCCTGTACTTTTCTAGGTAGGTCTGCCCAGTGGGCTAGCTGGCATTTACTCAGTTTCTTCTGTTACTTTTTCAGAATATGAGCAGACATAATGGAATGTTACAGAAATTTACCTAGCATAATAGCATTTATTTAACCCGTCTTGTGAAGATGATTCCAAGCTGATTCTAACATCACATTTCCTTCCTGGCCACCCCTGTACATACAACTCAGGTTTAGCAGTAAATAGTTCTCTCTGCTCCATTCCTTCAATCCCTGCAAATAGCCCCTTTAGGTGTGAACTTAGGTTGCATCAAATCCAGCAGGAGTCCGGGCAGAGCTCCTAACTGGTTCATTCAGGTTAGAGCCCCTGCTGAGAATTTGCATTTTTAACAAGTTCCCAGGTGATGCTAATGCTGCTGGTTAGGGGCCAATTCTGAGAATGGCCAGTAGAGCAGTGGTTCTCAAATTTTTTTATACACAAGAATCAACTGGGGATCTTGTTAAAATAGAGATTCTGATTCAGTATATCTTGGGTAGAAATGCAAATTCTCAGTGACAGTTTGAACCAAAATGAACTGGTTCAAAGCCCTGGCCCAGGGGGGCACTATTGCTTGATTCTTCACCCACCTTGAGGTCACACTGACACCCCCATACACAAGCACAAGCAGCCTCTTCCTCCCCCAACCTCCTGCCCGGAGCTGGTCAGCTCATAGATCTGCCCAGGGCATGATGAGGCTAACCATGCCCAGCCCCTTCCAACCTCCAAGTGTGACCCATTGTGACAGTACAACCCTACAAACGAAGATGTGGTTTTAGCTGGTGTGGAGTATTCCAAATTAATACAAGTTATTCATAGAACCGAGCCCCTTATCCCACCTTTACTGACAAGTACCGCCTAGGATCAATTTTTTGTCAAAGGCAAACTCTGCCTTTAAAAACCATCTATTATTTTGTAGAACAGTGTATATTGATTTCCTTTGTTGTTGTTAGCTGCTGTCAAGTTAATTCCAACTCATGGTAACTCCATGCGTGGCAGTGTAGAACTGTGTTCCATAGGGTTTTCATGGTTGTGACCTTTCAGAAACAGATCACCAGTCCTGTCTTCCAAGGCACTTCTTGGTAGGTTTAAACCACCAACCCTTTGGCTAGTAGTTGAGCGCTTAGCCACTTGTACCACCCAGGCACCTGCTACTGGTTTCCTAGAGCTGCCATAACGAAAGTACCACAAACCAAGTGGCTTAAAATAACAGAACTTTATTCTTTCACGTTTTATGGAAGCTAGAGGTTCAAAATCAAGGTTATCTACAAGGTTGGTTCCTTCTGGAGGGTCTGAGAGAGAGTTCGTTCCATGCCTCTCCTAGCTTCTGGTGGTTTTCCATAATCCTTGGCTTGTAACGCATCCCTCCAATCTCTGCTTCAGTCTCATGTCCATCTTCCCTCTGCGTCTGTGTGCCTCCGTGTCTCTTCTCTTTTTATAAGGACACCAGTCATATTTGAGCCCATCTTACTCCAGTATGACTTCATACTAATGTAACTACTTACATCTGCAGAGATTCTGTTTCCTGACAAAGTCACATTCACAGGTACTGGGGATTGGGACTTCACCATATCCTCTTGAGGGACACAATTCAATCTATAACAAACAGGTTGGGAGATATGGGAAGGAGTAATGTCCTGAGTTCTTGCTGAATTGCTCAAAATAAGAAATTATTTACTGCTCATGAGACGAGGATAGCTGGGGGAACCAGGGGCCAGGGGCGGTCAGATCAGCTTCTCAGTCTTGATAACCTGAGCAGAGACTATTCCTAGAAAGATGACATCCACGGATCACACACGACATACCCATTTCTGGTTTTCTCCCGGTCACCAGACCAGACTCTCCAGTCATCAGCAGTCATCTAGTGGTGAGAACAGAGCATACTGGTCACATGCCTTTAATTTTCTACCAGAGTGGCCAGGATGGCAAAGGGAAGGCTGGGACTCTCTTGTCATGGTGAATGGAGGTGGCAAAGCGGAGCGATGTGGTCCTTCCTCTGGACCATCTTCAGGTCTGGGTGATAGCTGTGCTTTCCTCCCTAGCGTCGCTTCTCCCTCATTCCTCTCTCTCCACGCAGGGTTTGCACCTCACCCCCTGTACACCCAAAGCCTGGTAAAAGATTTGGGTGAGACATGGTGGACAGCCTTCAGAAAACTCTCCCTATCTGTGTCCTGCGTCCCCTGCTCTCTGTCACAACTCTGCCAGCCTTTGCACAGCTGCTCCAGAAAACTCAATAAAATCTACAGATGTCATCCCAGCCTTTGTTATTTCTTTTAATGCAGTGCTCGTGCTGGACGCGGCTGTTAGGAAGATGTGACCAATTTGAAGATGTTGCTAATGTCAGTTTTTAAATGCTAGCACAGGCCGGGAGGGAGAACAGAGAGCTAGAAATAGAATGTGATGAGTATTTAATGAATCCTCCCTCCCTCCCTTCTTCCCCTTTTTTACATAGCTCAACGACTCTGCCAAGCAGCTTATTGAGATGGACAAGACGTGCTTAGCGGCAGCGTCTGGCTGTGATGCCTCCTTGCCCTCTGACCCCAGCGCAGCAGCCACTCTGGCCCCAAGTTCCACTTTAAGCAGCACGGGAGCGGTCAGTGCCTTTCAGCGGCGTATTGATGGCAAGAAGAATGCCAAGAAACGCCACTCCTTCACTGCACTCAGTGTGACGCACAAATCCTCCCAGGCCGTGAGCAATAGGCATTCCATGGAAATTAGTGCTCCGGTTCTCATCAGCTCCAGTGATCCTCGGGCTGCAGCCAGAATCGGAGAGTTGGCTCAACTGTCGTCCAGTGCTCCAACCCAGGTAACAGTCACTTTGTGATGCCGGCCATGGGTGTGGCAGGGGTAGGCGCCCGCCCCTTCTCTGGGCCCCAGGTCTAGGCCTTGTGGCTCAGCTCCCCATGGGTTCTTTGGGACTCCAGGCACCCACATTTCCTGAGCTAGTGTAAAGGAAACTACAGCAGAACTGCCCTTTCTAATGCCCTTTAAATGCAATTTCCTTCTTGCCACCTGACATTAGGGATTTCCCCTAGGCCTTGGTAAAAATGTCTCCCTGTTACTACCCAAAGTAAATATGCAACCAGTATTCTTAGCGGTAAGGAGTCCCTGGGTGGGAAAAACAGTTAAGCACTTGGCTACTAACCAAGAGGTTGGTAGTTCAAACCCACCCAGAGGCGCCTCGGAAGACAGTCCTGGTGATCTGCTTCTGAAAGCTCCCAGCCTTGAAAACCCTATGAAGCAGTACCACTCTGCATACATGGGGTCGCCGTGAGTTGGGATCGGGCTTGATGGCAACTGGTTTGGCTTTAGGGCTCCACCTGCCGTTGAAAGTTCGGTCACTAAAGCCTGGGTTTGGTTAGAAGGAGCAAGTCTCATGAGCTGACGCTCCCTACCCAGGCTTCCAGCAGCTCACTGGGCTCCGGGCTCCAGCACCCACCACTGCCCGGCTCTCTGTGGTCCCACACGTCGCCGGCCTTGCTAGTTTCCCATCAGAGGCGTTTGAGGACCTTGTCTATCATCCACAGCAGTGGTTCCCAACCTTGACCATACTTCCCTGTCATCTGGAGCACAGAGCAAAGTCTGATGCCTGGGTCCCCCTGGTAATCAGCCTGGGCTGTGGCCTGGCCGTGAGGATTTTAAACCACCGCCACCCCCTCCCCCGGGGAATTCTAATGTGTGGCCAGGGTTCAGAACCACTGGGCCATCTCACAGAGACTAGCAGCCCTTCTTTCAGGTCCCAGGCTTTGCCACAGTGCGTGCTTGAACCAAGCCCTGTGTCACATAGAGGGTGACCGGCTCTCTTCGGGTGCCTAGGACTAGGAGTATTCCCAGGACACAAGACTTTTACTGCTAAAACGGGGACAGTTGGTCACCCTAGAACATTTTTCTTCCCATCCACTAGGCTCCACAGGGAGATGTTTGGAGGCTTTTGGAAAAAATGTCTTCTTTGTCATCTTTGTGCCAGGCCCTGTGCTGGGTGCCAGAGAAGCAAAGACACTCAGCCTTGGTCTCCATTCCTGAGAGACCCAGACCCTGGTGGGGGATATGTAAACAAAGGGCCGTTCAGTGTTACTTCAGGGCTGGTGCTGTCAATCCCAGCTGCTAGCGTCATCCAGGGAGGCCTTTAAAACATTCCAATCCCAGGGCCCATCCCAGATCAATGAAATCAGAATCTCTGCGGAGAGAGAGGGGTGAGCGTGATGTATCAGCCAGGCTTCGCTGCAGCAATGCCGTGTAACAAACAGCCTCCGTGTGTACAGAACCGGCAACTATATTCCTCACTCGGGGACTCTGGGCCAGCTGCGCTGGGCTCCAGGTTCCAGGGCAGGTTCAGCTCTGCACCATGTATCTCCTTTGGGGCCCAGGCAAAGGGGCAGTGCCTCCCCGGGGTATCCGCTTCTCGTGTTGAGGTGTGCCAGGCTGCTACCTGTGCCCACTTGCCATTGATGAAAGCAGGTAACATGGAAAAGCCCCGTATGGATGGGAAGAGAAACGTACTCCTCTTGTGGAGGTGGGGGAGGAGTAAACGTTTGCTGGGAAACAACCTGATGAACCCACTGGAGTTCTTACCACCCCCCAGGTGATCTACTGCCCTTTAGGTTGCAGAACCCCTGCTTTAGGCCAGGGATTAGCGAACAATGGCGGGGCGTGGGGAGTGGGGAAGGGGTAGGGGAGGCTGATTTTACACAACTCTTGTGCTAGGTATAATTCTTACATTTTTAAAGGGTTGTACAAAAAGGAAGAAAAAGGAAGAAGAAGAAACAAAAGAGACCATACACAGCTCTCAAAGCCGAAAATATTTACTATCTGGCTCTTGACAGAAAAAGTTTTCTGACTGGTGCTTTAGATTAAAGCTTTGTTGATGTTGACACAGAAAAGGTTATAAAAAAAAGTAAAGGAAGAAAAATAGTAATTATGTAAGGTTAGCTGAAGGTCTCAGTTTGGGAAAGGGGAAAAAAAAAAGACAGAATTGGGAAAAAAGAAACCATTGACATTGAGTCAATTCCGACTCATAGTGACCGTGTAGGACACAGTAGATCTGCCCCACAGGGTTTCCAAAGATTTGGGTTTGAACCACCGACCTTTTGGTTAGCAGCCAAATGCTTAACCACTGTGCCACCAGGGAGGAGGGAGTCTTAAAACACAAAAGGGGAGGTTGCTTTGACTTTCAGACCTGAAATTTAAAGACACTGATTTCATGTTCTTCCAGAGCCCAGAATCTTGTATGTATGTGGTGATGGGGTAGATCGGAAATTTGAGGAGATTCCAGAACTGTTTTTTTTTTTCTTCCTTTGGAGTATCCCGTGGAACAGCACCCTGCGTCTCATGGAGGTTCTTGTGCATCAAATAACCATTTCAGAAAATTCGACAGGTTCTAGACATAGAATTTCAATGATTTGTTCTAGAGAGACAAGAGCATAGGAAAGAAGGTGTTGTAGCAGAGAATACTACCCTTGGATGGTACAGTTCATGCTCTCGGTTACTAATCAAAAAGTTGGAGGTTCAAGTCCACCCAGAGGCACTTTTGGAAGAAAGACCTGGAGGTCTGCTTCTGAAAGATCACCAAAACCAAACCAAACCCCTTATCTTCGAGTCAATTCCAACTCATAGCGACCCTATGAGACAGAGTAGAACTGCCCCATAGGGTTTCCAACGCTGTAAATCTTTGCAGAAGCAGACCGTCACACGTTTCTCCTGTGGAGTGCCTGGTCGGTTCAAACAACCAATCTTTTGGTTAGCAGCCAAGCACTTAACCACTGCACTGCCAGGGCTCCTTTGAAAGATCATAGTCGTTGAAAATCCTATGGAGCACAGTTGTACTCTGACACACATTGGGTCACCATGAGTTGGAATCGACTTGACAGTAAGCACAGGGGTGTGTGTGTGTGTAAAGCAGGGAACTAGCAGGAAGGTTTGCTGATGCTGAGGGTGGGGGGCGCCAGCTCAGTCAAGGTGGAAGAGGAATTGCCTCTGCCTGGGGTACTGCTGTTCCTCGCTGGCAGCACCTTGGGGCCCACAAGGAGACTGTGAAGATGCAGCCCCAGACTACCCACAGTGCAGGAGAAGGCGGAAGGGGAATTTACCCTCCTCTACCTTCTTTTCACACCTTAAGAGCTCAGCTGCTAACCAAAAGGCCAGCAGTTGAAATCCACCAGCCACTCCTTGAGAACCCTATGGGGCCGTTCTACTCTGTCCTGTAGGATCCCTATGAGTCAGGATGGACTCAACGGCCACAGGTTTGGTTTGGTTTGTTTTCCCTGGTTTATCCGGTCCCAGTGCTGGTGCAAAAGACTGTCTCGCTCTTCCCTTTACCACTGAAATGCTTCCACTTTCTTATATCAGATGCCCTCAGCTCTGCATCAAACCTCTGCCTCCACCCCTGCTGCTGAAACTGTCCGGGCCAAGGTCACTAATGTCCAGGTCCAGAATCCTTTGCTCCATCCTCCTCCTCCTTGATAATCTTTGGTAGCATTTGGCAAAAGACCCCTTCCTAAATTTTTCTCCTCCCTTTGCTTCTGTGATGTACTCTTCTGGTTCTGAGCACTTTTTCTTGCCTCTTATAGTGGATCCACTTTCTCTACCCCTCACATAAATATTGATGCTCCCTGGGTTAGTTCCTTGGCCGCTTTCTTTTTCTATCTTGTACACACTTTTGTCCATTCCCATAATTCCAACCACAGCTAAACTCTCAAGTGTCTAAATTCTGGCCTCTGATACCTTTTCCGAACTATTAGATTCTTTCTTTCTACCTCTTCATGTCTTTACCTGGAAAAGTGCCTCAGTTTCAAAACATGCCACCCCCATTACCACCCCGTTGCCGTCAAGTTGATTCCAACTCATAGCAACCCTATAGGACAGAGTAGAACTGCCCCATAGAGTTTACAAGGAGTGCCTGATAGATTCGAACTGCCGATCTTTTGGTTAGCAGCTGTAGCTCTTAACCACTACCCCACCAGGATTTCCTAAAACATGCCAAAAGAGAATAATTCTTTTCCTTCTTCTTCAAACCTATATCCTCTTCTTTATTCCATTCATATCTCAATGAATGGCACACCATCCTCAAATTCCCTAAGTGAAGTGATCTCTGTAAAGAAATATCTGGATTTTTAAAATTGAAGGATGCCTGAATATTCTTCCTCCTCTCCTCTGATAACCTTTCCTCCCTCATCAGAAAGTTGACATGTGAGTGCTATTTCATTATTCACAAGCAACTGAGCTGACCCTGTGACCTCTCCAAATAGCAGGAGAAATAATTCATGAGGGTGCAAATGTGAGCAGGATGGGCCATCTGAGGCTCAGCCTGACCACACACCACTGGGAGTCCCTTAACTGGACGTGAACCAGCTGTGCCCTCCTCTGCAGCTGTCTATGGAGACCTGGGGCCTATGGGGAGTCAATAAATGGCTAAAGCCGTCCTGGTGTGGAATCCACATGACCTTTCAGGTGCCATGTTGTTTTACGTGTGAGACTATTCGGTACATGAGGCTGCTGAAATGGGTCACGTTGACCACCAAAGAAGAAAACTCATGTATATTGAACCCTGCCTGTGTGCCAGGCAGCAGGATACAGAAGCAATTGAGACCTAGTTTCTGCCCTCAAGAACCTCAAAGTCCAGTGTGAGAGACAGCCGTAAAAATACTAAGACAATAAGCTCTGTAAAAACAGATATGTAAAAAGTCCTGCAGGCACAAAGACAGAGGAGAAATTAATTTGGTTGCTGAAAAAGTGACATAGTCATGGATGCCGCAGAGAGAGGTAAGCATTAGGTAGGTCATGAAAAGTAAGCAGGACTTTTCCATATGGGTTTGTGTTTGGGTGTTGAGTGGAAAGCACAATGGTGAGAAGGGAAGAGGGTTGACAAGAAAGAAGAAACAGCCTGGGCAAAGGAGTCAGTTGATGCAGGTAGTCTTGGAGAGGGAGAAACCTGAACCAAACCAGTACGGGGGATGCAGCCATCAGATCTGTGTAGACAGAGCTGGAGTGGACAGTGACTGGTGGTGAAGCCAGAAAGGCACCTGGGGCCAAGTTATGAAGGACTTTGCAGGCCAAGGTAAGAAGCTTAGAGTCTATCCTAAGGCAATGAAGGAAACTTCATAAGCATTTGTAGAAAGACCAGACTTACTACAGATGGATTCAAGGAGAGACCCCAGAGGTACAGAGTTAGAAATCACTTGCTGCAGTCTTGGTGAGGGGCGAGGGAAGCCTGAACCAAACTAGTGTAAGGGTGATGGAGAAGAGGGACATGTGGATGTGGCTGGCCTCTTAGTGTCTGCCTAACATCCATGTACTCCTCTACATTTCCCAGCAGTTATGTTGGGACCAGGTGGTGGTCTGGTTAATGACGAGAGGAAACATGACTAGTGTCATTTCTAGTTAAATGCTATAGTGCCTCTTCCATCCCTCTCTTCCTGTTGGAGGCTATATGTTCCAAGTAATTATAAGATGAAGCAGCCTGGTCCCCAGGTCACTGCGTGGGCAAGTCACTAAGGAAAGCTGCCCAGACCCACCCTGGACTTTGCATTAGTACATAATAAACCTTCACTGTGTTGAATCACACTGGGATTCTTACAGTAGATGACCTATCCCAGCCTGACTAATACCATGAGAGAAGCGTTTTAGAATTAGAACACGGACACCATTTGGATGTCAGAGTCAATAGAAAGAATGGAGTCAGGAGGTCATATTACCCACAAAGCCTAAAGTATGTATTATCTGGACCTTTATAGAAAACGTTTGCCGACCCCTGATCTAGAACATTCCCAGTCTCAGTGGCAGGGGTAGGGAATCTGGTAACTAGTGCAGTGGCCCTAAAAGGTGTCCACATGGCGGTGACAGGTGTCACTTCTGCTCATGTTTCATTGGCCGAAACGAGTCGTGGCTCCACCTAACTTGAAGCAAGGTGGGGAAGTGAAGTCCAATACGGAGGAGGAAACCCAATCACTCCACCTTTCCCATTGTATTATAAGGCTTAACCTGCTTACCACAGAGATTGGGAAAACTTTGCAGTGTTGGAAGTGGCTGTCTGCTGAAGATGACTGCCAGGGAAGGACTGACACCTTTAAAAAATGAAACCGGTCAAGAAAGAGTGTGTCATTTACGTAATATTTGTTCTTGAACTACTTGTATAAAACACATTGGCTTTTAGGAATAAGTGTGGAATCCTTGCCTGCTGAGGCTGAAGACCCAGGTTCGATTCCAGGCCAGTGCACCTCATGTGCAGCCACCACCCATCTGTCAGTGAAGGCTTGTGTGTTGCCATGATGCTGAACAAGTGTCAGCGGAGCTTCCAGACTGAGATGGCCTAGGAAGGCCTGGTAATCTACTTCCAAAAATCAGCCAGTGAAAATCATATGAATCACAATGGTCTGGTCTGCAGCTGATCAGTGGGATGGCACAGGACTGGGCAGAGTTTTGTTTCGTTGTGCCTGGGGTCACCATGAGTCAGCAGCTAACGACACCACATTTAGGAAGGGGACTCCCTCAGGCAGGGCTCTAGAGCTGTGGCTATGAAGTGGCCGGGCTCTGACACAGCTATGCTCCCTGTCCAGCTGAGAACAAGCCTGCTCTTTCACCAAGACATCAGTGTTGGTCTCAGCTTCAAAGAGCACAATGGTTTACAAATCAACTTCCAATAAACAAACAAAAGCCCTTGAGATTGGGAAAATGCCTTTTAAAATCGATGAAAGGGGCAGTGTTTGATATTCAGTGGGGAGAACATCAAAAGAGAAAATTTCTCAAATGTCTTCCCTGTGTCTAAGAAGTAAATTAGAAGAAGTCCGCTCAGAAGCTCTCAGGGCATCTTTAAAATTCATCACCATCCAGCGTAGGAGGTGGCCCGCATTTGTCTTTTTAAGTGCGGCTCTTTTTGTTTGCAGTGTCTTATCTCTGCTACAGGAAAGATGCGGTGAGCTGGAGAAAGCGCAGGGAGAAAAGCTGAAGAAACTGAAATATGACTTCATTTCTCAGGGCCCTGGCAGTTTAGAGACTTATTTAGTCAGCTGCTTATCAGCTCTGTGGCTCCCTGGGTCCAGTGCAAAGCCCGGGGCTCTGCCAAGGACCGCACTCACCTGCAAAGGGCAGGCTGTGCGGATGGTGGAGCACCTGGGCTTATTTTTAGCATTTTCAAAAAATCATAAATTTAATTACATGCCTTATAAAGAGCCAAATATATATAGTTGGCAGTTGATATATAGATATATATACCAACTGAGCCTAAACCAAAAACCAAACACGTTGCTATCAAGTCAGTTCCAACTCGTAGCGACCCTATACGATGGAGTAGAACTGCCCCACAGGGCTTCCAAGGAGCGGCTGGTGGATTCGAACTGCCAGCCTTTTCTTTAACAGCTGAGCTCTTGACCACTGTGCCACTAGGGCTCCCCAAATGAGCCTGAGATGGTTAAAAAGCAAAAATCTCATTGTGAGTGAGGATCTGGCACAAGAAAAACTTCCTTCCACAAATCTGGAAATAGCTGTATCTCTGTGACTCACCATCCCTTGCCTTTAAGGTGTGAACTGAGAGCACCTTGGTTGCCTGTGACCTGACATCTCTGCTTCCATTGACCATCAAGCTTTTCATCAATAGCATCAGGTGTCGACCGCCTTTCCTTTGCTACTATGATGACAGAGGAACCCTATCTACAGGTTTCTGTCTGTGCCGCTGAGCTGTTCGCTGGTCGAGCAAGGGAGGCATAAGTCAAGGAAGGTCTCTGACATTTCCTTGGCACTTGGTAAGCTCCCTGGTACTCTGCGGGGGCATATGCTGGCACCAGAGATGCCAGATGAGCTGGTGGTTCCCTCATTCCTTCCTCTCATGTTTTTTAAGGTCATTAGTGTTAAAGATACATCCTTGGTGGATGCAAGAAGGCATTAATAATGGATACTAATCTCTAGAACTCATGGATCACCAGGATGTGAACATAAATCCATGCCATAAAAAAAAAAAATAGAGGCTAGAAATTAGGGAGTGCCATAGAAACAGCACAAAGAAAAGGCCATGGAAGCTCTGGGGGTGGGGGGTGGATTTACATCTAGAAGGAATCAAGAAGAAGTAAGGCAAGAATTGATGTTAAGAGTCACTGAAGTGGGTTCCTCCAGTATCTTCCATGTCTCCTCAGGGCCTTGGTGCAAAGGCACTTGTTTCTGGACAGAAGGATGTTAACAAAGTTAAGAACCTTCCTGTTCTTGACTATAAAATATTGATGAAAGAAATTAAGAAGACCTAAATAAATGGAAAGACATCCCATGTTCAGAATTGGAAGACTTAGTATTCTTAAGAAGTCAACATTACCCAGAGCGATGTACAGATTGAACCCAATCCCTATCAAAATTCTAAGGGCCTTTTTTGCAGAAATGGAAAAGCTAATCCTCAAGTTTATATAGAAATCAAAGGACTCTAAGAGCCAAAACAATCTTGACAAAGAACAAAGTAGGAGGACTCACAATTCCTGATTTCAAAACATACTATAAAGCTACAGTAATCAAAACAGCAATGTCCTGGCGTAAGGGTAGACATTATGGTGTGATGGATCACTTTTGTGTGGCCTTTCTAGCCATGGTCTTGTAACTCCTACTGAAGTGATTGGGCAGGACTGTGATAAGAAATTGTAGCCCATCAGGGATTGGTCAATTTTGCCATCCTGTTGGGTTTGAAATGAGCCATCCCAGAGGCGGGAAAGAGAAGATTCCACTACCACCAAGGAAGAACAGCTAGAAGCCATCATGTCCTTTGGACCCAGGATTCCTGAGCTGAGAAACTCCTGGATCCAGGAGACAGAGAGTGAACTGTAACCCTGAAAGTGGCAAAAATCAGTGGCAGAGACCTGGCAGCAGAGACCCAGCAACAGGATATGGTGCGATGGGTTTCCCAGCCAACAAAGAGAGAAAGCTGATTGCCTTTGGACAGATGGCCTAGGGCCAGGGAGCGGTGTGCCTAGGAGCACAGCTGGGAAGAGGCTGTCCTGATGGAAGAACTGTGTCCTGGGTGTTCCTGAGCCTGAATTGTAACCTGTTGCTTCCTATGAGGCAGTTCTACTCTGTCCTATAGGGTCGCTGTGAGTTGAAACAAACTCAACACCACCCAACAACAACAACAACCTCTCTAATAAACCTCATAATCGTGACTATGGTCTGTGAGTTCTGTGTGGCCATTGCAATGAATTATCAAACCCAGCAGAGAAGTAGAGAGTGTCGTGGGAAGGATGGTTGGTGTCGAAACTGGTAAAGATGGCGGAGAGAGGAGGCATATCTGAGTGCCACCTCATAGGAATCAGCCTTGGGCTGTTTATCTTGATTGTCCTTTTCCATTCTGAAGCTAGAGGAGGTGAGACATTCCCCCTCAAGCTGTTTTTACAGACATGTAGACCAAAGGAATAGAATTAAGAGTTTAGAAATAAACCCATACATCTATGGCCAATTGATTTTTGACAAGGGTGCCAAGGCCGTTCCATGGGAAAAGAATAATCTCTTCAATAAATGATGCTGGAGTAGCTGGAGACCCACCTGTAAAAGAATGAAGTTGGATCCATACTTCATACCATATACAAAAATTAACTCAAAATTGAACAATGACCTAAATATAGGAACTAAAACTATAAAATTCTTCAGAGAAAACAGGGGTAAAACTTCAAGACCTTATCTTTGACAATGATTCTTAGATGTGGCACCAAAAACATGAGCAGCAAAAGACAAAACAGATAAATTGGACTTCACTGAAACAAATTTCTGCGCATCAAAAGACTTTATCAAGAAAGTGAAGAGACACCTTATAGAATGGGAGGAAATATTTGGGAACCACATATCTGATAATGGTTTAAGATCCAAAATATATAAAGAACTCCTACAACTCAACATCAAAAAGACGACCCAATTAAAAAATGGGCAAAGGACTTGAGTAGACATTTCTCTAAAGAAGATAAACACATGGCCCACATGAAAGGGTGCTCAACAGTCTTAGTCATTAGGGAAGTGCAAATCAAAACTACAATGAGAAACCACCTCACACCCACCAGGATGGCTATTATCAGAAAATGGAAACTAGCAAGTATTGGCCAGCACGTGGAGAAGTTGGAACCTTTGTGCATTACTAGTGGGAATGTGAAATGGTGAAGCCTCTGTGGAAAACGGTTTGGCACTTGCTCTGGAAGTTAAAGATAGAATTACCAGATGACCTAGTAATTCCACTCCTGGGTATATGCCCAAGAGGCTTGAAAGCAGGGACTCAGATACCTGTACACCAATGTTTATTGCAGCAGTAGGCACAACAGCCAAAAGGTGGGAACAACCTAAGTGTCCATCAGCAGATGAATGGATAAATAAGATGTGGTACATACATACAATGCAATATTATTCAGCTCTAAAGAGAAATGAAAGTTCTGATACATACTACGACATAGATGACCCTTGAAAACAATTAATGCTGTGAAATAAGTCAGACACAGTAGGACAGATATTGTATGATTCCACTTAGATGAAAACTCTAGATCAGGCAAATGCATAGAGATCAGTTTATTAGTGGTTACCAGTGGCTGGTGGGAGGAGGGAATGGGAGTTACTGGTGAAGGGGAACTAAGTTTCTGCTTGGGGTAATGTAAAACTTCTGGAAATGGACAGTGATAATGGTAGCATGACCTGGTGGGTATAATTAATGACACTGAATTGCGCTCTTACAAGTGGTTAAGATGATAAGCAATTATGTTATATATCTTTCACCACAATAATATTTAAAACAAAATAAAAAAAGAACCTTCCTCATCTCACCCTGGATTCCTGTCTACCACATCCCTTACTGCCCTCCTCCCCCACCCCCAGCTGCTGCTATACACTCAGAGCACACCCTGCCCTGCCCTCTCTCTGTGCTGGGCTCTGGACCTCCTGCTTCCACCCCCAGGCATCATTCTGGACTATGTGCAGGTGGGGAGGACTCCCAGCAGCCTTCCAGGACTCAGACATCCCACCGTGAGCTCCCACACCCCATGCTGGTTATAGGCATGGCTCTTCTAGCCTTGCTCCTTCATCATCTGTCTATACCACCAGCCCCTGTGCTTTTTAAAAGCAGAGAGTGTGCCTTACTCCTCTTTGTAACTTCAGTTACACAGTAGACTCTCAGACAGATGTATGGCTAGATGGACAGACACACTGAATTAGAGTCAAAAGTAGGATTTTTGGAGCCCATTTCTCCTGCAGCTTCTGGCTGTATAGGAGGCACGCTCAGGGTTAAAGCAGAAGAGACAAGTCGTTGGGATATGAATATTATGCTCTTTGCTGCAAAACCAGATGACGGTGCCACTTGGTCTTATGGAGTCGCACGGAGAGTTGGGCTCCACAATAGCTATTGACGACTTCCTACAATCAAAGGCTACTGAGCAAACTGATTTTTGTACGGGAGTAAAAAACTAAGAGAAGAAAATAATGAATAGAGACCTATCTATGACTTCTCTTGGCTAAAGAAAAGTTTAAGGGCTAAGTCTATTGGTTCAAAGTTAAAACTTTTCAGGTCACAAATCGGTAAGAAATAGATCCTGTAACTACTTTTACAAACCCCTCCTTTCCTCTTTGTTGTTTGGAGATTGTCATTCTCCAAACTGGAACATTTTTGTCTGTGGTGTTCTCCCATATCACCCCCTTTTTTGTAATTCTCCACAGTAAGGTCATCGTGATGCCTTTTTAAGGTTTTTGGTCCCAGCAGTTGGCCCAGTAAATGAGAGCAGAAACTGAAGCTTCACCCTTTCATTATAGGCCACCTAGTGAAGAGGCTGGCAATCTTTTTCTTTTTTGCTGTAAAGGGCCAGATAGTAAATATTATAGGCTTTGCAGGCCATATGGTCTCTGTTGCAACTACTCAACTCTGCCTTTGAGTGTAACCGTTGTTGTTGTTAGGTGCCATCGAATTGATTCCAACTCATAACAACTCTATGTGTGACAGAGTAGAACTGCTCCACGGGGTTTTCTTGACTGTAATCTTTATGGAAGCAGATTGCCAGGTCTTTCTCCCGTGGAACCGTCATACCAAAACCCAAACTCACTGCCGTCAAGTCAGTTCCAACTCATAGCAACCGCATAGGTTTGCAAGGCTGTAAATCTCTATGGAAGCAGACTGCCACATCTTTCTCCCACAGAAGTGCTGGTGGTTTCAAACTGCCGACCTTTTGGTTAGCAGCCCATTACTTTAACCACTACGCACCAGGGCTTCCTTGGAGCTGTCACAGACAATAATAAATGGGTATGGCTGTGATCCAATAAAACCCTCAGGTGGCTCCTTAGAGTGGACAGCACATGCACAGTGCCCCTGGGGTCTGGGAGTCCAGGGCTCCAGGATCTGTCCTTGGTGCTGGACGTCCCTACCTCTTGCTGAACTAGTCCCTGAGAGAGCTGAAAGAGCTGCACTTTTCTCAACATTTAAATTTCCTATTTAAAGTCCAAGGAGTCCTGGTGGTGCACTGGCTAAGCGCTCGGCTGCTAACCAGAAGGCCAGTGGTTCGAACCAGCTGCTGCTCCACTGGAGAAAGATGTGGCAGTCTGCTTCCGTAGAGATTACAGCCTTGGAAACCTTACAGGGCAGTTCTACTCTGTCCTACAGGGTTGCCGTGCCTCAGAATTTGCAAAGACAAATTTGGTCTAAAAGCAGAGCAAGGGGCCTATTCAACAGTCATTGAGTCCGCAGCTCAGTGGCTAGAGAGTTAAACAGCCCAAAAGCAAATCTAGAGGGCCTGAAGGAAGGAAAGTGAGCAGCAGTCAAGGTGAATTGGAGGCCCCCTTGCAGCTCCATCTTAGGTGGTGAGCAAGCTTCACTAAGGGCTGAACAAGACTGCCGTGACAGTTGATGGTGACAAAAGCATTCCTCTCAGGTTCCTCTCCCAGGAACAGAACCATCTATCTGCTCAGAGCTCCTTCACTTCTGAGCCTTAGGAGCCGGGGCGATCTCATCCAACACCCGATGAGGAAGCTGAGGCCCTGAAGTCGTGCCCTGCCCTGAGAGAGGCTGGGTCCAGGAGGACCAGCTCCCCACCTGCCCAGCCCTGCTTCCACCGAGCTGTGCTCCTCGGCGTCCTCACCCACCTCAGAGCACCTCAGAGTTAGCAGTGGTACAGCCGTGCTCCTTGAGCCACGTGACCAAACCCGCCAATGGGCGAGGGGAGTGCGCAAAGGGAGGTGCCTTGGCCCTCTGACTCTGCAGGCAGGTTTGTTGTTAGTAGAACCAAGCAGAAGAATCAGGCTGTATGAATGCTTTATTCTAAAGTTTTCTTTGGGAAGCAAGTTAGTAAGAGTCTGATTTACACTGTTGTGTAATAGGGTAGTAGCTTGTGATGAATAAAACATTCTTATTTCACTGCTCCTTGGGGTGATGACAGTGTTTTCTGGATTCATATTAAAAGTTAAAATGAGGAGATTCTTTTCAGGGTCTTAGCCTATTCCACTGTGTCAAGGAAGGCGACTTGGAGTCCCCGTATAGCCTGCCAGCCCACAGACCCCCTTTTTTTTTTCTCTTATTAATCCCAACTGTGATATTAATCCCAACAGTGATATGGCCTGATTCCCAGCTACCGCTTAGGGGCCCCCTTCAAATGCAGCGAAGGGGCCTCTGGTGTCTAGTAGCAATCTGTTAATTTAGAATCGGGGGGCCTGTGGCGGGCGGCACCTTAGCCGGAAGCTGACGCAGGGCTTCTAACCAGCCAAGGCCAGAACAGTACAGAGTGGGCATGCAGATCACTGTAATAAATGATCACCTAAATCTTACAGAATGATAGCTCCGGGGGACTCCCTGGGTGGCGCAAACAGTTAAGCACTCAACTACCAGCCGAAAGGATGGTGGTTCGAACCCACCCAGAGGTACCTCAAAAAACAGACCTAGCAAGCATCTTCCAAAAGGTCACAGTCTTGAAAACCCTATGGGAACAGTTCTACTGTGCCCACATGGAGTCCACGAGTCAGAATTGACTCCGAGGCAATTAAAAGCAACAATATCAATAGCTCCAAAGGGATTGTGCACCCCTCACCCGTTCAGTCTGAGTGGTTCTGCCCTTTCCATAGTAGGAAAAGAAGGTCTGGAAAGGGTGAGGAACTTGCCCCAGGTTCCGCAGCAAATCTGGTTGTAAAGCCAATCAATACTGAGCGCTCGCCCTCCTCCCTCCCTTCCAGAGTACCTGAAGGGCATTACGTCCGCGATGGTACAGGGAGGGGTCCTGCCACTGCTGTGGCACCCAGGGAGTGGCGATATCATGTGCTCCTCGGCATGTGTGTTCTCTACTCTTTGCTGAAGGAAGAGCTCAGTTTTAATTACTGTCTGTTTTATGTCACAAATGTTTAGAAAAAGAGATGAGGATGTCGTGAACTGGGTAATAATTTTTTTGTAACTAAATTTTTACAGCAGTTTTAGGTGTACACAGAAATCACACAGAAAGTACAGAGTTCCCGCAGACTCTCCCCCTGCCCATGATTTCTGTCTTATTGACATCTTACATTCCCATGATGCCTTTATTATAATTGATGAGCCAATACCGATGCGTTATTGTTAACGAAAGCCCATTAGCGTTCACTCCTTGTGTGGTACAGTCCTATGCGTTTGACAACTAATGTCATGTGTCCACCATGACAGCATCCTGCAGCATCCTGGATCAGCTCGCACTTGGGCACATTCCACTTGAGGCCATACTATCTTACCTGTAACCCTGCCAGTCAGTCCTACGTGCTCGTGGCTCTCATTCAATGCTTGCAGCTTTCTGTTTTGTTAAGTTAAACATTATGCCCAAAGTCACAGCTGGAGTCTTTGTTTTATGGAGTCAGTGAATCCGAAAGCCCGAGCCACCTGCATCCCCATGGTCATTGGTGGGCTTTTCCAAATCATGGCGCATTCACCTGCCTGAGCAGGACCCTGGCGTTTGTCCATTTTGCAGTCCTTTAAAAAGATAGCAGGAGAATGCGATGTAAACCTGACTTTATTACAGTCAAGGCCTTGTCTGTGAATGGACCAGTGTGCAAAGCTCTGTGATAAAACAGGGCTGGATTTGGCTTTGAAGCTGGGGCAGAGATTTCAACCCGTGATGGCTCTGATAGGAAGAACGTTTGTCCGAAGGCTGCATTTGCAATTATTTTATTCAAGAGCAGCTGGAGCTTGAAGCCCCCTGCCCCTTCCTCTGCCTTATTTTTATCACTGTCTGACTCTCTCACTCCTGCCAGGCCTTCACTAATCCCTTAAGGCCCAGAATCAATGAAAATTAAGCTGTTAAAAATCAAAGCAGTATCAGAGATCTGGCTCCAAGTGAGGAGCAGAAACCAGGCCGAGTCCAGGCTGGGGGCCCAGGAAGCCATTTCACGTGTAGTCAGAACAGGAGGGCACAGGGCAGCAGGTGCTCTAATGCTGCTGCAGTCGATAGATCTCAAACCATTGTCTTCGTTTTCTTTTTCCTTTTCTTATCCTCTGTGTTCTGTTTGGCTTCAGCAAATGTCCCGGAGTGAGGAGTGATTCGTTAAGTGTGTGGAAGCGTGTCGACAGAGTGCAGGATTTCAAAGGCTCAGCGTAGATTGAGTATTTGGAAGGCTGTGCAGTGCATTGTACTTGTAAGTTTCTAGGAGAGGCTTTTTTTTTTTTTTCAATACCTGCTGGGAGTCGACAGTGGCCCAGCTGCTATCAGAATTTCTCAGGACACCCCACTGTTCTCTGTGCTGCTCAGCCAGACCCAGGAGGTCACTGTCTGCGGTTCCCAGCTCTGGAGTGAGTGGCTCCCAGCTAAGCCAGGCAGCACGGAGGATACAGGCCCCAGTCGGCAGAGTCTTCGGGCCCTCCCAGGTGGTCCTTTGACTATTCAAAGGGTGCTTGTAACAACCCCAAGTGTTACCAGTACACTTTGCCCAGACTGCCAGGCCTCCCTTCACCGCACGGCCACACACCCATGGGGAACTGGAGCAAGCCCTGCCATCTTCCTGTGACCCTTCCCACTTCCGCCCCCTCCCTGCCCCTGGAGGTAGTCACCAGCCTGCCTTTTGTGACAACCTTTCCCTTCATTGTTGGTTTCATGTTTTGCTTTTGCATAGTCTTACCAGGGATGGATGTTTCCACAAACAATATCATCTTTCCTCTTTTGAGCGTCATACAGATAGGATCATATGAGTCAATGTGTTCTCTTGTGTCTAGCTTCTTGTTTGTAAGATTCATCTGTGTTAATGGGTGAGGCTACACTGATTTCTTTGCATGGCTGCATGGTATTCCGTTGCATATACAGACCACAGTGTATTTATTCACTCTACTATTTATTCACTCCACTATTGTTGGTTGTTGGAAGGAGCCCTGGTGGCACAACAGTTAAGAGATCAGCCGCTAACTGAAAAGTTGGCAGTTTGAACCCACCTGGCAACTCCACGGGAGAAAGACTTAGTGATCTGCTCCTGTAAAGATTCAAAAAAAAACCCCAACCTGTTGCTGTCAAGTCAATTCTGACTTGTAGCGATCCTATAGGACTAGGGTATAACTGCCCCATAGGGTTTCCAAGGCTGTAATCTTTATGGAAGCAGGCTGTCACATCTTTCTCCTGTGGAACGGTTGGTGGATTCGAACCGCCGACCTTATGGTTAGCAGTTGAGTGATTATTAACTGCTGTGCTACCAGGGCTCCCTGTAAAAATTACAGCTTAGGAAATGTTATGGGGCATTTCTACCCTGTCATGCAGGGTCACTATGAGTCGAAATCGACTCGATGGCACCAAACAACAAAAACAGAGTTATCAGTGGCTGTTGCAAACCAGGTTGCCCTGAACATTCTGGTGCACACCTCCTGTCACAGGTGGGGAAATGTTTCTGAGAGACTGTACTTAGGAGTAGCCTTGCTGGTTTGTAGGGTGTGTGTGCATCCGCAACTCTGTGTGGGTGCTTTCCCGCTTCCCCCGACTATAGCCATTCCAGCAACCCCTGTGGTGGGTCCCGTCCTTCCCAGCCCCCGCTGCAGGCACATGCACATTCCCACATGCAGGCACCTATGTGGGGCAGGGCAGGCGGTGTGCAAATGCTGCGTCCCCACGTGGGTCCCTGCCACTAGCTGCCAGAGGAGTCCGACAGCATTATAGACATTGTCCCTATCAATGCACAGCTGCCATCTGTTCTGAGCTAAGCAGGGGAAGAAAGGCTTACCCTCTGCTCTAGATAATGTGCCTGGGAATGCTGTTATGTTTTCTAAAAACCATTATCCAAAAAAAGCATGTGGATTGTTGCGTCCATTCACTCAGAGATAGTCCAGGACTGTTAATTAGAAATAATTAGGGCAAATGCGACGCTAGAGAACATCTCTGTAGAATACAGAAGCAGAGAGCGGGAGAGAGGAGCAGGTCCAGCAGGAAGGCTATTGCGAAAGGTAGAGCGATCAGAGCGGAGGTGAGGGGGCAACCCTGGGAAATACGAACCTGTCAAACTAGAGACATTCAAGAAGGTTGATTGGCACATGATGATAACATAGCATTTTTAGTATGTTTATATTATTTTAACAGATTAAAACAAAATAGATAAGCCAAAAGTCTTTCTCGATAGACACCTTCCCTCTGGTACTGACCTGAGAGGTGGTCTCTATCGAATGCACATATATCTCTAGGCATTTTTCTATACATTTAAGTACGTACGTAAGGAGCTCTGGTGGCACAAATGTTAAGCACCCAGCTGCTAACCAAAAGGTTGGCAGTTCGAACCCACCCAATGGCTCTATGGGAGAAAGACTTAGCGTCTGCTTCCTTAAAGATTTCAGCCAAGAAAACCCTCTGGGGCAGTTCTACTGTATCACATGGAATTGTCATGAGTTAGAATCAATGCAACAGCACCCACCAACAACAACAGGCACATATCTGCCATAGCAAAAATACTTCCTGTACAGTTTCTTTTTTCTTTTTTATATAAATGGTATCATACTACACATATTCTGCAGTTTGTTCCTTTTCTCTTTTAACTTTATACCTCGGGAGATTTCCATATGTTTATCTATGGAGCTACTGCTTCTTTCTAACTATAGCAGCAGCATCTATTGTATGACTTCTGTATACTTTATTGAGCCATTCTTTGATGAAGGGCAATTAGGCTGCTTCCAACTCTTCCTATTACAATTTGAGCTCTGATGCCAGCCCTCACGCCTGTCTTCTCTCAGTTAGATACTAAAAAGTGGAAGTGTTGAATCAAAGTGTACACGTTTTTAATCTTAGTAGATATGATACAACTGCCCTCCAAAGAGACTGTACCAATTTACCCTCTCCCCAGCAACACCCTCACCCTTACATATTACTCCCAGTCTGAAGGGAGAAAAATGGTATGTCGGTTTTATTGGTATTTTCCTGGTATAGTGCCATACTTACTAAAATTACAAAGACTTATTAACTTAGAAGAATGAGCCCCAAAACACTTGATTATAGTATTAAGAAATGAGAGAACCCACCTTTGTCCTTACAAGTTTCCATTCCTTCTGAGTCTTTGTTGTTTTTCGTGGTGTAGGTTTATTGCCATATATTATAGAACGATCATAGTCACAGAGTGTACCTGTCATCTCCACGTAATTACTAACGGTACCCCTTTCTCTCAAAAGTGGTCTGAACTGAACAGTAAATTATGTAGTACCCTATTCATTATATGAACACAGATGCCCGTGTTGTGTCATGTTCGGAGGCTGTTTAATTTCCTAAAGCTCGGCATTGTGGTTGTTAGATGTTGTCGAGTCAATTCCAACTCTTAGCAGCCCTATGTGACAGAGTTGAGCTGCCACATAGGGTTTTTTAGGTTGTAATCTTCGTCACACAGCAACCCTCACCTCATGACCTAGTATCAGTAGAAACTGAAAACGAAGTCGTAATTTGGTGGAGGATTGTCTACATCAGGAAGTCACGAAGGGCATGTCACATAATTCTTTGTGCTTAGAGCTTTTATATCCCTGAAGGCAGAGATGGTTAAGCACTCAGCTGCTAACCAAAAGTTTGGCAGTTTCAACCCACCAGCCACTTTGTGAGAGAAAGGTGTGGCAGTCTGCTTCCAAAAAAATACAGCCTTGGAAACCCTGTGGAGTAGTAGAGCTACTATGAGTCGAAATCGACTCGACAGCAATGGGTTTGGTTTCTTTTTGGAGGACAGAGGCTAGCCTGGTGTTGCCACCTGCTCACCAGGACACCCTGAAATGTCCCTTGACTGACACCCTCTGTATGGACATCATGAAACCAGGTGCTGGCAAATTTGCAGCCAACCTGTACTTGTTGCTGTCGAGTCGATTCTGACGCATAGCAACCCTATAGGACATAGTAGAACTGTCCCATGGGGTTTCCAAGGCTGTAATCTTTATGCAAACAGACTGACATATCTTTCTCCCAAGGAGCAGCTGGTGGGTTCCAACCACAGACCTTTCGATTAGCAGCCAAGCACTTAACCATTGCGCCATCAGGGCTCCTTTTACAGCAGCTATCTAGCTCAGATGTCTTTTATTTTGGGAAAAGGCTTCATTTCATCTAGGGTACTGCACTCACTACACAGTGGAGCTAAGGGTGAGGGCAAAATAGGAACCACCGACTCAGTTGAGTATCAGTTTTAGATATTCTGCATCTTGACCTTCAAAAGAAAAATTTTTCAAAAGTATGACCTTTCTCTTTGCTGCTTTATCCATCCCAGCTCTAAACAGTAGTTTGCTGTGAAATACCACACATTTGCTTTGTAACGTTTGTTATATCAGGTTTCAACTGAACGCCAGTTTCTAGCAAAGTCACAAGAACGTCTCTTCCATATAGCTTCGTTTCTGTATAGCCAGTGTGTCTCAGGGCAGACAATCTCCCAGATCCTCTAAATGGGGCCCTTCAGCTGCTGTCATCATTCAAGTCCCTGGGACCCCAGGCTGACATGTATACTTGGCTCAATCCTCCCTAAGCTTCATAACACCCTACCATATAGAGTGTTCTGTGTTCAGCTCACCCAGGGGAGTTGGTGGATGCAGACAAAGGTGGGGTCTTGAGCCTTTAATGCTGTGATACACAACTTGATGATCTCGTAAAGTCCACATTCACAGCCAACCCTCTCCTTCTTCCCAGCAGATGGAAATCAATCTTCTCCATTTCTCCTGGTCAAATCCATGATTACTTTCTGTTGAATTATGGCACAAAGGGCTCAAGGATGTGGGGATGGGTTGAAATTCACGTGCAACTGCAAATTCTAGCAGACAGCCTGCCCTCCAAACACAGTGCAGCTCATGTAGTCACGCACCCTGGGTCTCACTGGTTGTCCTAGGCTGGGTTCTCTAGGGAAGCAAACCCAGTGAAGTGTATATAGAGAGAGAGATTTATCTCAAGGAAATGGCTCATGCCGTTGTAGAGGCTGAAAAGTCCCAAGTCTGTAGGTCAGGTGTCAGGCTGGAGAATTCTCCTGACTCACATAGCTGCAGGGGTTAACAAACCCAGAATTGACAGGTCAGATGGCAGGCCACTGGCTCACAGACTACAGAGGCTGACGAACCCCAAGATAGGCAGGCAATACAGCAAGCCACTGGTTCACGTTCCAAGAACCAGAGGTCAGATGATGATGAGCCAGATGCAGGATCCAGAGCAAGCAAGCGAGCTTTGCCAGAACATCCATGTATATGTGGGATATAGGCCACAGCCCCGAGGATATTTCCCTTACAACTGATTGGCTGATCACATCATATCGCATCATGGAAAATGACTACATCATTGCATATCTGTCAAATTCCATCATTACATAACTGCCAAACCACTGAGAATCATGACCCAGCCAAGCTGACACACAACCTTAACCATCACACTGGTCCTATGTGTTTGCTGTGGTTGTGTTGACTGGTTTGATTGTTTCAGAAGAGTTTATCTGAATAAGAGGCAATGTTAAGAAAAGCAGAATCATAGATTTGGGCTCAGTCTGAGCCAGTCATTGTGAGCTTTCCCTTGTGCGTACACCAGTTCCACTACCCCCAACTAACTGCCTGGTAACTGCATGCTACAGCATCACAAGGAGTCACCTTGACCTCACTGCATAGGATGATCAGCTCAGCCTTCTGCTGATGCTGAAGGATCCCCACACAACATATCCTCTCCTTGTCAGTGCCTAGCACCCTCTCACAAAGATGGTATGCCCAGAGTCAAGGAAAATATGGAACCACCATCAACCAGAGCTTGATTTGAAAACATAGCTCAAATAATTTAACCCTGTTATTCTTTTCATATTACTTTGAAAATTGATTGGAACGCAATTGTTCTTTGTTAATCCTAAAATGATGAAGACATTTAACTTACAGATAAAAAGAAAGTTAAAATCATCCCAAATCCCAACTCCCAAAAGTACCCGTATTATCATTTGATATGTAAATTTCTAGAATTTTTTCCCATGAAAATGCATATATCTTTTACCAAAAGTTAAATAATCTTATACACTCATTTCTGTAACCTCCTTTCCATTTAGTATTCTCTAAATAGTCCTCCATGTCAGTTAGTGCAGATCTGCAGCTTATAATGACTCTATGTTATTCTGCAGTGTCATCAACAAGCTAATCCTCTACCCGGGGACATTTGGGTTGCTTCAGTAGCTTGTTGTTTGTAGCTGCCATTGAGTCACCTGACTCATGATGGCTCCATGCATAACAGAATTGGACCAGTGTGATCCATAGATTTTTTTCATTGGCTGATTTTCAGAAATAGATCGTCAGCCCTGTCTTCCTAGTTGGTCTTAGTCTGGAAGCTCTGCTGCAACCTGTTCAACATCGTAGCAACACACAAGCCTTCACTGACAGAAAAATGGTGACCGTGCTTGAGGCACATTGGTTGGGAATGGAACCCGGGGTTACCTGATGGGAGGGGAGAATTCAACCACTGAACTACCACTGCCTTTACAGGAGTTAGGGTTCTCATGTCGGAAATATTGCTGCAGTGAAATCCTTGTATGTGCCTCCATTCTGACTTATCTGATTGTTTTAGGATTCATTCTTAAAAGGAAACTACTGGATCTACTCTCTCTCTCTTTGTTTCTTCTTTCTTTCTCTCTCCAGAACAGAGAAAAGCTTTGTCTGTGAGCCCAAGTAATTAGCATTTTTTGATGACTGTGTGGTGACTAGCTGTAGCCCACAAGTTCCTTATCCAGTTCATTTCTTTAATCTGTAGTGTGGGATACCACCACCTGCCCCTTCTGACCTCACAGAGATGTCATGTGAGTCATAGCTGTGGCAGGACTTGAGCTGTGGCATTCTCTGTTACTGGCTCATGGCATAACAGTGCAGAAGTGGCTGTGGATAGACTGGCAAAGCCACAGAGGCTGAGGACATAGGATGGAGGGCTTTCCATGCAGGAATGAGTGAATCCAGTACAGATGAATATTGTTTGTGTGTTCTGGGAGGCTGGGTCCAATGTGTGAGCCAACCTGATCATCTACCAATGATAGTCGCCAGCTCCAGTTGAGCACACTGTTGATGCCAGCATCTGTCAGCATCACTAATTCAAATGGATCCTCGTTGGTCCTCACCTAACTTGACCTCTCTGCAGCATACAGTATGATCGATGACTGCTGCTTCTTTGAAACATCCTCTTCCCTTGGATCCTGAGACAGGAGTGCTTCTGGTTTTCCTTCTGTTCCTCTGGCAGCCCCATCTCTGGCTCCTTTGCTGTTCCCTCTGCCATGCTGGTGTTCCAGAGACTGTCTCAGGGAGCCTTCTCTCCTTACTCTACACTTTCTCCCAGGCTTACTCATCCACCTCCCACCCTGGCCTCAATAAAAATTATTCTAGCTAATACTTGTTGAAGACTTAGCGTGAGCTTTAAATCAGCTCATTTAATATTCCCAATCAACCTAGAAGGTGGCAGCCATTACAGCCCCCA
Source organism: Loxodonta africana (assembly GCF_030014295.1). Taxonomy (NCBI): domain Eukaryota; kingdom Metazoa; phylum Chordata; class Mammalia; order Proboscidea; family Elephantidae; genus Loxodonta; species Loxodonta africana. The sequence continues at coordinate 14,668,283 of NC_087356.1, forward strand.
CTTTCTCATCTCTCAGGGATCAATGCCTGATTTTCAAAGACTTGGAAACTATTGTTTCACATATTTTGTTCAGTTTCTTAGTTTCAAGTGGGAGGGTCAATTCAGTCCTTGTTGCTCCATCTCAGTCAGGAGCAGAAGTTAATGACACTCATCTTGAAGATGGGAAACTGAGGCACACTGAAATGACATTAATTTGTCTAAGGTCACACAGGTTTTTTTTTAAAAGCCCATTGCCATCATGTTTATTCCGACTCATAGTGACCCTATTGTAGAGTGACCCTGGAGTACAGAGTAAAACTACCCCATAGAGTTTCCAAGGAGTGGCAGGTGGATTTGAGCTGCTGGCCATTTGGTTAGCAGCCAAGCTCTTAACCACTCACTACCAGGGCCCCAGTATTATGTGGTAAAGGCAGGATTCCAACACTACCCCACACCCTTGAGAGCTAAGTACTTAACTGTGAGGATGGACTGGCTCGTAGATCAACTGTCACCTGTGTGCTGATGACCCCAAATCTACGTCTCCAGGCCAGTCTCCTCTTTGGCGCTCCTGGTTGGTGTCACCGACTGTCCTCATCTTCAACCTTTGGGTGTCTTCAGGCACCTCAAACTCAACATATCCGGCACTGAACTCATGCTCCCTTTCAGGCCTCATCCTTCCCATCTCTTTCAATGGTATCTCCATCTGTTCAGTTGATAAAGCCAGAAACTTGGCTCATTCTCCTCCCTCATGTCCTACAGACCATGAACCAACTAGTCCTATTGGTAGAGGAGAGAATAATGGCCCCCAAAGATGTCCTCATCCTAATCTCCAAAACCTGCAAATATATGACTTTACATTGCAAAAGGCACTTTGCAGATGTAATTAAATTAAGAAGCTTAAGATGGGAAGATTATCCCATATCATCCAGGTAATCAAAAAGAGGAAGGCAAGAGGGTCAAAGTTATACAGGAGATATGACGATGGAAGCAGTGGTCAGAGAGATTTAAAGAAGCTGTGCTATGACTTTGAGGATGGAGGAAGGGGCCGTAGCTAAGGAATGCAAAGCCAAGGAAACAAATTATCCCCTGCTGACACCTTGATTCTGGACTTCTGGCCTCCAGAACTATAAGATAATAAATTTGTGTTGTTTTAAACCACTAAGTGTATGGCAGAAACCCTGGTGGTGTAGCGGTTAAGAGCTATAGCTGCTAACCAAGTGGTCAGCAGCTCAAATCCACCGGGCACTCCTTGGAAACTCTATGGGGCAGCTCTGCTCTGTCCTGTGGGGTTGCTATGGGTCGGAATTGACTCAAGAGCAACAGGTTTTTTTTTTTTTTTTTTTAAGTGTATGGCAAATTTTTATAGCAGCAACAGGAAACTAATATAGACGGTGTGGTTGATAAGTACATGACTTCCTGAACCAGACCCTCTGACTTCAAGTCCAGCCTCTACCACTTACTAATTATATGATTGTGAGCCATTTACCTAACTTCTCTGTGCCTCAGTTTCCTCATTTTTGTAAAATGGTGATAAAAACAATGCCCACCTTATAGGGTTGTTTTGAGGATTAAATGCATTATTACAGGTGAAATGCTTCTAACAGAGGCTTGCCTATGCTAAACTCTATATGAGGGTGAGTAGGTAGTATTGTTGTTAGGGTTATTGTTATTATCAATAGTCTCTTAAACACATCTAGGCCTCTCCACCCCTCTCCCTCTCCATTGCCATGCCCGTCATCCAAGCCTGAACTACTCAGAGCTTCCTAACTGGTCTACCACATCCACTCCCCACAGGGCAGCCAGAGCTGCCCTTAAAGATGTGGATCTCATTCTATTGCTGTTTATTTCATGCTGGCTTTCCAGGGCATCTCTTTGCTTTCAAGGCAAAGACCAAAACCCTCACGGGGGCCCACAAGGCCTCATCCAAATTGGCCTGACTTGCCCTCCTGCTCCTGCCTGAAGCTCTGTGGAGAATAATCCATGGCTGGCTGTAGTGGACTCATCTGTTGACTCTCATAAAGCAGAGTGATAACACCATTGTTGGGAAACACCTTCTAGCCTGTCTTGCTTCAGAGGCAAGCAACGGGGAGGAACAAGCACAATGACAGACAGAAGACCTCAGAATCTGTTGTTGTTGTTAGGTGCCATCGAGTCGGTTCCGACTCATAGCGACCCTATGTACAACAGAACGAAACACTGCCCCATCCTGCACCATGCCCACAATCGTTCTTATGCTTGAGCCCGTTGTTGTAGCCACTGTGTAAATCCATTTCGTTTAGGGTCGTCCTCTTTTTGGTTGACCCTGTACTCTACCAAGCATGATGTCCTTCTACAAGGACTGATCTCTCCTGACAACATGTCCAAAGTATGTAAGACATAGTCTCGCCATCCTTGCTTCTAAGGAGCATTCTGATTGTACTTCTTCCAAGACAGATTTGTTCGTTCTTTTGGCAGTCCATGGTATATTCAATATTCTTCCCAGCACCACAATTCAAAGGTATCAATTCTTGTTCTGTCTTCCTTATTCATTGTGCAGCTTTCACATGCATATGATGTGATTGAAAATACCATGGCTTGGGTCAGGCGCACCTTGGTCTTCAGCACTTTAAAGAGGTCTTTTGCCCTCTTCTTTGCCCTTCAGCACTTTAAAGAGGCCTTTTGCAGCAGATTTGCCCAGTGCTATGTGTTTTTTGATTTCTTGGTTGTTGATTGTGGATCCAAGTAAGATGAAATCCTTGACAACTTCAATCTTTCTCCATTTATCATGATGTTGCTTATTGGTCCAGTTGTGAGGATTTTTATTTTCTTTATATTGAGTTGCAATCCATACTGAAGGCTGTGGTCTTTGTTCTTCATCAGTAAGTGCATCAAGTTCTCTTCACTTTCAGCAAGCAAGGTTGTGTCATCTACATAACACAGGTTGTTAATGAGTCTTCCACCAATCCTGATGCCCCGTTCTTCTTCATATAGTGCAGCTTCTCAGATTATTTGCTGAGCATACAGATTGAATGGGTATGGTGAAAGAAAACAACCCCACACACACCTCTCCTTACCTTAAACCCCCTGTTCTGCCCGAACAACTGCCTCTTGATCTATGTACAGGTTCCTCATGAGCACAATCAAATGTTCTGGAATTCCCATTCTTCGCAACGTTATCCATAATTTGTTATAATCCACACAGTCGAATGCCTTTGCATAGTCAGTAAAACACAGGTAAACATTTTTCTGGTATTCTCTGCTTTCAGCCAGGATCCATCTGACTTCAGCTGATGTCAGAATCTGTAGCCAAGAGGAATATTCCCTCCCACCTTTCACCCCAGTTCCCACAGAACACTCTAGGCCTTTCCCTGTGTGGAGACTAGGCTTCTGTGTGTCTGCCGATGGAATGCAATCTGCTGAAGGGGCTGCATCATGAAAACTGGATCTCTGCAGCCTTTGAACAGCAGAGGTTTCTCTCACAAGTGTCAGAACTTGAAATGGAAAGTCCTTTGAGGTTTTGAGTTACCTTGGAGACATGAGTGAAGCTCCATTTCTCTGTTGCACATTCTCGATCTGCCAGGCTCTCCATTTTTAAAAAAAGAAGAAATACAATTTCTGATTTCTTACAGGTTGCAGATGTGCTGTGGTGGGTCACATTAGTTTCTAGCACCTTTCAGTACTCCCTAGTCTTGGAGGGACGTGAACTACCCAGGGAGGAGCAATAAGCTGCCTGTAGCACTGCCTTGTGCGGCTCCTCAGCTAAGCAAGGTCAGAACTTGGCAGCAAGCTGATGAGACAATATCCCCTTCGCCCTTCACAAAAGCTCAGGGAAGTGGTGTGATGGTCAGTTGAGTTTTAGAGGTGGTTCCGCCTGTCTGGGGCAGGTTCCAAGTAGACTTCTCAGCCCATCTTTGTAATTTCTTCTGGTGATCTTTGCTCACGTGAGAATCCAAACGTGGCGACATGTTCACCTTCCTCAACCAGAGCCTTGGCAGCACCCACACAGCCCTCTCTCCCCTCCTCCCTTGCCTTCTGCCAAGGTGATCCCATCCCATTACTGCAGCCCTGAAGGGTTCTGCTCAAGTCTGCCCTGCTCCCCTTTCACCTGGGATTCCTATCTTACGGGGGATCCTACGAGGGTCCTTGAGGGAGGAAGGAGACTCCTGGCTCCCTGTACTGTGTGGAAGTGGACTCCACTTTCTTCAGGACACCCCTAGATATCTCCACCTCTGTCAGTCTCCCATGGCTGTTGTAACAAATTAGCACAAACTTTTTGGCTTAAAGCAACCGAAAGTTATTCTCTCACAGTCCTGGAGGCCAGAAATTCAAAAGCAAGGTGTCGGCAGGGTTGATTCCCTCTGAAGGCTGAGGGAGAGCCCGTTCCATGCCTCTCACTTAGCTTCTGGTCCAAACCAAAACCAAACCCACTGCCATCAAGTCGATTCCAACTCATAGCGACCCTATAGGACAGAGTAGAACTGCCCCATAGAGTTTCCAAGCAGCATCTGGCAGATTTGAACTGCCGACCTCTTGGCAGCCGTAGCACTTAACCACTACGCCCCCAGGGTTTCCCTAGCTTCTGGTAGCTGCCAGAAATCCTTGGTGTTCCTTAGTTTGTAGCTGCCTAACTCCAATCTCTGCCTCCGTCATTACCTGGCCTTCACCTCTGTGTGTCTCTGTTCTCTTTTTCTGTCTCTTACAAGGACACTCATCAGTGGATTTAGGGCCCACCCTAATCCAGGATGATCTCATCTCAAGATCCTTACCTTAATTGTATCTGCAAAGACCCTTAATCCGAATAAAGTAACATTCACAAGTACCCAAGAGAAAACCTACTGCTGTAGAGTCGATTCCACCTCATAGTGACCCTAAAGGACAGAGTAGAACTGCCCCCCTAGGGTTTCCAAGGCTGTAAATCTTTATGGAAGCAGACTGCCACATCTTCCTCCACATTAGTGCAATGACTAATGAGTTCGAACCACCAACCTTTTGGTTAGCATCCGGGTGCTTTAACTACTTCACCGCCAGGGTTCCTCACAAATACCAGGGGTTAGGAATCCCACATAGCTTTTGTTGTTGTTGTTGTTAGCTGCAGTCAAGCCGGCCTCTGACTCATGACGATGCCACGCACAATGGAACAAAATGCTTCGAGGTCCTGTGCCATCCTCATGATCAGTTGAGATAAGACTGTTGTGATCCGGAGGGTTTTTATTGGCTGATTTTCAAAAGTAGGCCACCAGTAGATCTTTCTGGTCCATCTTAGTGCGGAGACCCCTCCGAAACCTGTCCAGCATCATAGCAACACCCAAGCCTCCGCCGACAGTCAGGTCCTGGCGGCACATGAGGTGCGCTGGCCTGGAATTGAACCTAGGTCTCCCACGTGAAAGGTAATTGTTCCACCACTGAACCACCATTGCCCCCACATATCTTTTAGGGGGACGTATTTCAACGCACAACAGCATCTAATACCTCTGAACAGGAAGACAGGATAGCTGTCTGGGAATCATAGGGCAGGACGAACCAGCTGGGTGATGAGGGGGTTCAGGAACAACGTTGGCCCCTTGTGGGCTGGGTCCACAGGGTTCTCCAAGTAGGAATTGCCTTTGCAAGATCATCATGTGACTCAGTTTCCTGTACTCTGCTGGTTTCACCACAGAGCCAGCCAGCCCTTAACCACTGCCCTTGAAGAGCTTAGCTTCCCACACCCAAGGTTTACAAGGCATGGCCTTGAGGCAGCTGTCCTCTTTAGCTCGTCGGCAAGTAATCTCCTGGCATAATAAACTCTTGAAGCTTCAAGTACCTCAGGGTCTTAGATAAAAAATGCTGTGCTTTGTAAATCCTGGCACCCTTACAGCCTCTCCCTTTGTTGGCCACCAAAGGACCAATTTTCTGTAAAGATTAGTCTTCACTTCCTAGGAATGCAAGTTTTAAATAAGTTCAGATTTTGTAGCATAAAATGTTTTGTCCAGATTTTCTTTAACAAACGCAGAATAGTTCATTCAAGTTCTAAGAATAAAACATGACTCCCAATACTGCCTTTTCCATGTTGAAAATAGTGAATTGCTGACCCACCCAGGCACAAACCAAAGAATGATGTTCTAAGCTGGTCAGAAAGGGGCTCTTGAAACTGGTTTGGGTACAGGTGTAATTTCTTCCAAGGTACCTCCCACCAAAAGCCTGTTGCTGTAACGTCAATTCCTACTCATAGCATCCCTATAGGACCGAGTAGAACTGTCCCATAGGATTTCCAAAGAGCAGCTGGTGGATTCAAACTGCCACCTTTTGGTAGCAGCTGAGCCCTTAACCACTGCACCACCAGGGCTCCAAGGTCACTCCAATGGGCTGAAAAAACACTGTTAACAAGCCAGACCATCAGAACCTAAGCATTTTGGAGGCCACAAGGTTGGGCTGCAGCATGGGGAAGCTGAGGGAAGCGCAGCTGCCAGTCAAGTCCAACTTGACTTCACATTTCTCTCTCCCTTGGGGAGAAGCCCCTGGGAACCCTCACTTATGTCTCCTCTTGTCTGTTTCCAGGACTCCTCCTCTTCGGCCGGATCCGCCACCATGGCTGTCCCGCGAGCTGGTGCAGCGGCTGGCGAGCAGGGAACATCTCCCAAAGTCCAGCTACCCCTCAACGTGTGAGCTGTCATTTATGACTGTTGTGGTCGAGCGTTCCCTTCTCTGTCTCCTACACCTTCCATCTCTCTCTCCCCACTCTATGCGTGCACATGAACCTGTGGTTTCTATACCAAAACTCAAAAACGAAACCAGCAGCCCTCGAGTCAGCTCTGACTCAAGCGACCCTGTGTGTAGAACTGTGCTCTATAGGGCTGTCAATGGCTGCTTTTATAGAAGCAGATTGCCAGGTCTTTCTTCCAAGGTACCTCTGGGTGGACTCAAACTTCCAAACCTTTTGGTTAGTAGTTGAGTGCTTAACTGTTGGCTCCACTCAGGGACCCCACAGTTCCTGTAAGGTTTTTAAACTTACTACTAGCTGTTCAATTAAGCTGTGTCCATCAATAATACATGATCATGTGCTGAAAGGAGAGAGTAGCAAAGAAAAATCTACTGGTTTTTTTTTTTTTTTTTAATATGATTGTTCCTAGGGCAATATATATAGCATATAAACAGAGATGACATTTCAAACAGTTGACAGAACAGGTACTGGTCAATCAGGAAAGGACCCAGAGACCCCAAGAAGATCTGGGGTGGTCCCTGTGGAGGGAACAGTGTGGCTGGAACAGTGGGTAGTCTTGAGGGGTTGGGGACAGTAGCTAGTTAGCAGCTGCTCAGAAGTAGTTCACTATTTGAACAACTCTAACTGCCACCAGTGCAGACCAGCTGCACAGCATCCCCCAAAATAACCAGATGAATCATTGCTAAGGAAGTGAGATGCTTATCTTGTTCCGAAAATTGGCTCCATTCGGCTCTAACTCTTAAAAGATACGTGCAGTTTAAAAACTCCCCATTGAAAACGTGTTCTGAGGCATTAGGCTGCCTTTCATTCGGCCATGAACCAGTTGCTTGAATGAATGCCTCAAGCTGGAGAATTTGAATTTGGCAAACGATATGGAGAAGACAGAAAGTTAGATCCAGGTCCGGTCAAAGGGGACGCGTTGAACCTGTGTTGTTGAAGAACTAGCTGTATTTTCAGCAAAAATGCCTTGTGAAAAACCAATTTACTAAGCTTCAGAAGGTTTCCTAGAAGTTGCTGAAACATACCCAGACACAGTCACGCACCTCTTGAAGCCAAGTTGAAATATTTGCCTTTATCTGATGACAGATAGGAAAGCTCTGAACATCTTCCCTTTATCTGCCCCCTCTGTTGTGGTTAGGTTTATTACCACAACCAATTTAACTGAAAGGAAATTGAAATTTACCTTTTTTTTTTTTTTTTTAGCTTCCTGAAGGGCCCATAGATTGGGAAGCTACATTCCACATGTCTTTAGGCTGAAATTCAAGTTTTCACCAGCAATGGACAGAAAATAATCTCTTCTGATTTATGTCTCTCTGCTTAACCTCCAGAGGCTTCTGCTCAAAACCATGAGAGCAAGAAGGCACATGGGAAAAGATGAGTTCTACTGGTTTTTGCTCTTCTTGAAACAATTTGGACACACAACCCGTTACTTATCTCTGAGGCAATAGGCCTCCGTCCACCAGAGACAGTTGGGCCTTATTGTGGAGTGGCAGGACAAGGTCAAAAGAGACCAGGAGCTCTTCAAGGACAAGAAATTGGTTTACTCATTGTGGGGTCTCCAGAAACTAGCTGAATACGTGTCACACAGGCTGTCAATAAATGTTTACTTGTTAAATGAGAACCAAAGCCTTCCCATGGCGGGCACCACGGTAGACAAACGATAAGAGATTATCCTCTGTCCTGTGTTGCTGAGGTTCCTCATTTCTTCCCCAGAGCCTGAAGCTCATGTACGTTGGCATCACCAGGGATGTTGCCTCTGGTCAGTCACCTAGGGAGGTCTTTCTGTCTTTGAGGCCCAAAAGGTAATACAATTCCACAGGTACCATTCCCCAAAGAGCTGCGAGACATTCTGGAGGCTTCAATCCTATACAGATCTTCCAAGTCCTGGAGGTCTTTTTCATTGAACCCAAACTGTAGGGGAAATCTCTTTCTTCCATCATGGGGGGAACCCTCTCAAGTCAAATATAGTCCAAGCATCCAAGACAAGGGATCTCCTAGCCCTCTGCTCCTGGCATCTTTACCCTGCTCCCACACAGCATGACTGTCCAGGTTTAGATTTTCATCGGGGCCATGGGAAGGGAAACTGACATGTCAGAGGATGTCCTTCCAAGGACAACTATTGTGACAGAGATGTGTCCACTGGTGACATGGTAACCATCTTGGCTGCAGATGAACTGTGATCTGCATTACTTTCTTGATCAGCTGTCATGAGTAAGTTAAATATGTGTATTCTGTAGCTGTTTGTGCTAAGCACCAGGCAATAGCGTAGGTACTATAAAATAAGTTAGAGCAGTATTCGTTATCCATCTTAAAAACATAGTCTTTGTAATCAGACTTTTTAATGTATTCCTAGGGAGAAAAAGATAAGATTGGCCTCACCAATTTATCACACGGAGGATTAGCCTGACCACTCCCTCAACCATTCTCTTTATCTCCAAGAATCTAGCAGCCCACACTTACTAGGTGACATGTGCAGAAGGCAGGGCTCTGATTGCTTTTTATCTGACTGCCCTGCCCAAATCAGTAACTGTAAGTCGTGTTCGAAAAAGCCTCTAGCTCTGAAATCGAGATGGAGAAGTGCCACCCTTAAAGAAACAACCACAGCAACAAGTATGTTGGTGTGTGCCAGAGAGGCTACAAATCATCACGGCCTTGGACTGCATGCCGGCGCCCCAATGAGGCTAACCTGGGGATCGGTGATTGAATAACTTTAATAGAATCTCATCTCATAATCCTCATTATCACATGGATTTGACCTCTGCAGGTCAAAGCACGTCCCTTAAAACATGACTCTGCATGATTAAAAGGCCTGATCTGTCACGGTCAGCCTGTTAGTTCAAAACCTATTGCCGTTGAGTCAATTCGGAACTGCCCCATAGGTTTTCCAAGGAATGGCTGGTGGATTCGAACTGCTGACCTTTGGTTAGCAGCTGAGCGCCACCAGGGCTCCAGCCTGTTAGTGGCAGAATGTTGTTCCCCTTCTCCTAGGACATAAACAGGGACAGATTAACCAGTAAGCAAGGTACACACAGGCTTACATTAAGCAAGGTACGCACAGGCTTACTTGTGTTTACTTACTAATCTGTAGTGCACGATTTCAAAAAACATGATGAAAAACAGTAAAATTGTACACTACAGATTAGTAAGTAAGCACAAATGAGTGTACCTTGCTTATCGGGTAATCCATTCTGCATATGAGAGGCTTCCACGGGCAGTCATTTCTTTAAGGTTCAACTGCCTTGAACCACAAGAAGGGGTCTCAGTTTGCCCAGCCAGTGCATTAGAGGCAGCTCCTCATCTTCAGAGACACCTACTCACTCAGACCCACTGCGTTCCACGCCCTCCCTTCCCCACTTCTGCTGCATTTGGAAGCCACCTGAATTTCACTTCCTGACTCTAGGGCTTGTCTGCCTTCCATCCTGGGAGACTTGCAGGTGCAGAATTTTGAGTGTCCAGTCCTGAAGGTCACGCTGTAGGTCAGAAATGAGCCAGTCAAAAGATCTAAAGGTTGATAAAGAACCTTTGTGAATAAGATGTCACTGACACTGCGGTGCTTAATCCTTGCTTTCACTTCTCCAGAAACATCTTAGAGCCAGAAGCAGGATAGTGAAGGAGCAGAGGAGCCAGGAAGAGGGTGGACGGGGAACCTACAGGGCTGAATCGGCAACTGATGGGTGATTTAGGCTGAGAAAGAAGGACTGAGCCCACCTAAAATACCTCATCTGGCACCTTCAGTGGTTTCAACCAAGTCTGCTGGACAATCACAGGTGTGGAGTAGTAGAGAAGGCTCAGGTGTCAGAGTCAGGAAGATCTGCATCTGAGGCCTGACTGGCCTTCGGGTTAGATGCCTCCCTTCTGCCAGCTTCAGTTTACAGGCCTGTGAGCTGAGGGCAGTCATCGCTGTTGGCCGTTAGCACCTCCACTCCAAGGAACTGGCTATGAGATTACCCTCTGAGGGTGAGATTTCCAGTCAGCGGGGAGGATCTACCTACCACTTGTGGGAGGAAACCAAGAGCTTGTCTGACAGTGTGACTGGAGAGTTTGGGAGCACCTAGAATTCCATGGGGAATCTAGGAGTCCTATCAAGGTGGCCAGAGCAAGACTGAGAGAACAGGTGGAGTGTGGTTGGCCTGGAGACCAGAAAAGGGAACGCCAAGGGGAACAGAAGAAAGAAATGGGCAGAATTTCTCTGATGGTACTTGGGGTGAAGGCAGAGGTCACTGAATCTGGTCACCTGAGACCTGTACTCTGTGGTGAGCAAGGACACTCTAGCAGGCCTTGCTGTGGTGGGAGGCAGCCCTCAAGAACACCACCTCCATTTGTTCTGATGATTAGAAGGTCACCACACCACCTTCTAATAAACTATACAGTCTCCAAGGTTTTGACATCAGGAAAGGGGTTTGTTGACAAAGCATTTCCCAGACGAGAAAGGAATATATTTCATTATAAATTAATAAAGCAGACTCTGATTCTACACTTTAATCTGTGATGGGTTTGACTAGTATGAATTTAGTACAACAGAATCTGGTAAAATAATTCCCTGAGAAGACTGAGGACCAAGACCTGGACTGGTGGCCACCAAGTTATGGCCACCCAGAAATGTCATGGTCAGCAGCCATTCAGTCTTCTCTGGCAACACCCTAACTTCCTGGTCAGTCCTTTCAGGCTTTCACAGCATCTGACCTTGGGGTTCTTGAGAGGATAGATGTGACAGTGTGTGCAAGAACCCTCAGTGATGGTTGTCCCTGTCCCCTACCCCACACAAGCCTGTTATGCTGATCCTACGTATATATGGAGAGGGCAGAATTAGGGTCCCAGCCATGTACGGGAATAGGGAGAAAGGCACATAGGTAGAACACAAGAATTACCTTAAAAGAATTCTCTAGAGCGGAGCATAGAGCCTGGTGGGTAGTTTCCATTCTGGTGTTTGGAAGACCTCTAGAGCTGCTGGCAGGGCTGACTGCATCTGGGACAAAGGAGATGCTCCCTTGAGCCCTGAGGGCCAGGAGGCTGCAGGGCACATGGCAGCAGGGTCTCCCTAGCAGCACAGCCTTTGTCTTAGGCTGGGCTTTTGGAAGCAGACTCTCAGAATGAGAGGGGCATCAGAAGGTTCATTGGAGCATGCTCTCAAGAGAGACACCTGTAAAGGAATGAGGGTGGCAGAACTGCATGGAGGGAGAAGCTCAGTTGTAGCTGCAACAGAAGCCTCAGCTGATCCTAAAGGGGGGAGCTCTGTAGCTGAGATAGCCCTTCAGAGTTCCCCAAATTGAGGCTGCCCTTGGGAGGGAGGCATAATCTTGGACAAAGCAGTAGCCTGCAGGGTAATACCCAGTGAGGGCCCGGCCGTGAGCTGTCAGCAGCCCATAGTCTTAGCAGCTGTAGGATGGGTGTCTTGGCCCTGAAGAGGGAACCTGGGCAGTGCACCTCTGTACCCACTACAGCAGTAGTTCTTAAACTTTACAGTGCACCAGAAATACCTGGAGGACTTGTTGACAGACAGACTGCTGGGTCCTAGCCCCAGTAGAGGAGTCCTGGGGGGTGCAAATGGTTAACCACAAGGCTGGAGGTTCAAGTCTACCCAATGGCACCTTGGAAGAAAGGTCTGGTTATCTATTTCCAAAAAAGCAGCCATTGAAAACATAATTCTACTCTGACACACATGGAGTGGCCATGAGTCAGTGTCAGCTAGATGGCAACTGGTTTTTAACCCCAATAGATCAAGAGTGGGGACCAAGAATTTGCATTTCTGACAAGTTCCCGGGTGATGCTGATGCTACTGGCCCAGGGACTGCACCTGGGACTCACTGCACTATTGCCAACCAGGGCAACATCACACGGACTCAGTGTGAAGGCGATGCTAGCCCCACACTGGCTGTGCAGCCCCACACTGGCTGTGCAGTCCCACTGCCCCAGCTCCCTTCTTCCAGGCTTCCCAGCACTGGGGGGAGTTGCCTGGGCACCACTTGGGAGAACTGTGAAATCGAAAGGAACACCGGGGGATTGAGTGGGATACACAAGCTTGGTCGGGTACAGACCATGATGCCAGACGCTCAGGGAGGAGATGAAAGGCAGGAGCGCTTGAGGGGAGCAGACCACTATGCAGCCACCCTGAGAGTTTCCCAAATGCACCCCATTCTCTCTCTCTTCTGGGCTTCTGCACCCACAGGTAGCCCTGTCTGGAATACCTCACAGCCCCTGTGTATGCTTCACTCCCCAGCTCAGCTGTCACCTGTGTGCGGAGGATTTACCTGTCTCCGGTGACTGGGCAGGGCCTCCTCCTTGGGTTCCTGTGGCATCCAGCATAGGAGGCTGAGTTTGTACTTACAGCTCTTTGCCCCCCTCCCTGCCCCTGAATGGGTGCTTCTTAAGGGCAGGCTGTGTGTGTGCACAACTCTACCACCTGGCCGTCATTCAGTAGGTACTTACGGAGTTGAGAAATCAATGAATGGGCACGTGTCTAGTTAGCCTTACTGCTGTAGTCCTGGCAACAAGAGCAGAAGCAGAACTTCTTGTAGGAGGAATAGAAAATAATCTTTGGCTTATTTTAAGAGAGCCGTGAGCAAGCTATCATGTAGGGGAGAAAGAGTGTAAAATTGATGGAGGATTTAAAATACTTTCATTTGCTTCTTGATTAGTGTGGAAGGGGAATATGTAGACAGTCACCAGGGAGTAAAGATCTTACTGGAGTTCCTGCTGGTGCAGTTAATTCACTCAGCTGCCAACCAAAAGGTTGGAGGTTCAAGTCCACCCAGAGGCACCTCAGAAGAAAGGCCTCATGATCTATTTGCAGAAAATCAGCCATTGAAAACCCTATGGAGCACAGTTCTTCTCTGACACACACAGGATCACCGGGAGTCAGAGTTGACTCTAGGACAAACGGTTTTTAAAGATCTTGATCTTGCTACAGAAATAAGCAAATAATAAGGGCAAGTGAAGGCTGTGCTCAGATCCTTTCAGCAGGCTGTACATAAAAACTTTGTGTGGGAGTTCACATGGGTGATATCTGAACATGGAAGAGGCTGGCACCCTTACGGTTTACATGTATTATAGAACCTTCCCGGAATACTGCTATGTAGGAATGCTGGTAAGCTGCCAAGGCCTTTTTATGTAAATGTGACAGTTGGGCCCGGCCCATAAATACCACCTTGACTTATTTGATTTCGTACCAAAGATGTTAACTGGGTCACAGCAGCCTTTGTGCCTGCACCTGTGCCCAGCTGTGACACCTGAAGGCTCTGTATGAGGACTAGCTTGCACTTCTGAGCACTGGCAATGGCCACCAGCTCAGCCAAGAGACTGTCTCTATACACAGTTCTGGCAGGAGGTGGACTGAGGGGTGACAGGAAGGAAAGGGCAGTTAAGAGTTACCTGGAATCTAGAATCAACAAGGTGCATGAAGTGGGCTTTGGAGACCAGGAGGAGCTGGAGCCATCAGGTAGAGAGCTGGCTGATCCATTCTGCATGGTACAAATCACTCTTCAAGTGAGGTCCATCTGGTGCGTTCTCTGGAATCATTCTGAAAGGAAAACAGATGCAAAATGACATCTTCACCCACACGGGGCCAGTGCCTTACCCCGCCGCGAGTCACATGCCAGACGCGCAGATACCGTGCACTCAAGAGTGTCGTGCAAGGAAACGGAACGAGCCAGCAATCCCATCTGATTTTGGTTTCCCATCTGAGGCCTCCAGGGGGAAAAAAGTAGGAGGGGAAGAGATTTTTCAAGGTGAAGTCAGGCTTATTTACATTCCAGTTCCCCCAGCAACGTACACCTAGAGGCTGAACTTGAAATATTTAAACCAGAGGAAGGATTAGTCATATGACAGAATAAATTTAAAATAAAGATGAAAATACCACGCACATTAATGGCCTGGTGAAAATCAGCACAGCACTTTGCCTGAATGGTGGACCACATTAGACCTGCACCCTAAGTAAGGGGAGGAAGGGGCTGTCCCTCCCTGTCCCATAAATCCTATCTTACCAGCGCCCCCTACAGGAGAGCCCGTGCTACATCTCAGCTGGGCCTTGCCCCACTCTCCTTACATAGCATTTCATGATGCCTTATCAAAGTCTCTGGTGCCCTGATGGCGCAGCGATTAAGGACTTGGCTGCTAACCAAAAGGTCAGCAGTTCAAACCCACCACCATTCCTTGGAAACCCTACGGGGCAGTTCTACTCTGTCCCATAGGATCACTTTGAGTTGGAATCAACTCGATGGCAATGGGTTTGGTTTTTTTTTTTTTTTTATCCTTAGAGCCACCCCAAGCTGCAACAACTTATAAATAAGGCCTCAAATAAAATCGGAGAGCTGATGACAATGCTTTATAAAAGAAGACTATGTCACCCCTCTGGTGATGATGCTGTTCCTTGGAAATGATACCTGACTGCTGTTGCTGTTAGCACCAGAGGGGTGTCGTGTATCACTGGGCTTTTAGATAAATAAAGTACATTCAAATGTGAAAGAACTATTGACTTCATACTGTTAAGAATCTAGACTTCGTGTGAAGAGGCATAAGGTAGTATAAAAGTCAAATCTATCCCTTTTTTTTTTTTTTTTTTGCAAACTAACCTAAGTTACACTGTTCTCTCAGCCCATCCTGTTCTAAAAGGATGGGAGGAAAGTGAGAGTCAATGTTTGTCCCTGGTCTTTGGCAATGTGGGTGGGGTACACTTAGTCAAGTTAAACAAGTAGGGCAGTGGATGTATGGCCAAGTTCACTTCTTGCTTTTCCATTATTCTGCCTTTATTATTTCGTTGGGAATCATATCTGTGTTTATTTTTAAATAAAAATGGGATTTCAAAAGAAGAATTCTTTTCGACTTAAAAAACTTAATCAAGATGACTTAAGGCCCACTATATAAAGAATCTTCAGGTCTATTTTGATGAAGAAGGATTGAAAGTCCCCTTATATATTAAGAAGTAAACGCAAAGCCCTTGTTCCATTGAATGGCATAGGATTCCTACAGCGTTGCTTAAAAGATAATAAACTCTTTCCCAAATGTAATTAACTTTCAGTTATTTAATGGCTACTCCTTTAGGCTCACAAACATGATGATCAAACCATTCAAATGGTTTGCTGGGCATTTATCAAAGTTGCTAACATTTGCCTTTATTTTTAAAACCTGGAGTGTGAATTTGGCAGCTGTGTAAGTTAGATGTTAATTGACAGCTGTCACTAAGCCCAGGTGTGGGCAGATGTGAATCCATCCTAAACCCTGATGGAGTGGTGGTTAAGAGCTAGGGCTGCTAACCAAAAGGTCGGGAGTTAGAATCCACCAGGCGCTCCTTGGAAAGTCTATGGGGCAGTTCTACTCTGTCCTATAAGGTCGCTATGAATCAGAATAAACTCGATGGCAGTAGGTTTGGTTTTTTTTTTTAAGCCGACATGTGCCTTACGCACACATTCATCCCCTGAGGGTCTGTCCTCTCTTTGGGAGGAACAGCTCATTATCTGGCCAGGTGACTTGGAGAACAAGCCCTCTTGCACTCCACCCGGGAGGAGCACGTAATTCAGAACAAAACCCAAACCAAATCCATTGCTGTCCAGTCAATTCCAACTCATAGCGACCCTATAGGACAGAGTAGAACTGCCCCACAGGGTTTTCTAGGCTATAATCTTTACAGAAGCAGACTGCCACGTCTTTCTCCTGTGGAGCACCTGGTGGCTTCAAACTGACAACCTTTTGGTTAACTGTCCAGCACCACCAGGGCTCTTGATTCAGAGCAGAGGTCCCTTTATTCATAGCTGTGGCACCATTCCCAGTCCCACCCCAGCTGATGGGCAATGTGAGTGACCCATTGAAAGTGGCCCTAGGCCAGATCGCTCCAGCCCCTGGAGGCTGGAAGAGTTGGAGGAGGGAGCAGAGAAGGAAGACTTGCAGGCCACCCATTCTGCCCTGGTTAGAGTGCTCATTGACATTTTCAGTGGCTAGAACAACTCAGTCTGGCATCATTGTGAAAAGAAGCGTTGTCACTTCTAGGTTCTGCTCTCCTCTGTGATATCTCTCATCCCTCCCTCATGCCTTTGATTGTTTTACTTCCTTCCTCCCCACCTTGCCACCCTCTCTGCTTCATTCTTTCTGTCTGTGTTCCTCCAAGCCAATAAGGTTGGACACCCATCTTTCTCTGCCATCCTTGCCCTGTCTTTCAGACTCTGCCGCTCCTTCCGATTTCCTCCCTTTCCCGTTTGGAGATCCATATCCTGCAGTTCCCCCCTTCACATCCTGTTCTCTCTTCCTTTTCTTTTATCCTTCCTGTGAGCATTCCCCATGCCCCGCCCCGCCATCTCCTTTCATTGCCCCAACTCTTGATTCTGACTCCTAAATGAGGGAAACCAAAACTTCTTGCTCTGCTATTATTTTTATAATCTGGGTCAGCTGGCAATTGTTGTTGTTGTTAGGTGCCGTCGAGTTGGTTCCAACTCATAACTACCCTATGTACAACAGAGCGAACACTGCCCCATCCTGTGCCATCCTCATAATTGTTGTTATGCTGGAGCCCATTGTTACAGCCACTGTCAGTCCATCCTGTCGAGGGTCTTCCTCGTTTCCCACTGACCCTCTACTTTGCCAAGCATGATGTCATTCTCCAGGGACTAGTCCCTCCTGATGACCTGTATGAGGTATGTGAGACAAAGTCTCACCACCCCTGCTGGCAGAGCAGGGGGCCATAAGAAAGGGTTTCCCATGCACACGCGTGGTGTGTATGTGCTCATCCACACACACACACACCCACCTTTTCCCTCAGCAGTCTTAACCTTAGTCTCAAAACCAGGACTCCTGTTTTATTCTTCCTTTAACAAGTATTTGTTAAGAACCTACTCAGTGTCAGCCTCTATTATAGGTACAGAACAAAACACAAAAACCCCTGCTCGCATGGAGGGTACAGTCTAGGGGGACAGAGGAGGGATGAGAGATGAGAGCTCCAAAGAGAGTAAGTGCAAAGGTCCTGAGGCAGGAGCGTGTTTGGTATATTCAGACAACACCTTAGAGAAGAGCTTCCCTGAGCCAGGGTTTGCTGGGTCATCTCAGCCAGAAGACCTCCATGGGGTTCCCGTCCTCTGGACTTCTTCAACCCTGAGGCAAAATGTCCCCCAGAACTCTGGTTTCCAGCAGAGGGGAGCCATGTCTTCTCCTCCACTCAGCACGCAGGAGGGAGGCTTCCCTACAGGTTCACAGGTAGGCGTCTTTTTCTAGGATTCCTGCTGTCACAAGGCGACACAGCTGCTCAGAATCCCACAGCTCTTACAGCCAGCCCTGTGATAAGAACTGGGGAGAAGAGGGCGGCAGAGAAGGGAAGGTAAACTCTCCCCATGGTGCTCAACCCCATAGCCAGACTCTCCTTGAGGCTATCAGCCTCTCCTTCTTGGAACCTCTATGTATGAAAGGCACCATTTGGAAAAGGCGTCTTCAATAAAGCAAGGCTCACAGCAAAACAAAAACAGAGAGGCTGAGAGGGGAGGAAACATTCTGCATATGACTTCAACGAAATATAATGCTTTCCTCATTAAAGTGTTTTAAGATCTGTAGCCCACATGTGCACAACACTGTGCTGGCAAGATGTGAAGGGGGCTTAGCACTTTCGTCAGGCTGAGATCAAACAGAGGAACCCCCAGAGTCTCTCTGGGACACGCAGGAATATGGCCCCAGTGGCCCAGTCTTTCCTGTGAAGATGTTTAATCACGGGAAGTAGCATCAGCCCCAGATGGAAAAGGCGGGAAGAGAAGTGGGCCAAGACGACACAGGCCCTGAGTCAGGGGAGACCCAGCCCAGGACAAGGCCCACAGAATCTCTGTCTCCTTCTGGAGTTCCATGAGTAGAACTCCCTAGAAACCTGGCAGAATACTTCTGGGGTCTGCCTTGGCTGGCACAGATGGGCTCATCATTTGCATAGGCCTGGTGGTGGGCCTGTGCATAGCTTTAGAGCCAACACTGCCTCTCTGTGTCCAGCAGTCTCTAGACAGGCCCCAGTGGTGCATGGAACAGGCCAGCTTTGTTTAACATAAGGTCCCTAGGTGGCAGAAACGGTTTGCACTTGACTACTAACCTAAATGTTGGCAGTTCAAACCCACCCAGAAGCCCTGCAGAAGAAAGCCTTGGTGATCTGTTTCTGTAAATATCACGGCCAAGAAAACCCAATGGAACAGCTTTGCTCTGTAGCACATGGGGTTGCCATGAGTTGGAATCGACTTGACAGCAATGGGTTTTTGTTTCGCGTGCATGGGCCTGTTCTGGGCCTCCTGTTTCCCATCAGGCAGCTGAGGACACCTCTGAGTTGTTGCTCCCTGATTATGTACACAGAACAAACACAGTGCACACTGGTGTCTCCCATCTGCTGACTGACGAAGTATCATTATTTGATTAGGTCTGGTGCCACGCGCACTTGCCCATCGACCTAAGCACGCCCTGAGGAACCATTACCCCTGCTTGGTATTCTGCTCATTACCTCTGTTTATTTACTGGCTACAGAATCAGAAAGATGGCTCTGACATCATAAAGAGACAGAATGAGGCAACCTTAAACAGGATTTATGCTTCAATTATATTTCCTTGAGAGTGGGCTCGAACAGCCGTGCATCATTTTTATTGGTTCACAAGCCTCCCCCCATCACAGCCATCTTTTTTCTTTTTATTTTTTCTTTGCCTTAGCTCTGAGGTGTGTCTGAGCCCCCCTCCTTCTCCCTGCGTGAGGCTGTCCCTGCATGAGGGCCTTTGTGGTGTTAATGCAGGTTTCATGTGACTTTTCCATTTATAGTAATTCCTCTGTCACCATCAAAGAGCTCCCTAAGAATCGGCAAATGTGAAAACAGGATGATTACCCCTGGGTTCCACTTTATTTGTCACCTGGGAGTGGTGTCCAAAATGTGAATATTTATGTCCAGGCAGAGCAAGGCGTCCTCTCTGGTGATGGCTTTGTTTATCTTCCTACAAGTCCAGGAGTCATTCCTAATTTTCAGTATTTATCTTTTCAAACAGGTAAAGAAATAAAGGTTTAAGTCACACTTTTATTTTCCAGCTTGTCTCTGAGGGAAGGGGGAGGGGAGGGAAACTGTAAACAAAGGAGGTAAACAAGACTGTAATTGAATAAAAGCAGAATGTACTTGGGCTGTGTAGCATTAGGAAGTCGGAAAGGAATGGCAGATTTTTTTTTATTTTAAGACCAAGAAATCTCTAGTCTCCACAGGACTCTAATTCTGTTCTAGAATATTCCTTACTAGGACTCTCAGACCTAGAAACCAGTTACCATCAAGTCAGTTCCGACTCATGACAACCTCATGTGTGTCACAGCAGAACTGTGCTCCATCAGGTTTTCAGTGGCTGATTTTTTTGGAAATAAATCGACAGGGCTTTTTTCTCAGGCACCTCTGGGTGAACTCAAACCACCAACCTTTTGGTTAACAACCGGGCGTGTGAATCGTTTATACCATCCAGTGACTCCCTCAGACCCAGGAGGCCTCGTTTCTTCTCAGTTGAACTCTAGTGAGCCATATCCTCTTTCTGTGTTCCCCTAATACGAAGGCCCCTCCCAGGGTCAGGAAGGAGCTCTGGGAAGTCTCTGAACTTTCTCAGACCCCCAGAGACCTGGTGCCCACATGAGCCCTTGAGAGTCTATGGCTTCTGGAAAGACCTCAAATATACCCACCAAGTAACCCCAGACTGGTCTGAGATCCAGTAGATGACACTTCTTTAAAATTCATGATATTGAACTTAATTCTCCACCAACTTTCCTGGCTGAATCTTCTGAACAAATATAGTTGTCCGATGGAATTCTCTCCATCAGTTCAAAATCAACCATTCCCCAGCCCCAAAAGCAGCAAAGCACATTTACAAGTATTATTCAGTCCTCTTAAGTACCTGTGATGTTGTGATCCAGGTATTACTAGGTACTTTACAAGAGGGAAACCTAGGAGGTAAGGTGGCTTATTTGGGGCCATGAGCTGAGTTAGTAGCACAATTTCAAAACCCTAGGCCAGCATTTTCACCACTACATTTCATACTTTGGTCTTTCCTTGTCTGCAAATAAGATTTAAAAGAAAAGTAGAATTCGAACAAAATAGTCATAGCACACATATTGCAAGGAAGAATATGACCAGGAATTCCCTATCTAGATGATCTCTTTTAAAAAGGCTTCTGAGATCTCTTCCAATTCAGATTTTATTGAATTTACATCAGGCAGGTAAGCCAAGCCCACATTAGTTTAAATGAGGAAAAACCAGTCTAAAAATGCTTACTTAGTTCATACTTGGTTTCTTTTGCCTAGATAGTATGAAAGAATAGGAAAAATTGTGGGGTCTAAGATGCGGTCCCTAGGAATCCAGTTCTGATACATATTATAGGGCCTTGTCCACAGGTGGCACAGTTAACTGCTCAGCTACTGTTATGGATTGAATTGTGTCCCCCCAAAATTTGTCAGCTTGGCTGGGCCATGATTCCCAGTATTGTGTAGTTGTCCTCCATCTTGGAATCTGTTGTAATTATCCTTCATTTTGTGATGTGTTGTAAATCCTAGCCTATATGCCTGTCGTTATGGTCCCACCTGGAAGTGAGTTGTCCATTATGTTAATGAGGCAGGATTAGGGTGGGATGTATCTCAAGGCACTGCCTTACTAGAGGGTATGACTCAAGTCACCACCCTTACCCCAGTTACCACCCTTATCCAAGTCATGTTCTTACTTGAGTCACACCTTTTATCTTACAAAAGATAAAAGGAGAGAGAAGTGAGCAGAGATAGGGACTTCAATACCACCAAGAAGAAGAGATGGAAGCAGAGCACATCCTTTCAACCCAGAGTCCCTGTGCTGAAACCCCCCAGAACCAGGAGACACAGAGAGAGCACTGTAATAACCAGAGATGGTGCCAGACAGCAGCAGCAGAACCAGGACACCGGCGGGACACAGCATGGGAGCCAACCCATGGAGTGAGAGAGCTGAGTGCCTTCTGGCAGAAGGCTTCCCGGCAGAAGGCTTCCCAGCAGAAGGGGGTGCCTCTGGGCACTTATCAGTGGAGCTAAAGAGCTTTGTAACACCTGCCAGAGCAGGGTAGAGACTAGACCCAGGGGCCAGGAGAAGAGAGAGCCCTGACTGTAGACATGGCTAAGAAGAGGCTGTCCTTATCGACACAGATCTTCCCCCAGAGTTAACAGAGAGAGAAAGCCTTCCCTGCAAACCAGTGCTCTGAATTTGGATTTCTAGCCTCCTAAACTGTGAGAAACTAACTTTCTGTTTGTTAAAGCCATCCACTTGTGGTATTTCTGTTATAACCGCACTAGATAACTAAGACAGCTACTGAACTGTGTCCCCCCAAAGTATGTGTCAACTTGGTTAGGCCATGATTCTCAGAACTGTGTGGTTGTCCTCCATTTTGAGATTGTGATTTTCCTGTGTGTTGTAAATCCTAATCTCTGCCTATGGTTAATGAGGCAAGATTAGATTATGTTAAAGAGGATTAGGTTGGATGTAACACCTTGACTTAGGTCACATCCCTGATATAATGTAAAGGGAGTTTCCCTGGGGTATGGCCTGCACCACCTTTTACCTTACAAGAGATAAAAGGAAAGGGAAGCCAGCAGAGAGTGAGGACCTCATATCACGAAGAAAGCAGTACCAGGAACAGAGTGTGTCATTTGGACCTGCACCTGAGACGCTTCTTGACCAGGGGAAGATTGATGACAAGGACCTTCCTCTAGAGCCAAAAGAAAGAGAAAGCCTTCCCCTGGAGCTGACACCCTGAATTTGGACTTGTAGCCTACTAGACTGTGAGAGAATAAATTTCTTTTTGCTAAACCCATCCACTTATGGTATTTCCTTTAGAGCAGCACTACATAACTAAGACAGCTACTAAGCAAAAGGTTGGCCATTCAAACCCACCCAAGAGGAACCTAGGAAGAAAGACCTGACAATCTGCTTCAAAAAGGTCCATCCATGAAAATTCTATGGAACGCAGTTCTACACTGCACACGTGTGGTCTCCATGAGTCAGAATCAACTCAAGGTCACCTAGGTATTGTTGGGTTTTACAGGGCCTTGGGCAAATTGCTTAACCTCACTGAGCCTGGTTTCCCATCCATAAAATGGGGAGGTGACGATGACTACCCTGCCTTCCCAGAACCAGCACAGGGTTTGGAGTGACCATGGGCTCTAGGCTCAAAGTGATTGGGCTGCAAAGGTCCCAGCTCTGTCCCTTCCCTGCTATGTATCTGTGGGCACATCGTTTATGTCCTGGACCTGGTGCTTCAGGAGTGAAATGGCAATAACTGTAGCTACCACGCAGACTATGGTGTGTGAAAGCCCCGCCTCTCACAGGTACCCAGTGAACACTCCTTTCCCCCTTCCTTCTTACGTACTGCATTGATTTATTGTGAAGATTAGGTCAGCTAAGGTGTATGCCAGTTCTTTGTAAACTGCAGAGCCCCCAAAGACATTAGCTACTATTTTTAGGTTGAGTTCATCCAAAGACGAGCTCTCAAATGTGCTCCAGGTGATATAGACAGCTCTATGCCCACTCTGCCACCCTCGTCCACCCCATGAACTGAATCCAATTACCCTTGACCCTGAATCTTGTACCTGCAGGTACCTGGCACTTTACGCCTACAAGCCCCAGAAGACCGATGAGCTGGAGTTGCGCAAGGGCGAGATGTACCGAGTCACTGAGAAGTGTCAGGACGGCTGGTTCAAGGGGACGTCCCTGAGGACTGGGGTCTCGGGTGTGTTCCCCGGAAACTACGTGACACCTGTCTCCAGGTGAGGGCCAAGCAGACCTGGAAGGTAGCAAGCTTTCTCCATGGTTCCCTTAATGTGATTGTTATTGCGTAGAAGTGATGCAGTGGTCAGGACGACCCAAAACATAGACAATCCAGAAGGCGACAAAGCACGCTACTGCCTGTGGAGGTCAGCTCACGTGAACTCTGAGGTCTCCTTGCGGCAACGACTCTGTGGGCCTGAGAAGGTTCAGAAAGCATAGGGAAATGGGTTTGCTTGGTTTTACCTCAGTAGACACTGGCTACCTTAGGGGAGAAGAATGGGAAGAGAATGAGTTGAAATTAGAGCAGCAGCATTACCTAACCAGGAGAGCCACCAAAGAGAATAAGATCTCAAGTGTGTGTGTGTATGTGAGAGAGACAGAGAGGGGTGTATGTGTATGTGCGTGTTATCACATCTAGACCTGTTACACATAAAACACGTATGTGTATATATATATATATATATGTATGCAAAGGACGAAGGATAACAAACATTAACAATTATTACAGAATGGTAACTTTATGTGTAATTTTTTTTTAATTTTCTTCCTTGTGCTTTCCTATACTTTACAAATTTTCTGTTATTTTATAAATTGTTTTTTTAAATTATTTTAAAAATTCACCAAAGAGGTAATCCAGAGTTGTCTGAGAATTTTCCACGGAGATGAGGGGCACCATGGCTTGATTTCATGTCAGTCAGTCATACTCATCGAAGCCCCTTATGGACACTTCCCTGTGTTAACACTCCAGGACATACACAGAAATTAAAGACATGGCCCTTGGCATTCTACTCTCTTTCAGAACAAGGCTGCCATGAAGAAAAATAATGCCTAAAACCTTCCATTGATTGTTAGACTGATTCGAACTTTTCAAAGTTGTGTAAGAAGGTAGATGGCAGCATATACTTTGTATTTATTTTAACTGACTTTATTTAGCCAACCCATTCTTTAGCCAGTGCTGCCCAGGTGGTGTCCAGTCGGGGCCTCGGGAGAGAATGGAGTCTGGCCGGAGCTCAGGAAGTTGTACAAGGACAAGGGATAAGAAGTGGTTGAGCTTATTCATGTGACTCTCAGCAGGGAAAAGCTTAACCGACCTGCAGAGGCACTTTGAGAAATGCCCCATGCCTCAAATTCCAGTAGCATGAAGCCAAGGGGCCCCTCCTTTGGGTGGTCTCCCCTACAGCTCTCTTGGTGCTTGCTTACAGGTGTGGAATGACTTCCCCAGCTTCGTACTTTCCATTAACCTGTTGCCATCGAGTCCATTCCGACTCACAGAGACCCTATAGTCCTAGATTTTTAAAGCCTTTCCAAGTCATCTTGTCCTTGAAGAAAACACCAAGGTAGTTCAGTGCAGCTGAGCCCCAACCAAGGCAGGGGATGAGCACTTTAAAGCTAGTGGCGTCCTCTTTCTCTCTAGGCAGTCACTCGAACCAGTAAAAATCGCCTCAGCTGAGCCCAGGCTTGGGTTTCTGTCAGTGCGGATTAGCTCCAGAGCCTCCTCATGTTTAAACTGCTCGTTAACCTGTGACTCTTCGTCCAAGGAAGACCAAATCACCTGGCTGTACTCCCAGCTGTGGAAGGAGGGAACATCAGCACACACAGGAGTGATGCTGGCCTGGAAACAAGCACACTCAGCCTGTCCTCAGACGGCCCTTCCTGGAAAATGTGGGTCACTCCCCAAGATGATGGCATCTACCCTGCCAAGCTTGCACCATCAAGGAAAACCGAAGCCTGAGATGGCAGGTTGTCCTGGATCCCAGCAGCCTTACCCAGTCCTGCCTGGGTAAATTTCACCCTGCTGCTCACTCTTCACCTTTACAGGAAAAGCGCATCCCTCTCCACCCATAAGTGTAATGTCAGAGTAGTCAGTCTTCGGGGGGAGTTGATTGGCTTTTAGGCTACAAACTGGTTCCCCAAATTCCCAGTTTCCCCACTTTCTCTCCTCCAATTCTTCTTTTACATTTACCCTAGGATTTCTTGTTTTATTTGACATTCAGGATCCTCTGTCGTCTGACTCATGACTGTCTTTCCAGCCGTTTTTGCCACCCGAATGCTCTGCCCCTTTAATCCAGCCATACTGGACTCTTTACCATCCCTGCTTACATCGTGCAGTTTCATCACTTGAGCTTTTCTTTAGGCTGCCCTCCCCCTCCCCCCAAATCTAATACACCTTCCCACTTCTTCCAACTACAAAATTAAATGCTACACAGCCTTCAAGACTTCAATTCTAGGGTCACTCACTCTATAAAACCTTCTCTGATTACCCCCCTCCCTGCACCACTCCGATTGGATAGTCTTCATCCATGCTGTCTTGAGCGTCCTCTCAGCAGTACTGCTTGTAACAGGGTGACCATGTAGGTGAGCAGCAACCCCACTGGCCTGTAAGCTCCCTAACCACAGTAGCCATCTCTAGCTTGGCATCCCATAGCTTTTGCCTACCATTTGCCCATACTAGGTGCTCAACAAAAGCAGGTTGAGTAAATAAATGAAATCTGGTCATTTTGATGAGAATTTAGCTTCAAGAATGGTCTTCCCATACCACCTGGGACTTTTTTAATGAGAAAATTCTCGAATTGATGAAATTTGAACCACTTTGGGTGACCTGGGTCAACTCCCTCCATCACTGCTTGTGAGCTCCATCATTTGTTGAACTCAGGCCCTCTGGATCTTCAACCTCTGAAGATATTTAGAACACGAGAAAACCAGTTTGCTCTAACCGAAACCAAACCATTGCAGTCAAGTCGATTCCAACTCATAGCAACCGTATAAGACAGAGTAGAACTGCCCCATAGAGTTTCCAAGGAGCACCTGGTGAATTCAAACTGCCGACTTTTTGATTAGCAGCTATAGCACTTAACCACTACGCCACCAAGGTTTTCCAGTTTGTGCTAGTCTGATTCTGCAGTTAGGAGTCCATCCTGGTAACTGCAGTATTGTGATGGTCACTGGTTGGCCACTGTCTAACCACTAGGAAAAGGAGTGGTCAGGTGCCCCCTTAGTATCTCAGAGACTCAGATTTCCCCACCCAGCTCCATAAGGGGAACTGTCATCTTCCCTGTGGCTCTGCAGATTTATAACCTCACTGATCCAAGCTTCTTGCTGTTCTTAAGGAAAATTGCCAAAGTTACCCAGCTAAAAAGTGATGCCTTTCCAGCACAGTGGACAAGTGGATGGGTGGAAGGCTCAGTCCGTTATTCACAGACCTGTATTTGTGCAACTGCCCTCACTGCCAGCCATCCTGAAATGCTCTGCGGCATTGGCGGACTCTTAATGGGCTTGTAGTTTAGTGGTTAGAGTTAATTGGTAGCTGTACAAACTTTGAGGGCTTCAGAGTTCATTTAAAACTACGGCGAAGAGGATCATGGTGCCTGGCTACTGGAAGTGATAGCATGCACTCAGGAAATAAAGGAAAGCTTGTGTGGACGCCTTTGCCAAACCGCTCTTAGAGAAGACGTAAAGGGATTTACCACTGCCAAACTAGAAGCAGATGGGTGTCTGCATTTGCTGTGTTCAGGCTTGTCCATGTAATCTTGCAGATTAATGACCCATAAAGTCCACTTTATTTAATCTAAAAAAAAATCATTTCCTAGGGTAAAAATGAATTCAACAGGTGACAAATGTGATTTAAAAAAAAAAAAAAATCTTGGGCAATTCTGCTGACAGAGTAACTTGCCAGAGTAAAGGTTAAAACCCTCTCAAGACCCATGGGACAGATAGTATTCCACCCACTTCTACGTCTCTGGAGTTCTTTGGAAACTGGCTAGCCCCATTTGAAGGCATTTAGCCTCAAGGTGGGAGCCTTTGGAAATGTGTGAAATTCAAAAATCCTGAGTGGGAGCCTCATTTTTGTGTAGATTGAGCATTGTTTTAGGTGATACCTCCTGGATGTGTGAATTTTCCAAACTTTTAACAGGTTTGCCTTTATTTGTGTGAGATAAGCCTCCTGAGCTATGTTTCTCGGTTACTATATTCTCGTGATAATGTACTTTCAGCAAGAGGAAACCATTGCCAGTCTTCATTCAGTCATACTGGCCATTTTCTCCTTTATGCCATTCGTTGTTTCCAGATATTACGGCTATCTTCTTTTCTAGCTTCTGAACAGTAACCCACACCTGGAGATGGTGTCTTGGTGTGGTACCAACCCACACCCGGAAATGGTGTCCTGGGGCCTGACCCAGGGGAGGCAAGAGCTTGACGGTCCCTGTTTTTTCCCATCCATTTCATCATTATTGCCATCCTAAAGGGACAGGAAGGGGAGGTTTCCTCAGCCGTTGATTTCAGGGGCCTCTTGGACAAATGCCAAACACTCTGATTCCCCTGAACCCCCTGAAACTGAACCCACGAAAGCTTTCAAGCCCCTAAACTCTGCAATAGCTTATACCTCCATAGCCAGTACATGGCTTTAGTATAAATAGGGGAAAAGGGTTAAAGCCCCGTTTCCAAAGCTTCTGTATTGCTTTTGTATTACTTAAACACTCTAAACTCGTTTCATCTGGAAACTTTGGGGTGAAAGGGCATCTATTTCTGGTATGAAACTACAAGTTCTTTGAAATCCCTGAGAAGGATGTTATGTTTTCTGTGCCTTTTCCCAGAAGCCTTGGTCAGAGGCCGGCAGAAACAAAATGGCGGCCATGTCCATAGGGAGTCAGTTGTTTTTTCCGTTGTTTTTCCCCTGCCACACTGTCAAATGTTTTAAAGCCTGGTGGGACATGACTGGGTCATCCATTTTTTATGGATGTGTTTGGGGACACACAGATGTTTGTTAAAATGAGTTAAGGCAGACGCTCTAGTAGAAAATATTTCATTAACTTGAGATCATTCCTCTGTTTCATATGGTTATTTTGCTATTTCTCATATTCACATTGGAAGTTGGCATCCATGAAGGTTTTATAAAGAGTGCCCTTCTCAGCTTGAGCTCTGGAGGCGGTTCAACTATGAGAATTATTTTGACATTGTTTTTAGAACACTATCCTCTCAACTTTTTTTTTTAATTTCCTAATGTCAGTAGGTGATTGTGGGCCTTTGTCAGTGGCCTGTGTTATATGATTTCATCTGAGCCCTCTCGCCTGACTTAATTCTGCTTTATTTCCTTAGGGTTCCTGTAGGAGGGGCTGGACCACCCCGGAACAATGTAGTTGGAGGGTCTCCACTGGCCAAAGGAATGACGACAACCATCCACCCAGGTGGTGGAAGTCTGAGCAGCCCAGCCACTGCCACCAGACCTGCCCTTCCACTCACCACACCTCAGGCCCATGCCCAGCACCAGGCAGGCTCTCCCCCAGTGGGCAGTTGTCTGCGACACTCAGCCCAGCCGGCAGCCAGCCAAGCCCGGAGTACCATCCCAACAGGTATATACCTTGACTCTCAGGAGCCTCTCCCCTGCCAGAGAATTTGACAAGTGGTGGTGAGGGGGTGCCCATTGGGACACATGTTGTGAGAAACATTTTTGGCCCGGACCTCAAGCAATCCATGGTTGGGCAAGTTGTATTTGCTTATCATAATCATAAACTTATGCTGATCGCTGGGAAGTTTGCTTGACTTATCATATTACCCTATCCTGGCAGCTGAAATGGATTAGGGAGTTTACAAATATTTATACATTTCCCTGTAGCAAGAGGACTGCATGGACTAATAAGATCAACATTGGTGCCTTTGGATGACTCCCCTGGTGAGGCAATTGTTGATCGGCCACATAGACCTTCCAATTGCCAGGCCCTTCAGAGTTTCCCAATTAGTCAGCATTTCACAGGACAGAGGGCTGGTAATGAGACACAAATACGGAGTAGAGTATTCCCTTTCTAAAGAGCTCTGAGACTAGAAGGAAATGATTATCACTGATCCTTCATCTTCATGCCTGCATTATCAATAGACAGGCTGCCACAACTTAAGGAAGGACCAGTTTGCCCCAGGATGGTGTGAGATGAAAAGAAATTATGAGGTGAATCTTCAGAAGCATAAGGAATGTGAACGCATCTTGTTTGAAAGCTTAGCAGTGAGCTAATAGGAACTGTTGAAGCTTGACTTACATGATGCTTTCAGGTGCCTACACCAAGTGACCTTCAGAAACCATAGAGCTGAGCGACCTATCCCCGTGCATAACAGTAACCCAAGATAGAAGGGTGCAACTCTTAATTTCTATTAAATGATACAGAGTTTCCCTTCCCATCCCAGCCCTATCATCTCAGAAATCCTCTCTTTTCTTCTAAAAGTAAGACTTAAAGGAAAAAAAGCATGTAGATTCTTTGGAGCCATAAAACACACTGTAGTTTAAAATCTAGCCAACCAGGAGATGACCCATTAAAAGTGCTTCAGAAAGCAGCATCTCGAGTGTAAAAAGTCAAGACAATACTTAGCAGAGTCTATATTTTCTCCGGAGTCATGGCTTATGGGACAAGAGAGAGAGGGGTGAATGTCTACCTATCAAAGCTAATCACCACCATTTACTCTTCAGAGAAGCTGGCCTGTAAATACCCATTTAAAAAAAAAAAAAACTAAATCCGTTGCCATTGAGCCGATTCCAACTCACAGCAAACTTATAGGACGGAGTAGAACTGCCTCATATGGTTTCCAAGGAGCACCTGATGTATTCGAACTACTGACCTTTTGGTTGGCAGCTTTAGCTCTTAACCACTACACCACCATGCTGACAGCCAATTCAGACTTACATGGGATAGAAAGAATTACTTTTCCCTTGCAGGAAAACCTAACTTTAATATAAACCTTGCTTGCTGAAAGTGAAGAGGACTTGAAGCACTTACCGATGAAGATCAAAGACTACAGCCTTCAGTATGGATTACACCTCAACATAAAGAAAACAAAAATCCTCACAATTGTACTGATAACCAACATCATGATAAATGAGGAAAAGATTGAAGTTGTCAAGGATTTCATTTTACTTGGTTCCACAATCAATGCCCATGGAAGCAACAGTCGAGAAATCAAATGACACATTGCACCAGGCAAATCTTCTGCAAAAGACCTCTTTGGAGTGTTAAAAAAGCAAAGATGTCACTTTAAGGACTAAGATGCGACTGACCCAAGCCATGGTGTTTTCGCTAGCCTCATATGCATGCAAAAGCTGGGCAATGAATAAGGAAGACTGAAGAAGAATTGATGCCTTCAAATTATGGTGTTGGCAAAGAATAGTGACTATACCATGGACTGCCAAAAGAATGAACAAATCTGTCTTGGAAAAAGTACAGCCAGAATGCTCCTTAGAAGTGAAATGGCAAGACTTCCCCTGACGTACTTTGGACATGTTATCAGGAAGGATCAGTCCCAGGAGAAGGTCATCATGCTTGGTAAAGTAGAGGGTCAGCAAAAAGGAGGAAGACCCTTAATGAGATGGATTGACACAGTGGCTGCAACAATGGGCTCAAGCATAACAATGATCATGAGGATGGTGCAGGACCAGGCAGTGTTTCGTTCTGTTGTACACAGGGTTGCTATGAGTTGGAACCAACTTAACAGCACCTAACAACAACGTATTGTGTCCCCAAAAAATTACATTAGTCTTAACCCCAGTACCTCTGAATGTGACCTTGTTGGGGAAATAGGGTCTTTCTTTGAAGATCAGTTAAGATAATGCGGTCATACCCAAATAGGGTAGTTCTTAATCTTGTGTGACTGGTGTCTTATAAAAGAAGACAGACACAGAGACACAGCTATACACAGGAAAAAGGTGTCATGTGAAGATAGTTCTATAAGCAGTAAAGGAACGCCAAGCATTTCTGGTGACCACTAGAAGCTAGCAGAGAGGCATGGAGTTTCCTCAGAGCTCTCAGGAGGAATCAACACGGCAGATACCCTGATTTGGACTTTGAACCTCCAGAACTGTGAGACGATGAGTTTCTGCTCTTTATAGCCACCCACTTTGTGGTATTTTGTTACCTCAGGCCTAGGAATCTAAGGCATTATTTTAAGAGACTTTTATAGTATGGTCTATTTCAGTCAAGGTGCCTACCTACTATACTCCTCCTACTATCTCTCCCTGGTCCTCAGAGTACAACAAAACACGACAACATCCCTGCTCTCAGGTTGCTCATTGATAATCAAGGAAACAGTGCTAATCCAGCTATGAGGGCTGTGGGCACTAGTGGAGGGAAGATCTAAATCTGGGGCAGGTTGGGATGGAGGGTGGGAGAGTGGGGAGAGGCTCCACGGAAGAATTCATTACCAGAATGAGCAGCAACTGGTTAACGCTCAGGCAGGTAAACAAAGGTAAGGGAGTCAATTGAAGCAGAAGGAAAGGAACATTCAAACTAACAGGAGCATGAGAAAGCACGTTTTTATTCAACTGGTTGCAAGTAACTCAGTAAAGACAGAGCAGACAGAGGCCTGGTTGAAGGCCTGGGCTTGGGAGACAGACTGACCTATGTTCAAATTCTGGGGCTGCTGTTACTGCTGTCTCCTCCTCTGTAAAATGGGAATATAAATGACCCTTGCCTCCTAGTATTGGGTGTGAGGATTATCTAATGTGCCTGGAATAGAGTATAGCACTTTGTGCAAGTTCAATAAATCATATCTATTTTTGTAATTCTGTTCAAAAATGAAAATATTATTGAAGCACTCAATGCGTGAGAGTAAAAAAAGTAAATAGTTACCAAAGGATCTGTAGTTGTTGTCATCTTGTGTCAACGAGTCAGTTCCACAGTGACCCTTGTGTTGCAGAGTAGAACTTCTCCATAGCGTTGTTTTTTTTTTTTTTTCTGGCTATAATCTTTACAGAAGCAGACCAACAGGCTTTTTCTTCCACAGTGCCACTGGGTAGGTTCGAACCACCAACCTTTCTTTTAACTGTCTGCACCACTATGGGCCTTCCAAATGCTCCAAGGGGGTTGAATTCTCTCACAGGGACAATGGGGACCCATTATTTCTTAAAGCAAGGGGATAACACTTGACAGTATCTCCCCATGGTACAGTATGGAGGAAGAGGTGGTGTGGGGCCAACTGGGCCCAAGGGAGGGAGCCAGTTAGAAAGCTGTTGATTTGTCCAGGTGAAAGATGATGATGGGCCGGAATTAAGTGAGTTGTCTTGTAGAATTGAGGACACATTAAAGAGATAGTTAGGACGTAGAATGGTTATGACTTGAAGATGGACCGGATGTACATGTTCAGGGAGTGCAAGGAATCAAGTACATTTCCCGTGTTTCTGGATTGGTTGACAGGGAGAATAACAATGGCATTCCCTGACCTAAAAAATACCAGAAAGGAACTAGTTTATTAGAGAAGATGATGAAGTGGGTTTAGACCTGTTGCATTGAGAAGCGAAGTGGACATTTGTCAGGATTGTGGCCACTTGCTGACTTTGAACAAGTCCCGATGTCTGAGTCCCCCCACATTGTGAATTCTGCCTTGCCATGAGGGGAGGCAAACCCTGTTTCTCCAGTTAATGTGCAGGCACATGACCTAAACTCTGGGAAATGGATCCTCTTGCATAAAGGTTCAATTCTGAAGACAAAAGCATGGGGAAATAGATGCCGTGTGGATCCATTTTTAGGGTGAGGGTAGTAGAGAAACACCCAGAATTTCAGGGACAGCAGTGTGGAGCTTCTGGCTCCCAGTCCCCAGCACCATCATTAGGTTCGATGTCCATGTCCAGCAGCAGTGATGAGATCTTCAGTGGAAAGCTTTACGGTGCTCTGGGCATTATTCCTGGCTGCGGACCCTCCAAGACTGACTCCCAGAGCTTCTACAAAGTGCCTGATACTCTTAAATGTATTTCCTTTTTGCTTGAATTAGCCAAGAGTGAGTTGTAAGGTTTCTGTTTTGTTTTGTTTTGCAACCCTAGCCTATGGAACCCTGAGGAAGAGCTAGTTGTTTCTATAGGAAAAATTGTTTTATTATCTGGTGCCAAACCCTCACCTCTAGCCCTTTGCCTTCCAGTCAGCCATACTTATGCATGGTTGAAGTTCATCTGATGGTTCATCATTAGTACCCTTCAGTGAGGGATAGGGTCCCTTGGGGGCACAAACTGTTTTTACTCAGCTACTAATTGAAAGGTTGATGTTCAAACCCACCCAGCAATGCCATGGAAGAAATGCCTTGTGACCTGCTTCTGTAAAGACTACATCCAAGAAAACCCTAAGGAGTGCACACATAGGTTGCTATGAGTCGGAATTGACAGCAACAGGAAAGAAAGGAGAGCTAGGGATACAGCCATTGTAGTAGTAAGTGATCAAGTGATTCTACAGCAGAGCCTTCATACTGATACGCCATGACTGGGTCAGAAGTTTCTCAAGACACTGGTCTCCTTAAACCAGGAAGGAACTGGCACAGCTAAAGTCCCAAGCCAATGTTCTGGTTATGAACCCTCTCATCCATTCACCCCAGTGTGTCATACAAACATTTCCTGCGTGTTCCATGACATGAGAAAGGTTGGGAAGTACCACCCTTCATTGTGAACAAACATTGCAGTACAGCAGCCTTGGCTTTCTGGGCAAAATCACCAGGATAATAGCCCTTTTATGCCATGCCTTAGTAGAAACTTCCCTAATTCAAAGAAGAAAATTGAGCCCTGACAGCCATTCCTCCCTCTATGGAATAACAAGCAGCATCAGAAAGAATTGGCATGGCTATGAATCTATAACATTGTATCTCAGTCATCAATCACCATAGTAACCACTATGGTTTAACAAGCATTTTCTTCCATCAGTTTAATTTTACATATGGGAAAAGAGGTACAGGATGGTTAAAATGGCTTCCCCGGTGCATTCCAACATAAAGCTCAGTCCCCACACCCCTGCTGTCACGACCAGGTTAAAAAATGGCTCCTGCTGAGTCATATCAGTAAATTAAATGCCACTGAGTTCCCACAGCATTTTGCACTTCATTCTGCATTTAGAGAGAGAAAAAGCACTGTTGACAGTACGAGTAATGGATTGTTCACTGCAGTAATTGCCCATTTCAGCAGACCCCAACCCAGGCAGTTGGGAGGCGTTTCATCAACGTTCTCATCTCGAGCCAAAGTCAGAGAGTTTGACAAAGACTTAATTGCATTGGCCATAGCATCCAGTATGATTTGTTCTACTTGATTAATGTGACTCCTTTCTCCAAGGTCAGAGCCCTTCCTGTAAAGTGTGTTCAGTGTTCCACACATCCTCATATCAGTGGCTTAGCAGGGCCAAGATCCAGCACAGCCATTTGTTCATCAGAAGGAGAAAAAAAAAAAAGCACTGAAAGAGAGCTAAATGCGTGCCAGATGCTGTGCTAGGGTCTGGAAATAGAGAGAAGAACCAGATTGACCTCATTTCTGCCCCAGGAAAAGGAAGCAAACTTCTCCAATAGAGTTTGAAAAGTGCTGTGGTAGAAGCATGTAAAACCCAGAACTAGGGTGCTAATTAAGCATGGAGTAGAGATATCTTATTCAGACTAGGGAGGAGGGGGATGTAGGAGAAGCTATAAGGAAAGAGGCTTATAGAAAGTCCCAACAGGTTGTGGTAAGACCTTGAGTCTTGAAGGGCAAACCTGAGCAGATAAAGCAGGAAGGGAGTTGTAGGCAGCGGGACTAGCCAGTGCAAAGGCATGATGAAGAACGACCATGTTTTGTATTTTGGGTAACTCCATTTAGGTTGGTGTGATTGGAACAAAAGATGTGGAAGGAGAAGCCTAGTGTGTAGATGACAATTTCCCTGAGGAAGAAAAATTTAAGGCCTAAGGTTGGCTAGAACTGAGCATGCTTTCAGACAGACTGAAAGCATGTAAAAAGCTGTGAGGCTAGCAGAAACCTGGTACATTTGAAAACCTAAATAAGGTCGGTATGAAGGAACAAAGAGGGCAACTCCTAGGTACTTACCCAAGAGAAAATGAAGTATATACTCATGCAAAAACTTGCACATTAGTGTTCATAGCAGCTTTATTTGTAATAGCCCAAACTGGAAGCAACTCACGTGTCCATTTGGATATACAAAGTGTGGTATACTCACAGTATGGAACTACTCAGCAATAAAAAGGAATGAACTATTGATACATGCTGAAGCATGGATGCATCTCAAAATAATTTTGCTAAGTGAAAGAAACCATAACCCCCCTCCAAAGGAAATAGTACATTCTGTGTGATTCCATTTATACGAAATTCTATGTAAACTGATGTATAATGACGGAAAGCCAACCACTGGTTCCCTGGGAGGGAGCAGGGAAGGTTGGGACAGAAGGATTACAAAGTGGCATGAAGAAACTTTTGAGGATGATGGATGGGTATATTATCTTGATTGTAGTGATAGTTTCATGCGTATATACACCTACATCAAAATAGGTACATTTTAAATTTGTATGCTTTAAGTATGTGTAGTTTATTGTATGTCAGTTATATGTCAATAAAGCTATTATAAAATAAAAATATATAAATATTATGGTAACCACAGATAAAGAATGGATTGAAGAGGGTAGGAGTGAATGTGGGAGGTCAGGTAAGAGGAATTCAGGTGAAAAATGCTGGTAGCTTAGAATAGAGTCATGGCAGTGGAGAAAAGTGGAATGTCACACTAAGACATTTGAACTATGTCTGGAAGTCAGAAGGGAGATACGAGATCAGTCTTAGCTTTTAAAAATGTATTTCTGGTTGTATTGTAGAAGGTGGAGCCTAGATATAGGAAGACCTTTTTGATAGTCCAAGTAAGAGATGATAAGGGACAAGTCTAAGAAAGTGATGGCAGGAATGGAGAAAAAAGGTCAAGGGCTTGGTGACAGATTGAACATTGGAAGAAAGAAGGAAATAAGATGGAAGACTCAAGCTTGTCTCCCATGATTTTTGCTTCTGTGGCTGAATATAGAATCATGATACTAAACAATATAGATGATTCTAAATGTGCTGATGATGATGATGGAAGAGAGGGGAACGTAATGAGTTCAGATTTGAACATATTCATTTTTCGTGTGCCTTAGAGACAGGTGGATATGCCCAGATGGAAATTGGAATTATGTGTCTGGGGCTCAAGGAAGAGATTTTGGATGGTGGTTAGGATTTGAGCATCAGTAGCATTTAGGTTGGGGATGGATGTGATCACCCAGAGAAGGAGAGAGAACATAAAGCGTGAAGAGAAAAAAAAGACTGAAGATGGATAGAACTTGGGTGACATCAGTATTTTAATAGCAAGTGGAGGAATGATATCATGTAAAGTTAAAAGAGAAGAAATGATTGGGGGGAGGGGTAGCAAGAAAATCAAGAGAAAGGTGGCTCGGAAATTAAGAACAGAGAGAATTTCTGGAATAAAGGAGTAATTGATAGCATGAACTGATTTAGAGAAATCAATTGAAATGAAGGTAGAAAAGTGCCCATTTAATTTGGTAACATACAGACTCATAATTGATATTTTCAAAATCAAATTTGGTGGAATGATGGGGTGAGAAATCATATTTCAGTGGTCTGAGAATGAATGAAGGACTCCTGGACAGGACGGAAGACTGAGTTCATGTGGAAACACCCTATTGTGTAGCAGAGCAAAGCTTTGTTGTTGTTATTGTTGTTTTTAAGATAACAAATAAAAACTCTATGGATCTAAGCAAAATGAAACACACAATAACATGTGAGGGTTGAAGCACCAGCCCACTGGGCTCCAGGATGAAAAAAACCAGTGTTGTCTGACTTTTAACTCCCATGGAAGAGCAGGGGCAGAAAGCCCCTCATGAGTGTGAGGAAAACAGGGCCAGGCTCACCCGTTGTCACCGCTGCAGCCTCTTCCAGGGAGTGTCAATTCTGAGCTACTACCTGGGGTGTGGGAAAGAATAGACAAGAGTCCCAACTCTGGGCACCGAGCTGAGCTAGGCTAAGCTCTGGCTGGAAGACTAGATCTGTACTATAGCCCTACCCTGGTGGTGTAGTGGTTGAGTGCTATGGCTACTAACCAAAAGGTCGGCAGTTCGAATCTGCCAGGTGCTCCTTGGAAACTCTGTGTGGCAGTTCTACTCTGTTGTATAGGGCCGCTATGAGTCGGAATCGACTCGACGGTAGTGGGTTTGGTTTTTTTGGTGCATTATAGCCCTACAGGGCCAGAGCTCCAAACCACCCAATTACAACTGGTTCTGAGTGGAAATACCAGAGGACCAAGCAGAAGCAACCACAAAACAGCCAGAACCTGAAGGGTAAACTAGGAGAGGAAACAACAGCAATAGGACACTCCAACTCAAGATGAGCTTAGACACTGAAATTTCAAAACACAGTTGGAAAACTAATGCATAAAAGATAGACAATAAACTCAAGAAATGGGAGGGAAATAAAAGAGCAATCTGGAAAAGTCTCTGAAATCAGTATGTTTAATATCCTTTGAGAGAAAAAAAAAAGCAGCCCTGGTGACACAATGGTTAAGCACTCAGTTACTAACCAAAAGGTTGGTGGTTTGAACCCATCCAGTATCTCCACAGGAGAAAAGACCTGGTGGTCTCCTTTTATAAAGATTGTAGCCTAGGAAATGCTATGGGGTAGTTCTACTGTGTCCTACAGGGCCTCTATGAATCAGAGGCGACTTGACAGCACACAACAAAGAGAACAAAAGAAGGAATAACATTCAACAAAACAAACAAAAAGCAGGGTGATATGAAGCAAAAGTAGGTGAATGGCTGTGAATCAGAAACAGCTTTGAATTTTGGAAAGGAAAAATACATTTATTGAAATACATCTATAGATAGTGAGATAAACCCTGTTGGACGGAGTTGGAGATATAATTAGTGAAATTGGAAAGCCATACACTGAAGAGAGATGAAAAATATGAAAGAAAAGTATAAATGTGGAGCTCCAAAATACTTCTAACAGACTTTTAGCAATAGAAAATAGAGGGAATGGTATAATCACTGAGAATTCTCCGAAATTGAAGAAAGGCTCAAGTCTTTACACTGAAAGCACAAACAGTGCTGAGAAGGAAAAATAATCATAAATCCAAACCTCAACGTTCTGTACTTAAGCCTTAGACATTAAGGACAGAGAAGACAGCATGAAAACTAGCAGAAAGAAAGTACAGATTACTTACAAAGAAATGAATGAAAAGCAAGAGTCGGTGTACACTACTATTTTGAGACTATTATTAGGTATCGAGAAAAGTGGGAAAAGGACATACTAGCTAAGGAGGACAAAGTGTAGAAGGAGGGTTATTTTTTAAATGGGAGAGACTTGAGTTGATTAATAAATTAAGGAGGAAAAGCTAATAGAGGAGGTAAAGTAGAGGAGAGAATGAGCGATGGGCTTAACATTATCCCTGAGCAGATGGAAAGGTTGAGGGATCAAGAATGAAGGTGAAGGAATTTGCATTGTGGTGACCTGGTATCCTCCAAGACTAGAGGGAGGGGTGGGTCTGGATGTGGACGAATTGAGATGGAGACAGTTGTAACCAGTGTTCCATTTTATTCATGAAATGGGAAGTGATGACCCTGAAAATAAGGGAAGGGCAAAGTTGAGATAAAGTAGGTTATTTATTCATACAACTACTAATTATTAAGTGTCTGCTGAAAGGAATAGGCACAATTCTAGGTGCTGAGGACATAGCGTGAACTAAGTGAGGAGTAATGGGATTCAGGGGACTCCAGTTGCTGAGGCTTTAAAGCATACCAGAAGTTTAAAGAGGAGGAAAGGAAAAGGGAAACCATAGTCTATGAAATAGGGCCTTGGAATAGCATTTTTTCAAACACCCTACATCTGTTGGTTTGACTCTTCAAAGGAAGTAAAGGCTGCCATGCCGTGGTTAACTAGTAGGATAGTTGTCTAGGTCAGCACAAGGTTGAGGGACACAGTATGGGAGAAATCAGAGGATAAATCCCATCTGATCCTATTTGACCATCATGTTATATGTGTGAAGATCAACAGATTCCAGAATTCTTATATAAGCCAGTGTAATGAGTCATGCCTCTCTCTTTCCCATAGAGCATTTGTTCTTCCCCTGCGGTACAGTTATGTGAAATTATAGCTTGGGTTCTATTTTCTCAAAGATTCATTCATTCATTCAAAAAAGTTATTGAGCACCTACTTCATGCCAGGTGCCATTCCAGGTATTTGGGATATATCAGTGATTAAACAGTCAAATGTGCCCATCCCCACGGAACTGACATTTTAGTGGTGAAGACAGACAATTAATAATCAGTATATAACAAAAAAGGAAATTATACAGTCTATTAACAAGAGATAAATGCGTTGGAAGAAAATAAAAATCAGAGGAGGGAAAGAAGGACTTGAACAGCCATTTCACCAAAGAAGACATTCAAATGGCCACCAAACGCATGAGGAGATGCTCATCGTCATGAGCCATCAGACAGCTGCAAATCAAAACCACGATGAGATACCATTTCACTCCCACTAGGATGGCTAAGATAAAAAAGAAAAAACACAGAAAATAACAAATGTGGGCAAGAATGTGGGGAAATTGGAATGCTTACCCATTGCTGGTGGAAATGCAAAATGGTATAGCTATTGTGGAAAACACTGTGGCAGTTACTCAAGAAATTAAAAATAAAACTACCATATGATTCAGCAACTCCCCTCCTAGGTATATACCCAAAAAGCTTCAAAGCAGAGACTTGTACACCAGTGTTCACTGTAGCACTATTCATAGTAGCTGGAAGGTGGGAGCAACCTACATGCCCATCAACAGATGAATGGATAAACAAAATGTGGTACATACATACAATGGAATACTACACGGCCAGCAGGAGAAATGAAGTCTTGATACATGCTACAGTGTGGATGGGGCTGGAAGACATTATGCTGAGTGAAATAAGTCAATCACAAAAGGACAAATATTGTATGACCTCACTTATATAAAAAGACAAGAAAAGACAAATGTATAGTGAACAAATTTTATTAGTGGTTACCAGGGGCAGGTAGGAGGGGGAAAAGAAGGTCAATGGTGACAGAAAAGTTGAATTGATTCAGGGTAGGGTTATGCAGCAGATTTTTGTAATTGCTGTCAATATGTTGTACATCTGTAAGAAGTTGAATTGGCAAAAGTTGTGTAATAGATATATTTACAACAATAACAAGAAAAAGAGTAGCTGCTGAGGCTGCTTATGTACAACAAACACCTCCTGAGATTTGGTTTCTCGGTTTGGATGTTTAGGGCCATGATTTCATGGGACATCCCAGTTAATTGGCCTAATAACATGTTCATTGCTTCTGCTGTACTTCCGAGTTTGTTGTGGAGTGCCTGGGGTCTTAAAAGCTTGCAAACAGCCATCCAAGGCACAACAATTAGTCTCTATTCACCTGAAGCATCAGAGAAAGAAGAAGAGTCAAGAAAAATAGGAGGATATGGAAAGTGTAGCTAATTGCCTCCATGAACAACTGCCTACTCTGCCATGAGATCAAAAGAACTGGATGGTGCCTGGCAACCACTTCTAAACATTTTGATCAGTTTCCATAGAAGAATCCTGATCAAAAAGGGGAAAATACAAAATAGAATTGCAAATTCTCAAGAACTCCAGACTTTCTGAAGCCACGGAGGGTGGATGAACCCCTGAAACTATTGCCCTGAGATTATATTTAAACCTTAAAACAACTATCCCCTGAAGTCTTCTTAAAACCAAGTAATACTTCAGCTTAACTTGCGAAAATGTCTACCTTGAGCATTATACTCTTTAACAACAGTCTATATGTGACCAAGTTGACGAAATATTAGGCGGCATCAAGTTTATGTTAATGAGGAAGGAACAACTCAGAAAAAGAGGGTGAGAATGGTTCTGCAACTTGAAGAATGTAATCAATGTCTCTAAGTTGTACATGTAGAAACTGTTGAAACTGTGTGTGTTTAGCTGTGTATATTCTCAACAACAACAACATAAAATATAGCAAAAAAAAAATTGTAGATCGCTAGGCCTTTTTTGCTGAGGTGCCTCTGGGTGGACTCATACCTCCAAACCTCAGGTCAGCAGCCGAGTGTATTAATTCCTTTCACCTCCCCAGGGACTCCAGAAGGAACAAGGGTGAGACTACTAGGAAGTAAGGTTAGAGAGGTTACATGGTGGGTGGGCTCAGAGCTTTCTGGAACATCCCTTTCTTCTTCAGCTTCTGAGTTTAATAGTATTTTGAATCCAGTTTAGCCAAGCGATGTGGCAGTCACAAGGAAGCTAGCCAGAAGGGAGAGGTGAGTTATGCAAAGCCCTCTGACAGGAAAACCTCCTACAGCCCTTGGAGATTGAATTTCTGAGGGCCAAGGTGTAATTGCCCTTCCCTGAGTGAGCAGTAATTTCCCTATTCTAGGGGGTGACTGGCCGGGGTGAAGGAGAGTTCAGACAACAGGGGAAAGGGAAATAAATTGCTCCCCGAGGGGCACCCCTTCCGAGTCACAGGGTTACCTCACGGGTGATTAAATGACCCCAGTGGCTTAATTGATCTGCATAATTGCCCAACCTGTTCTCCCTTTTAAAATGTGGAGCCCCATTTTGTGAGGACTCAGATGCTGTAGGTTTTCAACCCATCCAAAACCCTGAATTATTTTTTTACAAAACATAAATCAGCCTTTATATATTTCACCTCTTGGAAGCAGTGGATGCCACGTGAAGTCCTGGAGAATTCCTGATCACATCATTAGATCACCCAAGCTATTCCCACACAGCTCTGTTAGAGGGAAGAAGGCATGCCTCACAGATGGAGTGGGTTTTGTTTGTTTTGTGAAGTTATTTAACATACCCAGGAACGCTGTTAAGATTTATGAGTGCATTATATATTCAAGGCATATTTGGGGGTTGAGAATATTGTTTTTATTGTGCGTATTTTTTTTTCATGTTTCTGAAGCCATGAATGCCACAAATTCTGGTGGTAGAAATAATTACAGAGTGATATATAATTTTCTCTCTGGCATAACAATGCAAAACTGACTGACTCTGAGTTGCATAATCTTAGATGGAACACTTAGCATGAAGTCATGGCTAATGTCAAGACCTATATCTCTCCACCTTATAAGCCAAGCCCACGTTACAAGTTACAATTTCCATGGTGTCATTTATTCCTCCCATTCAGTTGCCTCATCCGTAATTAGTAAGAATGTGACTCTTCAAAATTACTAACACAAATAGCAGAAAGAGAAAAACAGTTGTCATCAAGTCAGTTCAGATTCATGGCAACCCCATGTGTTGCAGAGTAGAACTGTGCTCCAAAGGGTTTTAAATGGCTGTGATCTTTCAGAAGTAGATCACCATGCCTTTCTTTCGAGGCTCCTCTGGTTGGATTCAAACCGCCAACCTTTTGGTTCATAGCCCAGTGCTTAACCTTTTGCATTGCCCAGGGACCAGCATACAAAGGAACAGGATTAGTCTTTACAGAGTGCTGCGTTTAGAGGGAGTTTTCTCTTCTCAAATGGGAGATTTTTATAAGCTGAGTGCCTTTTTGTTTTGGGGAGTGCCTTTAGATCCCTAGCATCTTTAAGGAGCGTTTCAGCTGGCAGCAAGGCAGTGGATTCATAGTTGTGAGGTTCCTGTTTTACACATCCAGAAACTTCAGTGCTTAAACTTGTAGGTAAGGCAACAACGGCAAACAAATTGCAATGGAAATGGAGGGCTGCTTAGCCTCAAGGAGGCAGGGAAGAGAAATGTACACAGCCTTTCTCATGTGGTTGTCACGGGTGAAGGCAGTTTCACACTCACGTGGCCCTAGCTCGGGAAGGATCAGTAATACCCTTGGGTGCATCACGTATGAGAAACGAAAGAACTGGTAGCTGTAGTTCTGGGGTCAAGGCTAACCAAAGTCAAACAGGAAGCTTACCTGCTTATTGTTATTGTCATTAGTTGCCATCCAGCTGGCTCCAGCTCACGGCAACCATCTATGTAGCAGAATGAAACATTACCCAGCCATCTTTAGGATCGTTTGAGTCCCTTGTGTGGCTTTTGTGTCAATCCATGTCGTTGACTTGCAGTAGTGCCTAATAATTTGGGGGCATCTTGAAGCTCCTACAGGATTCTTTGACAGATTTTCTTTGGTGGGCACCTTACCAAGGGTGTTTTAAAAAGTCTTCTGGGTGCATTGGTTCATCAGCAGAAAAAACTAAATTGGAGACTTCCTACAACATGCCCGTGCTCACTGTACAACCTTGGAAAAGACATGTTAGCTTTCCCCGAGGGAAGGGATGTTTTGAATAACAGCAGGGTCCCCTTGATCACTCAGGCTTTGGAAAGATGGGAATGCATTTTCAGCGTTGCTCAGCCTCAGTTTCTCAGTCTGTGAAGTGGGGGATTCATGACTGCGGCCGGGTCGGGAGACACTTCTTAAAAGAGAGAGTCCATGACCACTTGGAGGATGAGTTGAGGAAAGAGACTGCATTGCAATTAAATTGTTGCTTACTAACTAACCTCTCAATCCTGTTTTTTCTCCTCCTCTGTGCTCCAGCGGCCCACTCCTCAGCTCAGGCCCAGGACCGACCAACTGCTACCGTGTCGCCCCTGCGGACCCAGAACTCTCCATCGCGCCTGCCTGCTGCCGGCCTCAGGCCCCACTCTGTGGTGTCCCCACAGCACGTTCACCAACCCCCGATCCAGATGGTCATCGGAGCCCAGTGCCCCCGGCCGGTCATCCCTCTCACATCAGCAGCTTCAGCCATCACACCTCCCAATGTCAGTGCCGCCAACCTCAACGGGGAGGTTGGAGGGGGGCCCATTGGTGGTCTGTTGACATCCAGCCCCACCAACACAGGATGTAAACCAGATGAGAAGAAAAATGAAAAGGTAAGTGACCCCCTCCTGGGCCAGCCCTGTACCCTGGTCCAGCTGGGTATTGTAACTGGAGCCAGATGCCAATGGCACTTTAGATATTGTACAACTGAGGCTTGAACGTGCTCACAGAGCTCCTGTCTGCAGATACACCAGGTGTGTGACAGAGATGGAGGCCAAACCAGCAAA
Organism: Loxodonta africana; assembly: GCF_030014295.1. Classification (NCBI taxonomy): domain Eukaryota; kingdom Metazoa; phylum Chordata; class Mammalia; order Proboscidea; family Elephantidae; genus Loxodonta; species Loxodonta africana. The sequence continues at coordinate 14,712,475 of NC_087356.1, forward strand.
GCAGCTCATCCTTGGAGTGAAATTCAGGGAGGACTTGGTGTCTTGACAGTGTATTTCCATCTTTTGGAAAACTATTGTGATATATTCAGTTCGTTAGAATAAGACACTTATTTCCATGGACCAGGACACTGTTATGATAAATATACAAATATATGTGTGCATACTGTGAATGGCACATCCCTTTCCCCCAACTTAGATGTAACATGTTTGTGCAGTCCACAGCCTGTTCAACTGTATGGAATGGCCCTGTTCCCTGAGAAGAAGCAGGAAGAGGTTGCCAACCTGATAGTTGGTTTGGACAGTATTTCCAGCTGTTCTTTTAGCTGTAAAGGAAGTTGGGCTTATTTTGTAGAAGAAAATCTGAGTTCAGTGAGTTTGCTGTAATTGCCACCTAACTAGACATTGGATTAGCCAGGATTAGAATCCATATTTCCAAATCAGTGCAGTCCTATAGCAATATATGCAAGCCACATATGTAATTCTAAATTTTCTTGTAACCACATTTTTTTAAAGTAATTTTAAAATAAAATTAAAAGGTAAAATTAATTTTAGTAACATTCCAAATATATCCAAGATATTATTGTTTTAATATGTAATCTATTCAAAAAAATTATTTATGAGCTATTTTACCTTTGTTTTCTGATAAAGTCTTTGAAATCCAGTGTGTATTTTACACTTACGCACATATCAAATCAGACCAGACTCATGTCAGGTGCTGGCTGTGGCTGCCATACTGAACAGCATGGGTCTCGATTTTCAGCCTGGAACCACTCTATTTATTGGCCTTGCTGCATGAGCAGTCCAGTTTAGCTACTACTGTCCTCGTCTTTGTCACTGGGTGGCACAAACCGTTAACGCCCTAGACTGCTAACTGGTGGGTTGGAGGCTCCAGTCCCCCCAGAGTTACCTCAGAAGAAAGTCCTAGTGATCTGCTTCTGAGACATCAGCTGTTGAAAACCCTACAGAGTAGAGTTCTCCGATGCACATAGGGTCCCCATGAGGCAGAACTGACTTGGTGGCACCTGTTGGTGTGTTTATCCTTATCTTTACTATATTCTGTGGATCTTTTAAAACATTTTCATATAAAAATCAATCTTTTGATTAGGGTGTATTATCCAGGATAGAGATGAGCATGTTCAATGATAGACAGTGTATTTGGGGCAAGGACAGCGCACAGCTTCTCCCTCTCTGTCTACCTTGGGTATAATAGCAAAACCAGCATTGACCCCTCAGAGCATCTTCCCAGGGATTGTTGGAGGTAGGCCTACCTGGTTCCTGCCCCCTTCCTCAGCAAGAGCCCAAGTATGCTCCAGAGATGTGCTCAACTCAGACTACCCAGGGCCTTTGTCTTTGGTTTGGCTTGACTCTTAGGCCTCATCACCTCCTGTCCCATCTGGTCCAGAGGACCTCTTGTTCGTTCTGTTCACTGGGTGGGGAGAGGACTCCATTGTGGTGGCTACTGCTACATCTCAGCCATCAACACTTGGGAGGCTTATGATGATTCCAGCTCCTCAAGGCCAACGGGGCGCTTGGGCATGAAGTGGAAGGGTTGTTCTGTGTGCTGTGTCCAAGTCTACTTGAAAACACTTAGGTCTTGAATCTGTCCCTTTCTACCTCTCAGTTCTTGCTCTGAGATGTAGCTCAGTGTTCTCAGAAGGCAGAGGTGGAGGTTATGGCCCTATCCTCTGACTTGGACATTTCTTCCTGGAAGACAAGCTTTCATGTGCCTTCCACACTGAGAAAAACAAAACAAAACAGGGAAACAGACTTGGAAATGGTGGGGGCCGTCAGTAGTTATATAAACATTTCTGGGTCTTTCCAAAAAAAAAACTCTTTAGTTTGTGAAACAATAGGTCTGGCTTTAATATGATTCATTACTGAGTGGGATTTCTGTGACATAGATTCAGGCTTTTAGGAATCTTTATCAGGAGTGATATTGTTCGCCATCGTTGCCCTCCTAAGTGTGTAACTAATGAAAACCAGGCTAGGGGTCTGCTTTCAGCATTCCCAGGCTGTTAGACACTTAGCAACTATTTTGCTTTCACCCAAGGTCAACACTCTGCTAACGACTCTCAGGCATCAGCAAAGAACAATTGAGTCCAGTGAATGCCTGTCTTGCTGGGTTCTCTAGAGAAGCAAAACCAAAAAGTGTGTATATGTGTGTGTGTGTGTGTGTGTATATATATATATATATATATATACAAAACCACCTACCATATATATATATAGAGCCCTGATGGTGCAGTGTTAAGAATTCGGCTACTAATCAAAAGGTCCGCAATTCAAATCTACCAGCTGACCCTTTGGAAGTCCTATGGGGCAATTCTACTCTGTCCTATAGGGTTGCTATGAGTCAGAATTAACTCGGCAGCAGTGGGTTTTTTGGTTATATGTATTTTTTTTTATACATAGAGAGAGAGAGAGATTCAACTCAAGAAAATGGCTCATGCGGTTGTAGAGGCTGGCAAGACGCAAGTCTCTTGGTCAGGCATCAGGCTAGAGGTTTCTCCTGACTCAACATAGCTGCAGGGGCTGACGAACCCAAGACTGGCAGGTGATACGGTAGGTTGCTGGCTCACAGGCTGTGGAGGCTGACAAACCCAAGATCAGCAGGCAATATGACAGGCCTCTGGCTCAAGTCCCAAGAACCGGAGGTCAGATGATGATGAGCCAGATCCCAGATCCCGAGCAAGCAAGCAAGCTTTGCCAGAACGTCCATATATATATTGAATGCAGACCATACCCCCAAGGATACACCCCTTACAGCTCATTGGCTGATCACATCAGATCACATCATGGAGGATAACTACGTCATTACATAACTGCCAGATTACATAATTACATAACTGTCAAACTATATCATTATATAACTACCAAATTACATCATTGTCTAACTGCCAAACCATTGAAATCATGGCCCAGCCAAGTTGACACATAACCTTAATCATCACAACTCCCAAAGAGTCCTTCTCGATTAAATGAAACTTGGAAGGAAGCCCTAACTCTTAGTTAAAAAGTTGCAGATTTGACAACTTAGCATCCTTCTCATCTGGTAGAAATGCTTCCTCTAGAAGTCCCCGAGCTGGCCCCTAGCAATGGAAGTACACAGGGCCAGCAGCAGTCTGGTACCCGAACAGGCTCTGGGTTGGACAAGCACCATGCACCAGCAGAGGGGTGAAGTTCATGCTCTTCCAAGTAGGAAATAGAAGCGGATGCCCTGAGATGAGGTGAGCGTGTGTTAACAGACATAACAATGCCCAGACCCTCAGCAGAGAAGTACACCTGTGGTGTGGTCGTTTTCATTTCTTACCTCTTGAACAAAAAAAACCCTAGTCTGAGAAACCGCCTGTTAAAGTTTTTATCTTCTCTATCCCCAGCTGAATTTTTCCTAATTTGCAGAAAAGTGTAAAGTGTCCACAGTTGCCATTTTTAGCACAAGAGCCAAGACAATCGTTGTTGAAATCCTGTTTCTCGTAAGCAAACGGATGGGTCTGTTCAGAGCCAGCAACACGGCCAGAGCTGAGCCTGTTGCTGTGTTGGCAGAGGCTGGGGAAGGCCTTTGCATACTCTCAGACATGCCCTCTCCCAGCTCCCCACCGTGACCATAATGGAACAGATTTTACTAACTTTAAAAACACAGCTGTCTGCTTCGATTCTATTTCTGGGTAACCCCACCTTAGATGTGCACATGGCTAATTATGGCAAAAGGATTTTTAAAACATAGTTGGCAGTACTCTCAGGCTGTGTCTGTTACTGAGTTTTTCTCAGGAAAAGACAACGAGCTCTCCAGCTCTACTGTCCACTGAGACCCAGCCCTCAGCATGCTGTGTGTTTTCAGAGTGCCAAGCTCTGTTGAAATTAGATCTGGGCACTTCCAAACATGTGCGAGAGAGCAAGCAGTGATTAATAGGGCTCCTGGGCACCCCAAAGTAGGGGTAGGTGGGCATCATTTCCTTCCGGGAGCACAGGAGATTGATGCTCAGGCATCCCCTGGGTGTGGAGATGGAAGAGGCCACAAGCCTAGCTCGTATGGTATCTGTCGTGTAGAACTGCTGGGAGGCTGGCGCTCGGCTTAGTATACCCCCGTGGTGATTGGGTGCTTTCAGCCCTGCTCCAGGCATGCCTCGCAAATCAGCCCTGCTTGGCTGAGTATAAGATTCTTTGGCAGTGCAAACAGTTTGCGCTCAACTGCTAACCTTAAGGTTGGCGGTTCAAACCTATCTAGCTGTACCTTAGAAGAAAGGCCAGGTGATCCATAAAGATTGGAGCCCTGGTGGCGCAGTTCTAATCTGTAACACATGGGGTCCATGAGTTGGAATCGACTCGACGGCAATAGGTTTGGTTTGGTTTGGGCCGAGTATGGCGTGGGAGCCTTTGGGGAAGACTCAAGCGCTGATAGGGTGGGGATTCTCTCTATAGACTGAATCTTGAACCAGAGCCTCCGCTTTGGGCCCAGAGGCCCTGCCAGATTCTGGGCCTCTGGTGCAGGGGCCTCTCACCCTGATACAGTCCCCACCCGTGGGCCCTGGTCACATTGGCCCCCTTCAGGGGCTACCCTTGCAGCCAGGCCTCCATGCCACAGCAGCCACCCTCCTGGAAGGCTGCATGCTTCACCCGGCCCATTACAGGTCCAGCCTTGTCCCTGTGTGCTGCGGCCCCAACTTCCCACCAGAGATTAAATCTGGAAATGAAATATTTGGGCTCCTTGTCAGGACAGACTGTGGGATAAAGATAGGCCTGGGATGAAGGGAAAATTCTGATTGAATGGTTCCTTCTGAGATCTGGACAGGACTACGGACCCTTCCAGCATCTGGGTTTTGAGAGGTTGACCAGAGGTTCTATTCTGCTTGGGAATGGATCTTCCTTGGGTGATACTTGGGTTAGAGAGGACCATCTCTTCCAAGGAGATCCCAAAGCGACCACTTCTTTGAAGCTGGCCCAATTGCAAGGGGATCCATGGAGATGCTGGAAAGATTGGAGGCCCCCCAGGGCATGGAGTACATCCACTGGCCTGTCACTTGGGGGTCCTGGTCATTAGAAGGTACAGCAGATGAGCATTATTACAGTCTTGGTATCCTTGGATGCGTTTGAAGAAGGAGCTGGATACAGCTCTGAAGTAATCTTTGTGGTACCCACCAATCACAGAGAAGAAACCAAGTCTGGTAAGACTTTTAAGAAGATCTGTAAGCCTTAAGTTAATCGTTTTGCACTTAAAATTTTTAATTTTGTGCTTGAAACCACCATCAAACACTACCTATTATGTCCACCAGTGACCATTTTATATTTCTGTGGCCTTATAAGCACATCAGCACCAGATGATAAGGGCCAATTATCATCTGTTTAGTTCCAGGGCAAAAGTCATCAGGGGCCACAGTCAATGACTAAGGGCCATAGACATTCTCAAAGAGGACAAAGACGTTCATAAGCCCTCCACCACCCGTGAGCATCTAATCTCTTCTTCAAGATCTAGCTTATCCTTAAAGTCTCCCTGGCCTCCTAGCTAGAAGTCACTTATTCATTTGTACATTCGCACCCTCACTTGCCTACTTACTGCAATGAGCATAGTACTGGGCACTGTGAGGTTATGGAGATAAAAGGGGCAGCCTTAACCTCAAGGAGCTCAGAGTCTAATATAAGGAACTTAGACAGGTAGACAGGTAATTATAACACAGTGTGACAGGCCTGAGTGCAAGGAGCAAAGGGACACAGAGAAGGCTATCTGATCCAGCCTGGGGCCAGCGGAGGCTTCTGGGAGAGGTTCTGCCTAACTAGTGTCTTGAAGGACAAATGGGGAACTGCATGAGCTAAGGCCAGTGAAAGTGACTAGAAGGTGAAGAGCTTGTGAGCAGGTGGCCTCATTTTCAGAAGTTTGAATTTTGTCATGATGCTGGGGGTGAGTTAAGAGCTCAGCTGCTAACCAAAAGGTCAGCAGTTTGAATCCAACAACTGCTTCTTGGAAACCCTGTGGGGCAGTTCTACTCTGTCCTATAGGGTTGTTATGAGTCGGAATCAACTCGACAACAACTTTTTTTTTTTTTTTTTTTTAAGAGTGCCTTGATCATAGAGGGCCTCTGGTGATATTTGCAGACAAAAGTGAGTTGGAAAAACTGCTGCCAGTAAGTTTTCACTCCCATGGCTTGTGGAAAATCCTTTATGTTATAAGCCAAAAGAAAATTAACTTTCTGCTTATAACTGAGATAGTTTAAGTTTCATAGAAAGATACAATGTGTAACTGGGCAGAGCAGCTGAAGATCTTTTCATTAAACTCCTCATTTTTTATGACAATGCTGAGGCTCAGAAATGTTGGGAGACTTGCCCAAGATCACACAGCATCGGTAGTGGAACCAGCACAAGAACTCATGTCTCCTAGCTCCCACTTCACTGCTGTTTCCACGCTTATGTGCTGATTCTTGGTGGCCTCCCCAGTCCAGTCCACACGGAGCTTATAGCCTCAGGTGTGTTTGACATGCCCAGGAGTCCCCTGGTGAAATGTCCAGGGTTGCTGCTGGCAAGAGGCCATGAAGTCAGCCTCTGATCAGGGAGGATGAGTCTGAGCCTCCCACCTTCTGGACCAATGTAGCCAGAACCCACATGATAGTGTATTACTTGACCAAATCCATTTGGATGGCATGACCTATTTGGATGGTTTCCCTTTGGGAAATTTGTTTGGTTTTAAGAAAGAGGCAGGAGACCTGGCAGAATAACCCGTAACCAATGGCAAGTAGACCTGGCCTCTAGAGGGGGCCTGTCAGGGGAAAATGTGTTTGCTTATCAGTTTATTATTATTATTTATTTATTTATTTATTATTATGTATAAGTACCTAAAGCATTTATTGATTGATTGATAAGTCATGTTGTTAGTTGCCATCAGACTGGTCCCCAATTCATGGCAACTCCATGCACCAGGGAACAAAACCCTGCCCAGTGCCGTGCCATCTCCATGTTCAGTTGCAGATCGGACCACTGTGACCATAGTTTTCATTGGCTGCTTTTCGTCGGTAGATCATCAGGCCCTTCTTCCTAGCCTGTCTTAGCTTGGAAGCTCAGCTGTAACCCGTTCAGCATCATAACGACACACAAGCCTCCACTGAGGACGGGTAGGGGCTCTGCGTGCGGTGCATTGCCCAGGAATGGAGCCCGGATCTCCCACATGGAAGGCAAAAATCCTACCGCTGAACTGCCTCCCCAATAATGAAAGGCACATGTAGGATTACTATTATATTTTTAATGAACCCAGGAATGTGCCATCTAAAGAAACCTTCAGGGTGAAGCTCTTTTGAACAACCCAGGGGCTTTTATCTAAGGTGAATCATCACTGGCTTATAAGTTTATTTTCTCTCAGGTTGGGGCTCAGCGCAATGAGCCAGCCTTTGCTTGTGTGATCCCATTTTTGCTGTTTCTAAACTGCAGACTGGGGACGGGGCTGCTGCAAGCCCTGGAACTCAGCTTCTCAGTTGCTGCCAACGGGTCTCCAATTTTAAAGCAGGCAAATGCGTTCCTGTGATCACACGCTGGCTGCGTAAGCTATTAAACCAGCGGTGGGGAAAATGCCATGCTCCCATTTATTGATTCACAGATATTAAAATCAGAGGTAGGAAGGAACTGGGGTTGACATAACCCGGAACTGAATTTCGTCTCAGACGGAATCATCTCTTCATGGCAGGAGGTGAGGGCGAGGAACGGGACTTTAACCTAATGTTTCCTTGAGGGTCCGGTCCAAGCATTTGGAGACCCTCCACCCAGCGCTGTGTTGGTAAAGTGCAGCTTGGGTCTTCAGTACAAGAAGGGCAATGGCTGGAGGCCTCAATGGGTGAGCTGTACTGGTGACGGTGAACACCCAGGGTCTCTGCCCCCACAAATGAGCCGCTGAGGAGTCAGACAGACAGTTGTGGCCTACTTCCTCCCCAGGACACTCATGCTGGGCAGCTCTGCCCACCAGAGGCCACTGACATTGACTCTGACTGGTTGGTGATTCACCAGGACTGACCTGGGCCTAGGGAACCTCCTTCCTGACCTCTGTGTGGGCCGTAGCCACGGAGCGAGCCCCTGTGTGTCGTGGAGACCAGGTGACTTCAGACCTTTTCGTCACCTTTTTCCTTAATTCTGCCTGCTTTCTGCAGGATGAAGAAAGCTGGCATATGGCTGATGAATAATTTCCAAGCTGAAAATGAACCCATTCTGAAAGCACAAATTCCAGCTGTCAAAACAAGAGCATTCTGAAATTTTACAGGCAATTTTTTTTCCCCCAAAGGGGACGGGCTGCTGAATGTCACCTCCCTGGTGACAAGGGGCAGCACCCCTTCCTCACAGTTCCCATTTAGTTTGCCATCACAGACTGGGAAGAGTTTGTGAATCCCCCCTACTCAGAGCACAGATGCTCCAGGAGTTGGACAGAGTAGCAGCCACGTCACCCTGGCCTGGAGAGACATCAGAAGGCCCTTGCTCCCAGGGGCCTGGAGACCTTCTGACTTTTACCCTCTCCCAGGAAGGAGATGCAGGCCAGTCATCCCCCTAATTCTCCCATAGAAACCATTTGTATTGGGATGCACTTTGGAGCAAAGCACAGTTCTCAGCTGGGTTGTGAGTATGGATGACCCTTTCAGTGTGTAAATGTAGATTTGGAGGTCCAGGGAGCCAAGGTGACCTGCCCAAGTCACCCAGCTAGTAAATCACTGGGAACAACATCAGGCCTCTTGGTGCCCAGCTGAGTGCCCCAGTCTTTCTCTTCCTCTCTTATTAGCCCGCTTCTTCTGTTGGGTACCCAAGGTCTTAGGACATTGAGTGCTCAGCGTATGGTCTGGGATGAGGGAGGGAAACAAGAGCCAAAATTAGTTCAACAATGAGTAAAGCTTGAATTTGGAGGAAGAAGACACAAATAATTAGCCTAGAGGGTAGATCTGGAGCCCTGCTGCCTGGTCGGAATCTGGGCTCTTCTGTTCACTAACTATGATTTTGAGCAAGTTCCTTTGCCTTCCTATGCCTCAGTTTCCCTGTCTGAGTTGTCGGGAGGAATAAACTAGCTAGTCACTTAAGTACTTAATAGAGTATTCGGAGCAAAAATACTAGAAATTATTATTATTTTATGGCTAATTGAAGGCCCTATCCCATAAGAATTATGAGATAGATACAGGTAAAGCTAGAAGGTATATAAAATATTTGAAGAAAATGTTATATCCCTGAGGCTTCCATAAAAGATTGAAAGAGATTTGATTTTGCTATTTTAGAAAAGCACGTGAAAGACCCTAGAAAAAAAAAATACCGAACTCGTTGCTGTGGAGTCAATTCCAACTCCTAGCAACCCTATAGGACAGGGTAGAACTGCCCCATAGGGTTTCCAAGGAGCGGCTGATAGTTTCAAACTGCCAACGTTTTGGTTAGCAACTGAGCTCTTAACTACTGCGCCACCAGGGCTCCATGAAAGACCATATCACCATTAAATGAAGAGTAGTAGGCTGCTACAAAAGCGAACCCCAACTGGTTGATGCGATCTATGGTGTTTATACATCTCTTCAGCCACATTCCACTTCCTGGTTCATTTTTCCTCTGCCCACCAAAAAGCACAAATAGAGAGGGATTTTTTAAAAGGTGCCAAGTTCAGCCCTGACATTTAGCCCAAACAATGGATGGAGCCCAAGAAAACTATTTTAGTAAGAAGCAAGATTTCAACTGCAAAGCATTAAAACCGCATTTCTTTTTTAAACAATAACAAACTCTAGACATGGAAGAGGATCTGTGAATAATCTGTAATAGCCATGGGGGTTCTGTCACCATCCCACATGGGCAAAGTTTGCCCTAACTAATGGGGATTGTTAGGGGACACATGACTGGACCCTCCTGGGCAACCAAGAGGTCAAGGTAACAACATGGCTGGTGACATAGAACATAGACATTTGGGGTGCCATGAGCTGCTGGACGTGTTTGATTTCCCATGTCAGGTTTAAGTTCTGCTCACTAGTGAAATTCTGCTGTTGTTAACGCCTTCCTTGTCAATTGACGTGTCCTCACTTTGCTCACAAGGACGTGGGATATTTTTTTCCAGTCTTCCATGCCCAAGAAACTCAGCTTATGGAATAGGTTCAAAAGAAAAGCAGACACACACCCCTCATAAGCCACATCAGAAGGTAATACCTACAGATGGGACCCGACAGTTGGTCTCCTCAGAAGGCAGGCCAACGTCAGCACGATGGGGCTTCTCTAAATATTCTAGAGAACTCGTGGGCGTTTTTCCATTTTAGTCATATAACTGAGGGTAACGCCATAAAAGAGCAGAAAGAGAATGCTGGCGTAATCATTTTGTTTTTTGTGATTTTATTTTGTTGAGGGCTAGGTGGTGGGGAAGGAGCCCTGGTGGTACAGTGGTTAAAGCAATCAACTGTTAACCAAAAGGTCAGTGGTTCAAAACCACCAGAGGCTCTGCGGGAAAAAGATGTGGCAGTCTGCTTCCGTAGAGATTTATGGCCTTGGAAACCCTATGGGGTCGTTATGAGTCAGAATTGACGCAATGGCAGCGGATTTGGTTTGGAGGTGGTGCGGGGTGGGATATACCCTGAAACTTCAGTGGGATAAGACAGCTCCATATTATCATTTCACTCTGTGATGAAGTCACTCTTGGGATAGACTTAATTTTTGTTTGCCCGTTGTGTTATGGGCTTAGTAATTCCTTCCAGGCCATATCTTAATAAATTCCAAGACACATTTGCATGTAGTTGGAGAATGAAGCTGATTCATCTTTTCAGCGGCTGCTGCCCTCTCTCTATGCATACCTCGAGTAGAACTAATGGGTCAATTGAATGAAACTATCACTGCTTTAGGATCACTTTGTGAGACTAGCAGGAATGCTGGATTGCCGGCTGCCGTTACCCGGCTTCTGTCTCTGGTTGGTCCTTTTCATCACTTTCTATCACCTTAGACAAATTACTTAGATTTCACTTTGTTTAATATTAAAATTTACCAACTACTCATGAAGATATTATAGAAATTAATGATTGCTTAATATCAGTAGAAAAATCTGCAGTGCTTAAGCGAAACATAACTGAAAATTTCCAAGGGCAATATTATTTAAATAAAAGTCTGAGCGATAGTGCCATGCTGATGTTTTATTTTCCAAGGCTTCGTGATGAATACGCTCTTATCAGCAGTCTCCTTCTCATGGTGCTATGCAGAGTCATCACTGGGGTGATTTGTGGGTTGGGGTTTCAGCTTGTTACATGTAGTTACAGGTAAAGTAAGATCTGTCCTGTGAGGGGAAAAATGAATCACTTCAGATATCTGATTATTGAGCAACTTTTAACAAATCAGCACTTTGGAAGCAATGAGAAAGAATCTATAAATTTGCCAGGGCTTACAGAAAAGGAGGGATATTACCATTTCTTTCCTCTGCAATGAAGTTGTCCAAACCAACCTAATACCTTACATAGGCACAGCTTCAAATATTTGTATTAGGAAGATACTAAGATCTTTAAGAAGAGTGCCCAAAGCTATACTTGAGTGATGCAAGGAAATTGTCCATTTCTCGGCAGGAATGGTTTTTTGTTCCTCTGTTGGGGCCCCTTTCTGTTCTGTCGAAGCTGTCTAATTCCTCAGCTGGGTTTCAGGGTAATGGATGCTGCAGGTGAACATAGATAGGGGCAGACGGTGAACATTCACAGTCCTCTCGGGAAAAGACACCTGTATAAAGTGCCCCAGGCAAGAAGACACTGAAAGAGACTACAGACACTCTCACTCATAAGTAGCCCCGAGTTCATGAGAGCTTAGTACTGGCAGGGAGCCCCTGGGAGGTGCACACAGTTAACCAGCTCAGTTACTAACTGAAAGGTTGGAGGTTCAGTCTACCCAGAGGTACCTCAGAAGAAAGGCCTTGCAATCTACTTCCAAACAATCAGCCATTGAAAACCCTACGGAGTGCAGTTCTACTCTGACACAGATGGGGCTGCCATGAGTCAGAATCAAGTCAATGGCAAGTGGTCAACTGGTTTTAGCACTGGCAGGGATTGTAGAAGTCATGTGCGCTGAGCAGACTCACCGGCCCCCCGCCAACCCAGCAGTCCCGTCTGCAACATTTCTAGAGAGTCATTTGGATTCTGCTAAAACACCTCCAGGGACAAAACTGAAACCCAAACCCATTGCCATCGAGTCAATTCCAACTCATAGTGACCCTGTAGGACAGAGTAGAACTGCCCCACAGGGTTTTCAAGGAGTGGCTGGTGGATTCCAGGGACAAGGAGATCACTACGTAATGAAGGAGCCTATTCTATTGTTGGACTGATCTATTTAAAAAATCCACCCTCTCGTTGAGTCAAAATCTACCATCCTGCAGAGTCAATCCACATGCCTTTTCTGCCACCTCACCATCCATTCCCACTTCTAAAAACGGCCTTTCTGGTGTTAGAAGTTGTCCTCTCAAAGTCTGTTTAAAATCTGGGTTAAACAAACGTCGATCACCCAACAGTCCTCACACAGCACTGCATCCACCACCCTAGACACTCACTTCCTCCACAACAACTTACTGAGCGCCTTTTCTGTCTTAGGTGTGGGCTGTGCACTGGGACCCAGTGGCGAGCAAGATAGCAGGGTCCCTGCTCCTAGTGCTGATGAAACAACTGTGAGGAGCTACACAGATACATAAACAAAGAATTAACAAGTGTGGTTTCAGGTACTTACAAGCCGAATAAAGACAAAGAAGCAAGGTAGAGGAGATAGGGGAGGAGGGTGCTATTTTAGACAAAGGCCTACATGAAGAAAGGAGAGAGCTTACCAGAGGGGAAAAGTGCCTTCTAGATGGAGGAGGAACAAGAGCCTCGTCCCTGGAGTAGCCAAGCAGCCAGTTTGGCATGTTTGAAAAAGACCAGGAAGACCAGTGTGGTCAGATTAAAGTGGTTGAAAGGATCAGTGGTAACAGATGGCTAAGAGGTCACCAGGGAGGGCCTCGTCGTGGACCGTGGTGGGGAGTTTGGATTCTAACTGAAATACAATGGAGAGTCTTTGGAGCGTTTTGAACTAGAGTGATATGATCACATTTGACCTTCTAGAAATACCAGTGAGTCCTCTGGTTGAAGCAGGGAGGGGCAGGAATGGAAGCAGGACAGCCCCATGGGAGGTGCGTAAAGGTCTCATTAAGAGATGGTGGTGGCTTGGAGTAGAGTGGACCCTTTCCATTCTCAAAAAGTATGTGAATAATAAACACAATTACATAAATTTTAAAGATGGGCAAAGGGAAGTCAAAAGGGAATAACTGACTTAACCACAGAAACAAGAAAGCTATTTTATCATGAAAACAAGACGAGAATTTTCTCTGTAAGACTTGTGTTTATTTTTATGTAAAAACTTACTCCTTAAGATTTACATAGGTTTAAAAAAAACAAATCAAACCCATCAAGTCGATTGCCATCAAGTCGATTCCTTCTCATAGCCACCCTATAGGACAGAGTAGAACTGCCCCATAGGGATTCCAAGGAACGCATGGTGGATTTGAACTGCCAACATTTTGGTTAGCAGCTGTAGTGCTTAACCACAAAGCCACTGGGTTTCCTATATCGGTTTAGGCGTGTGCATATCCATGTGTATGCATGTTTGTGTGTGTGTGTCCATATTCCGTGAGTAAGAAAGAGACTGAAATTTAAAGGATTAGACGGGGAGCTCTCAACCGCTGCTGGTAAAAATATAAAATGGTGCAACTATTTTGGAGACAATTTAGCAGTTTCTTAAAAAATTGACCATACACCTACCATATGATCTGGCCATTCCATTCTTAGGTATTTACCCAAGAAAACTGAAAACACCTGCCTATACAAAGATGTGTACATGAATAATAGCTTTATTTGTAATGGCCAAAAATTGGAAGCAACCCAAATGTCCATCAACAGGTGAATAAATAAATAAATTGTGGTACGTCCATACAATGGAGTACTACTCAGCAATAAAAAGGAATTTGCTAATGATACATGCATCATCATAGATGAATCACAACGTTATCAAAGAAGCCAGACAGAAAGTAATAGTACATACTGGACGATTCCATTTATATATAGCCTTTTATATCTCTAGAGACTGAAAGCAGGTCTTTAGTTGCCTGGGACAGGGAATAATTAAGAGAAGGATTACAGAGGTACGAGCAAACTTTTAAGGGTAATAAAAATGTGTGTTTTGATTATGATCAAATCTTATCCAAGTATACACTTCATATCTATAATAGTTCATTATCAATTATATATGAGAAGACTTAATTAAAAAAAAAGTAAGAGTGCTTTAATTAAAAAGAACTTAATGTATTTTTGTGAAAATATATATTTTAGAACAAGAAAAAAGAGTAAGCGTGGATTTGCATATCTATTTCAGGGTCAGTATTTAAAACAGTGTATCTACATTGATTTGATAAGAGTTGACCGTTTACATTCCTGATGTGACCATTATGCAAACCACACATCAGTCAGAATAGGATAGGCTATGCCGCCGTAACAAATACACCCAAATCGTTAGCATCTTAAGTAAAGGCTTATTTCTCTCACAAACCCCGTGTCCTTTGCCATTTGGCTGAAGTCTCTAATTCATGTCACCTCATTCCAGAACATAGGCCGATGTGTCTGCCACCATCTTGAACATTATTGGTTGTCATAGCAGAGGGAAAGAGACCTCTGGAAGGTGCCCACTAACAGTGACATTTTTCAGCCCCAAAGTGATACATATTACATTTGTTCACAACTTAATTGGTCAAAACTAGATACATGGCCCCACTCAACCCCAGAGGGACCGGGAAGCAAAATATTACTGTCTACCTGGAAAGCAGAGAGCTGGCAGTATTCCATCCACAGCACAAACAACTACCACATATAGTTATAAAGAAGTAGAGTTCAGACCTGTGACTCATGGTGAGGTTTGCTAACCCTCAAAGGCTTTAATACTAGAACTTCCTTCCCGTTAGTGGTGGCCTCCCTGGGTTACCAGCTGCATGTGAAGTTTAAGGCATTTTAAAGTGGTATTAGCGGTCTGTTTGCCTCTTAGCCCAGAAAGACTAAGAGAGTCAAGTGTGACGCCCTGCTTCATAGGCTATGTAGGAACTAACATACTTAGCAGCTTTCCACCTTCCATCCCACACCACACCTCCCTCACTCCCATCCTGAGAGCCAAACGCCAGCCGCATCCCATAATATGTGCTTACACAGCATAGTCTTTCTGTGCCTTTAAATTATCACAGGATATTCCTGGAGGGATGGGAATTGACTAGGAGAGAATGCACCTGGATCTAACTACTAATATGTAAATACACAACTTGACAGTGTCCTCCACTCTGAACCTTGGAGTTCCTGCATGGCTAGCTTCTGCCTGGGATGTGCTGGGTCCTCACCAAGACTTACCAGGCTTGATTCCTTTGCTTTGAAATTAGAACACCTTGACTGGTAGTGCCGCCTCTCATCCTTTTCTGTGTACAGATCTACACCTCTGTCGACAGAGGGCTTAACAGTGAAATGTGACCCAGTGAAGGAGGTTGTCAGGAACCAAGCTAAGGTATTGCAGGGATTAACAGCTTTCCGTGGACTAATTTAAATGAAGCACAAAACTTAGTCCATCTACGCAAAAGGGCAAATATTGTATGAGACCGTTATAATAAGAATTCAAGAAAAGGTTTAAACACAGAAGAAAACATTCTTTGATGGTTATGAGGGAGGGGAGCAAGGGAGTGGGGAATTCACTAACTAGATAGTAGGCAAGAATCGTCTTAGGTGAAGGAAAGGACAGCACACAAAACAGGGTAAGTCAGGAAAACTAGACTAAACCAAAAGCTAAGAAGTTTCCTGAACACAACCAAATACTTGGAGGGACAGAGTAGGAGGGGTTGGGGTCGGGGGACCATGGTTTTGGGGGACATCTAGGTCAATTAGCATGACCATTAAGAAAATGTTCTGCATCCTACTTTGGCGAGTGATGTCTAGGGTCTTAAAAGCTTGCAAGCGGCCATCTAAAATACATCACTTGGTCCCAAATCACTTGGAGCAAAGGAGAATAAAGAACACTAAAGACACAAGGAAAATATTAGCCCAAGAGACCAAAGGGCTACATAAACCAGAGAATCCATAAGCCTGAGACCAGAAGAACTAGATGGTACCTGGCTACCACCAATGAATGCCTTGACAAGGAACACAACAAAGAGTTCCTGACGGAGCAGGAGAAAAGTGTAGAGCAGAACTCAAATTCATGTAAAGAGACCAAACTTGATGGTCTGACTGAGACTGGAGGAACCCTCGAAGCCATGGCCCCCATACGCTCTGTTAACACAGAACTAAAACTATTCCCGAAGCCAACTCTTCAGGCAAAGATTAGACTGGACTATAAAACATAAAATAATACTCTTGAAGAGTGTGCTTCTTAGTTTAAGCAGATACATGACACCAAATGGGCAGCTTCTGTCCGGAGGCAGGATGAGAAGGTAGGAATGGACAGGAGCAGATTGGATGGATATGGGAAGCCCGGGGTGGAAAGGAGGAGTGTGATGTCACATTATAAGGATTGTAACTAGTGTCACATAACAATATGTGTATAAATTTTTGTATGAGAAATTAACTTGAGCTGTAAACTTTCACCTAAAGCACAAAAAAAAAAACTTAGTCCATCTAGAAAATAATAGTGTGTTCTTTATATATGTTTAGGAAGAACTGGGCTCAGATTGTTCAGAGATACATTGCAGAGCTGGACTTGCGTACTTGGATAAAGGAGAAATCCACCAAGCTCAGGAAACACAAAAAGCTAGTAGTATGGTTGGTTATTCTCTTACAAATGCTGGAAACCTAATATTTTTGCCAGATCAAAGCATCCCCTCCCCGCCCCCCACCCGAGCTCTCATGAAGAAAAACCAGAAATCTGTGATTTTACTCAGGAAACAGGTCTGGATCTCCTCCAGCAGTTGGTTATGTGCGAAGTTTGGGCCACAGAGAAGTTGAGGACGAGGTGTTGCTCCGCTGTGACCATAGACAACCTCAGGAATGTTCTGTGGAGTGTCTAAGCTGGACAACAAGAGTTCCTTAAAGCATTTGCCAGGATATTTGAGCTGTAAATTATCCTGCAGGGTGGAGTCATTCAATGTTGACCGTTTCAATATTGGAGAATCCTATTCTGTGTGGTTGTAGTTGAGTCCTTTTAGGGAATGGGCAAGCACCAGAACTCTTCTGGTTAGTGAAGGCCAATCCACATTCCCAACCACTGGGATTCTTATTCTCTACTATGGGGTGGAAGGGCCATGTCTTACAGGCCGATGGCGTTCCCTTTGTTAATCTGGGATACCCACTTTCCTCATCAATAAATGATGGGAATTGACACCATGACCTGCAGAGCCCTCCCCAGCTCTAGCAATCCGTGAGTCCCTGTTTGTGTTTTTAGTAGATTCCCACTGATTCATGCACTGTCTGTAAGATCAGCTTTTCTAGAACTTTGCTGGATCTCAATGAGAGGTCCCTGGAAGCATCTTATCAATCTGTGGTTTCCAGAATTTACCCTTTTCCTTATTGGCAATTCATCCTTTTCCTTATTCTGCACCCTTTCCCTTATTCGCAAAACTTTGGTATGGTTGCCCTTTGGTAATTCATTTCTTTTTCATCCATTAAGTTAACAAAGCATTTGTGGAGCTCCTATGTGTGGCAAGCCCTGCCTAACCGTTGTACACCCAGAGCTGAGCAAGGCGGTCTGTAGGAGGGACATTACTACGCACAGTCAGTTACACAGAACAGTGTGGGACTGCTCTAGTGGTGACCCATCGGGGCTGCTGTGGGAACTTAGAAGAAGAGCCCCTAATGTTGCCAGAGCATCCAGGGAGGCTGACTGTTGGAAGCCTGGGAGGGCATTTCCAGGTTAAAGCAGGAAGGCATGTGTGCCATGGGGCTCAGGGCATGCAGGTGGGCCCATGCTAGTGGGGGGCAGGATACCAAGGGGCATTTGCCAGAGTGCAGAGATGTGTGGGAAAAATCCCCAGAAGCAGACAGCCCAGAGCTATGTCACCCCTTTTGTCTTAGTCTCCTAGTGCTGCTGTGTCTGAAATACCACAAGTAGGTGGCTTTCAAGAACAGACATGTATTTTCTCACAGTTTAGGAGTCTGGAAGCCCTAACTCGGGGCACCGGCTTTAGGGAGAGACTCTCTGTGGGCTCTGGGGAAGATTGTTGTCTCTTCTAGCATCTGTACCCCCAGCGTCCCTGGGTTCCTTGGTGATTTTCATGTGGCATCAACCTCTCTACCCGTTTGGGCTCGCTTCTGTGTTTAATCTGTTCTTTTTATAACTCAGATGTGATTAGGTTGAAGACACCGTACCTGGATAGGGCTCATTAACATAACAAAGAGAACCCCATTTCCAAGTGGCATTACATCCACAGGTAGACTTATTGCTTTCCTTGAGTGGATTCCAACTCATAGCGACCCTGTAGGACAGAGCAGAACTGCATAGGGCCTCCAAGGCTATAAT
Organism: Loxodonta africana; assembly: GCF_030014295.1. Classification (NCBI taxonomy): domain Eukaryota; kingdom Metazoa; phylum Chordata; class Mammalia; order Proboscidea; family Elephantidae; genus Loxodonta; species Loxodonta africana. The sequence continues at coordinate 14,730,916 of NC_087356.1, forward strand.
CTTTACGGAAGCCGACTGCTACATCTTTCTCCCACAGAGCTGCTGGTGAGTTCAAACCGCCAACCTTTTGATTAGCTGCCAAGCCCTTTAACCACTGCCCCGCCAGGCTCCTTGAAAATACCCATACCAAAAAAAAAAAAAATCAAACTCGTTGCAGTCAAGTCTATTCAGACTCATAATGACCCTATCAGACGGAGTAGAACTGCCCCATAGGATTTCCAAGGAGTGGCTGGTGGGTTCGAACTGCCGACCTTTTGGTTAGCAACTAAGCTCTTAACCACAGCACCACCGGGGCTCCATTCCACAAGTATAGGGGTTAGTATTCCAACACATGTTTTGGGAGGACACAATCCAATCCATAACACCCTGCTTCATAAAGCTGCAGCTCAAAGTGACCCTTTGGGGAGAAATCTTCACTCTAAACAGAGAGAAGTGTAGAGCCAGCTAAAGATAATGACATTTCATTCCTCTTTGCTGATTACGAGAAATCACTTCTGTTGCCTGAGGCAGGATTGGTAATAAAATCAGTAATAGTAACAGCCAGCACCATGCCAGGTACTTCGCATGCATTACTTCATTTTGCCAGCACAGCAGTCCTCGGAGGCCAGCACTACTATACTTCATGCATGAGGAAGCGGCGCTGTGAGTAGCTTGCTCCAGGACACACAGCTGGGATGTGGTCTAAGGCCCATCCTTTTCCACTAACCCGCCCAACTTCCACGTCCCCAGTAGAACAATGTCCTAAAAGTTTAGTCATAGACGGTAACTCATAGCTCACAGCTCTTTTGGACAGAGCACTTCTTGTTAAACTTTTCCCAAATTCCCTTTCGCTGGTAGCACCAGTAGTTAAGTGCTCAGCTACTAACTGAAAGATTGGCGGTTCGAACCCACCCAGCAGCTCCAGGGGAGAAAATACATGGTGATCTGCTCCCATAAAGATTAAAGCTTAGGAAACCCTATGGGGCAGTTCTACTGTGTCACACTGGGTCACTGTGAGTCGGAATCGACTCAATGGCACCCAACAACAACAGCAAGATGACACAGCCACACAGGGAAAGTAGATGCTTAGTTACTATCCCGAAGGTACGGGTTCTGTGGACAGCCAGCCCATATAATTTGATCTAAAAAATATGACATTTTCCTCCAAGATTACCTTGGTAATTCAGGAAGAGCAGAATCTTGAGCCCCTAAACCGTGTCAATCTGTAGACCTAGATTCTGACATCTCAGGTACATTTGAATTTCCATCCTTTTCTAATCATTCGAATGTTCTAGTAACAACAAGTACGTGACCTCATGACTGTGACCTCTTACAACAAATTGTGCTTAGGAACAGTTGTCAGTTTAAGATTGGACAAGGACAAAGGCCCCAGAAGGGGACCTTACTCAAGGAAGAAGGAATCTGGGTGGCGCAAGTGGTTTGCCATCAACCGCTCACCTAAAGGTTGGTGGTTAGAACCTAACCAGCAGCTCCTTGAAGAAAGACCTGACAACCCTCTTCAGTAAAGACTGTAGCCAAGAAAACCCTATGGAGAATTTCTACTCTGTAACACACGAGGTTGCTGTGAGTTGGAATCAACAATAACTGGATGCCAACTGGGGTTTTTGTTTGTTTATTCAAGGAGGTACTGCCCAGCCAGTAATCATGGTGGCTTCCCAAGTGGGTGGTAAAAGGAGAGGCTCCCAACCAGCCAGGCTTCCTGATCCCTTCCTCCACCTTCATCTCTGAGGTGGTCCCCCACGTTCAGTGTGCATCCTGCGTTTCCTGGAAGCAGTCTGTCTGTCTGAAAAAGCAAGCAAAGATAGTAAGAAAATCCAAATCATATCTCAGAGTTTGCGGAGTTAAATGTCAGTGCTTGGCATGCCCCAGGAAGTAGTAATGGAAGTCATCGCATTGATTCATAACTGCCGCCTCAGAAATTCTGCACCTCATTGATGCAGCGTGGCGCTCCCGTATTTAACACAACCTGTCTGTTGTTGCCTTTCTGGTTGGGTGAAGTTATTTACATCCGTCTGTTTTGTTTAAAAAAAAAAAATCAGAAAGTACGTGAGCTTGGCATACCTGACTAAATAATAATGTATTTAATCTTTCTGGTCCCATTCCAGAAATCCATCAGAAGGATGCCAGATTTTACAGGGATTTCATTTGAATGCATTTCATTTAATCTAATACTTTATAGCAGTATTGTGTTTGTTCTACAGAAAACAAGCCAGAGGCCCGTGTGAAATCCAAATGCAAGGCAGAGTTTTCCTAATGGGACAAAGCTGTAACACACCTCAGACACATCATAAAGCAAGCAAGAGTTCTTATCTCCGTCCATCCTGCCTTTTTCCCTAATCTCCTTTGTAGCCGTTTTAAAGAAATTAATGTTATGCTATAAATCCTACTGGGTTAGCAAGGGCCTTTCTGACCTTATTGAAAAGATAATGGTGTCGGGACAATGTGGCAAGGGGACACGGGTCACACATTGCTGCAGTTTCTCAGATGCTGAGTGCAGAAGAATCTGTGCAAAATTGAAACCTCAGCATTTAATCCTTCCTCCTTTAGCAGTGTTCAACCTGTTAAAGGAGCCCTGGTGGCGCAGTGGTTAAGAGCTATGGCTGCTACCCAAAAGGTCGGCAGTTCGCATCCACCAGCGGCTCCTTGCAAACCCTATTGGGCAGTTCTACTCTGTCCTGTAGGGTCGCTATGAGTCGGAATCGACTCGATGACAATGAGTTTAAACCCAGTTAACTCTGTCTAAGCTCTGTTACAGTTTTCCTAGGAAGGATGGCTTCTTGCCTGAAAATATGAGTGCCAGCAAGGAGGTCTGGTCTTTTCTCCATTTCATGCCTACGCACCTCTGAGAACTTGAAGCTCAGACTCAACTCTGTGATGGCCACCATCAGTTCCTGGCACTGGTTACAAGGACTAATAGGATGTGGCCCCTGCCCTCATGGTCCATCGCCATGGGGAGGTAAAAGTAACAAAAACAGACAACAAAGAGGGCCTAAGCAGTGTAGAGTGTGAGGGCACAGACTGATATGTAGGAAAGAAAAAATAAATTCATCCCAAAATGCTCCACCAAGATTTCAGAGAGGAGATGATTTCCAAATGGGGCTTAAAACCTTGAATAGGGGTTTGCAGGAGAAACAAACAGGGACCGAGGGTTCTAGGTAGAAATAAGAGATAATATGCCACTGTGTCCTGCAACTTCTAGAAGGCAGAGGGAGTCTTGTCCACATACCCCATTGCCTTTCCGCCACCTCATCCCTTCCTGGAAGACCCCTTCTCACTTCTAACCCCATCGACCACAATGTGGCTGATGTAAGCCTATCTGAGAGGCCCGTGGGCACCCAGGCTCCCTAGTGGGGCTTCTGAGCTTCCTGAGCTCATCTACCCACCTTAGCCTGGTGGGTTTTCTTTCCTGGGGGGTCCTCTAGTCTCTCTGCTTATGCCCCTCGATCTCATCAGTAGACCTGTGGTTCCTCTTTGGGATACCACTCCTCCCTTACAAGTCAGAAAGTATACTCAGACATCGTCATTTTCCTCTAGGGTGCTTTAGGTCATCATGTCCACGAAATGGGGCTCTGGCCCTGAGAGACTTTCCATGCCTCTGTTTGGTCTCATCACCCATGATTTCTTGGGAGTTTGTAGCTTCCATTTGAAATCTGTAATAAGGGGCTGGGAGAGGTGGCAGAGTTTTCAGAACTGGCAGGTGTTCGGGAGACACAGGTGCCAGGGGAGCTGGGTGTCTGTACAAGAACACACATGTGTGAGAGCATACTCCTATGAGAGCACACACCTGTGAGAGCACACGCCTGTGAGAGCACACGCCTGTGAGAGCACACGCCTGTGAGAGCACACGCCTGTGAGAGCACACACCTATGAGAGCACACTCCTGCGAGGGTGCATGCCTGTGAAAGCACGCTCCTATGATAGCACACACACATGCAGCAGAAGCTGGCTCCTCAGTGCCATCCCCCGCCCCGTGAGTCCTAGCTGTTCCCTAGGTGGGGTGGAAGTGGGGCCGTTTCCTTCTCTGGCTGCTTTTGGGGAAGGAGGAAGGGATTGAGTTAGGCATGTGATAGTTATGTTTCAGAAAACTCTCGGGTTTCTGTGAGTCATTTGGGCTCCAAATGCAAGCTAATCACTGATGTTTGCCTGCCAAAGTCCTAATAGAGTTCTGGGAGAGGGCGGGGCTGTTTCCACTCTCAGATGCAGTTCGCTGTTGATTGAAAACATGGCTGCAATCACGAGCAGAGGATGTGTTCCTCTGGGGGAAGTGTGGCAGTGATGTGCGAGGCCTCCGCTTGGCCTGGGAGCTGGGCGGCAGTCACAGCAGTACTGGGGCTCCCAGGCTGCAAATGTGTGGGCTGTCAACGATTCCAACCTGGCCTGGCACAGGGTACCATGCCCGCCCTAAACAGCAACACCCCGCCTGCTGTGGAGGAGGCCTAGCTGGGACTGCCCAGAAGGCTAGAGGCTGGACCCTGAGGCCTTGCCTGGAGCAGCATGCAGATGCCAGTCCCCTTTGTTTATCCAGGGTGTCCACAGGTACTGCTGTTGTCACAGGGAACAGTGGGGTAGATGGAGATGGCTTCGGTGATGGCGTTTCCGTACCCCCTGGAGGGGGGCATAAACATGGACTGACAGCGCGTGCCTGGTGAGCTCTTTCAGTGCTGTACAGGTTCTTCGCACTCACTCTTGCCTGAAAGCTCAGCAACTTGCTAACAGCAAGGCCAAACCTGCCCTGTTCAGCCCCAGGAAAGGCAGAACCTCTCTTCCCAGCTCACAGAAGTTAAAAATAGTAACTTGCAATGTGGCCTGTAAACCTACAAGGGTTTCTGGATGACCCTGTTGGCCAGACTGACTCTGCATCACTCCTCCACCTCCATGCCCCTCCAAAGCAAACCAACTGAATGCCTCCCAAGAGCTGTTCAGAGCTCAGCATATCCAGCTCTCTCTGACCCTAAAGAAAAAGCCGAGGGGGAATGGGATGCTGAAGGGCAGCCCAGGGTGCAAAAGGCCCAGCCAGCCAACGGCTGCATTCCGTAATTGACTCTACCCCGGAATGGCTGTAGGGAAAGGGCCAAGGACAGACACTCCAGGAGAACCTGATATCCGTCATATGAACCAGGGTTTCTCAACCTTGACACTATCAACCTTTCGGGCGAGATAGTTCTTTGTTGTGGGGGGCTGTCCAGTGTTATAGGATACATGGAACCATCCCACCTCTACCCGCTAAATATCAGAAGCATTCCCTACCCCAGTTGTGACAACCAAAAATATCTTCGGACTTTGCCAAATGTCTCCTATGGGTTAAAATCAGCCCCAGTTGAGAACCATTGGTATAAACCAACTGTGTTTCTGGAACCATGCATTAATTGTTAGGACCCCTGGTCCTAGGCCTGGTTCTGCTGCTAAGTTATGTTGATATGTGGTCTTGGGCAAATCACTCATCTTTGCAAGCCTTCAGAATCCTCATTTTCAAAAGTGCCCTAGTCCTACTGGAAAAAACCCTGTGGTAAAGTTGAGCATATTAGTATAGTGAAGGCTCTGAGAAAGTTCTGTTGTAGAGAAGCCTGTTTACCTTCCTTCCCCCAAACTCCCCTAAGCTGACGATACGGCTTTTCTCACATCATGCCTGTTAACATCCCGCAGCACTGCATTCTCAGGGAGCGATATGGGGTGGAGGGAGATGTTGGTATCATGCCTTGTGAGTTTTGGTGAAGATCAACTGCAATAATGTAAGCAGGAGCTCTTTGAAAATTGTGGCATAACCTAAAGGGTAAGATATGATTGCTAAGATCATACCAGACTCTTCAGACAGTTTATGAAATGAGATCTAATACACACAATATTTGAGCCTTTATGTGAGCCTGGGTCCTACCATATCTAGGACTACTAGATATTGGTCTTCTCTAAAGTTTCCTCTAGGATCTCTGAGGGTCTCGATGATTACAAAGAACTTCACCCTGAGTGACAGTGAGCTTTGGGGAGAACTTGAAATTCTTGAAGCTTACACCCCCTGCCCCATAAGCACGCACCTCCCATTGGTGACTGTTAGAAACTGACCCAGAGGGAGAAAATTACTTCCTGCTTCTCCAAAAAAGCACAGCCTTTGTGTCCAATGACCACTTCCCCCTCTGCCCTCCAAAGACGAAATGGCAGGCCATACTTAGCAGTATGTCACTCATTCTCCTGCAGCCATGGTCTTCACAGGTTCCCCCATCCTTCTCTCCCCATCCCTAAATACCTAAAAGGAGAGCAGAGAACTTGGGGCAGGAGAGTATCTTCCCCTCCTGGTTGAAGAACACATTCCCCAGCAGGAAGAGAATTGAAGTAACTGGCGTCAAAGCTTTACTGGATTTAAATCCCCTTTGTATAGATTTCAACCAGTTGCCATGGAGTTAACTCTGATTCTTGGCAACCCTATGTGTGTCAGAGTAGAACTGGGCTTCATAGGGTATTCAGTGGGTGATTTTTCTGAAGGAGATCTCCAGGCCTCCTTTCCAAGGCGCCTCTGGATGGAGTCAAACCTCCAGCTTTTCAGTTGGCAACTGAGCACTTAACCATTTGCATCACCCAGGGACTCCAGTATAGATTTACACAGGGGACATTCTCTTCTTTGGCTGCTGGGGTTCCCTGTACACTCCATCTCCTCACTCCTCTGCCCCTGGTAATGAAATATGACTTGAATGGTCATAAGACTGAGCGAGCCCCCTGGGGAGAAGGTCCTTCCAGTGCCCTATTGACGGACAGGAATGAAAAGGCCTACGAAGGGCTTCAAGGGAGTTGAGCAGCATCCGCTCTGCAGAGAGGTAGACCAGCTGCCTGATGGGAAGCAGTGTCCTGGGCAAGCAATTTAAATGCTTTTTATGACCTAATGGCCTTGTTAAGTTTCTCACTCCCATCTCTGTGGCTCTCGCTGTATTTTCGTTCCTTCTTTCTGTGTCAGCTCCCATAAAGCCATCTAGCTGCCCCTTTGACACATTCAAACTTGCATGGTTTGGATTGCATGGGCTCTTTGAAAAATGTGTCCTTTGGGTGAAATCCTTCTACCTCAATTCCCAGTTATGCCTTATAGTCAAGATGGGGCCTTCTAGTTTCTGCACCCCATCAATGTGAAATGTGATCTTGTTGGTTTTTATGACCCTGCTGTTTGGTTTGATTGTATTAGGTTATCTAGAAGTCTTCACGTTTCCAGTAAAAATATATTGACGTTCAGTTCTTGGCGTCCTTCCTTACAGAATTCTTCTCATCTATTATTTGGTTGCCTGGTGCCTTCAGCTGTACATGTTTCCAATATTTCTCTCAACTTTTCCAAAGAAGCCTGTTGGGATGTGCTTTCATTTTTCCATCCCACATTTGTTTATCGAAAATACTGTGTGTGTGCGCGCGCACGCACGTGCACGTGTAGCTCCAATGTAACATCTTTATACTCAAAGATGGCCAGGCCAACAGTCTTATTGTACAAGCGGCCTGTGACTAGGAAATCTGATGAGAGGACAAAGTGAAACTTGTTTCACTTAGTATTGCTATAAAACACATCACCCCAAACTCAGTGATTTAAAGCCACAATTATTTTATTACGCTGATGATTCCATGGGTCAGGAATTTGGATGAGGCACAACAGAAAACGCTTGTCTCTACCCCACTATGTCTGGGGCCTCAGCTGAGAAAACTTGAAGGCTTAGGATGACTTGCTGGCTGGGGCTGGAATCATCTGGAGGCGACTTCACACATGTTTGACAGTTGGTGCTGACTGTTGGCTGGAACCTCAGCTGGGCTGTTGGTCAGAACACCTGCCTGTGGCTGTTCCATGTGGTTCCTCCATGTGGACTAATTTGGGCTTCCTCACAGAATGGCGGCTGGGTTCCAAGAGCAAGTGCCCTACAGAGCAAGACAGAAATGGGTGGCATCTTTATGATCTACTCACAGAAGTCAAGCAGAAGCATTTCTACTATGTTCTATCATACGAGGCCTTCACAAAGGTCTCCTAGCTGTAACAGGAGGGGACATAAATTCTATCAATGGGAGGAAGGTCAAAGTCACGTTGTAAGCAGGGTAAGTGGGATGGGAGACATTGTTGAGGCTGTATTTAGAAAACGCCATTTGCCACATTATCTGAGGTCTTCTTTAAGCTCAGTGACCTGTCCCTCTATCTTTGAGTTTAGTCAGAACATTCATCAGCTACAGCTCCCTCCAGCTCAGAACTTTTTAATTAAGTGCAAAAATGCAGTCTACTTTATCTGTTATCCCTAAGGAGTCTTGCTTTCAAATTCTCCCTGATGTAATTAGGCAGAGGAAGAAGCAGCTGGGGGCAGTGCCAGGCATGTTTGTACAGGACTCCGTAGCCCCGGTTCCAGCCCAAGGTCAGCCAGAGGTAGTTCTGTAGACGGATGCCAGGCAAATCCTCAGGACGTTCATTTCCTCATTTTTCAAATGAATTCAACAGTCAGTTGCTTAATATTAAGGAAGCAGGCATGGACCCCTTTGAGAACCTGCAGGAAGCCATATTTGCACACCTACTCCCAAGCTGGCGTGTGATTTCTGGTGTTTCAAAGTCCCCCAAAGCCATTCGTGGACCACTAATGAATCCGGCACAAGATATTTTAGGTTCTTTACAGTCTAAAAATAAAACCAAACCCACTGCCATCGAGTTGATCCCAACTCATGGTGACCCTATAGGGCAGAGTAGAACTGCCCCATAGGGTTTCCAAGGCTGTAACCTTTGCAGAAGCAAACTGCCACATCTTTCTCATGTGGAGCAGTTGGTGGGTTTGAACTGCCGATCTTTAGGTTAGCAGTTGAGCACTTTAACCACTGCACCTCCAGGGCTCCAGCTTTGCAGCCTAGCACTTAATAAACCTGTGATAGTGAGGAACAGAGATATTCCTAGGACTCTAGTTGCTGCCCCTGGTTTGCTGTTACCCCCTCCGTAGCCCCGTGTACACAGGTGATGTCTACCTTAGTGCCAAATAACTTAGTCACAGCCTATGGGAGAGGCAAAGGAAGGGGCTTTTGACCAATGGTTTCAAACTTGCTACACATGGTTTCAAAAGGAAAGAATAGATCCTGGTGCTTTACTTTTGGCTGAAGGCTTCTCCACTTCGGTGCTGGAAGCCTGGGTTCAGTTCATGGCCAGGGCACCTCAAGCGCAGCCACCGCCCATCTTCAGAGGAGGTTTGTGTGTTGCCATGATGCTGAGCAGGTTTCAGAGAAGCATCCAGACTAAGACAGATGAGGAAGAAAAGCCTGGCAATCTACTTGTAAAAATCTGCCAGTGAAAATCCAACCCACAACTGATCATGGGGATGGCGCAGGACTGAGCAGTGTTCTGTTCCGCTGCACATGGGGTCCCCGTGAGTCACGGCCAACTTGACAGCAGCTAACAACAACAACAAAAAGGAAATGTGGGGTGATGCTCCATTTTCAGATGGCACCCAGGTGCCAGGCACAGTTTTAAGCACTTGATCCCCATAGGAACCCTACGTGGGCGATACTATTATTATCCTCACTTACAAATGAGCAAACTGAGGTGCAGATCATTTGAGTTCAAGGTCACAGAGCTGGCAAGTGATAGAAGCCAGATGAGAATCCAGGCCTTCTGCTTCTTGCTCTTCACCGCAACACTACATTGCCTCTCTTAGCCTTCACTTTTTAGAGTCTTCATTTGGTCTCTTGGTTTGACCATCCCCTCTGACAGCATGTGACGGGCCACTTCCTGGTATGCAGTCCGCTAGACCTCTCGAGCCTTTCTTCTGCAGCCTGCTTGTCCCTCCTTTCACTCACCATTCACATATCGTGGGCTGCTCCTGCTGTCATCTGTGGTGATGCCTGTGCAGTCTAGGGGGATCACAGGTGCTCAGCTGCTGACATATGCAGCTCTGTGGTGATGCTGACCTTGTCCTGCCATTTGAACTAGAGAATGGTGTGTGGCCCACACTGGGAGAAGCCAGACATGCGTCTATGACGGGCCCACTAGGTCTCTGATCCCGCTTGTCTGGCCGAGTGCTGGCCCTGGGCTGGACTTGGGGACTCCGTGGTAAATGTAGCCCAGTCACTGCCCGTACAGTCCTGTGAAGCTGAGGGAGAGGAGTAGGAGATGCCATCCTCCTGGTTTTCTTGATGGGTCAAGGGTCACCAGGGAGGCATATGTCAGATGCCCACCCCAAACCCAACCAAACCTGCTGCCATCAAGTCTATTCTGACTCATAGCGACCCTACAAGACAGAGTAGAACTGCCCATACAGTTTCCAAGGAGCAGCTGGTGGATTCAAACTGCCGGCCCTTTGGTTAACAGCTGAGCTCTTAACCACTGCACCACCAGGGCTCCGACGCCTACCTAAACCTGCTGAATTAGAATCTCAGGGGTGGCATCCAACAGCTGTCACTCAGAACGTTTCAAAGGGGATGGAGGCATGGTTACTGGTCTCAGCCTTTATCATGACATTCGTCAAATATCTAGTAACCACGGGATTAATGAGAGAGATGTGAGATGCCATCTGTTGGCAAGCAGGAAAAGGGGATAACCACGCGTGGGCGTAATAATAGGCAGCACACGGGCTCCATGGTCAGTGCCAGTGAGTCATGGGCAGTCACCTCCAGTCCTTTAGGAGGGAGAGTCCCCATGGGCTTGCAAGGGAGTGTTTTGGAGAGATCACGAGGCTTGGTCTAAGGAGGTGTAGGATTCATGGGAGAGTTCACGCCAGTTCAGGCTTGGAGTCAGTGATGGTGTTAAGGGGGCAGCAAGTGAAGACTAGTTAGAGCCAGGAAACACAGAGCAACATCCTCAGAACTGTACTCAGGCCATGGGGAGCAGGGCAGATAGAGACAAGAGAGACCCAAGCCAGAGGACTCCTGGTGACTCCAGTTGTGAGGAAAGAATAATCCCCCCTCCGTTCCTCCGTGCGTTCATCCAGCACTTCACTAGCTGGCATTGGAAATGGCAGGCAGTGTGTCAGGGCAGGGTCAACAGGGGGTTCAGCTTTCAGAGACCTGGGTTCAGGCCCCCATTCCACCCTGGCCTCAATGCATGGCCGTGGGCAAGATCACAAAACCTCTCTCAGCTTATGTTTCCTCAGCTGTTAAGTGAGGTTACCCTGTCCCTTACACAGCTGTTCTGTAGGGTCAATTAAAATAGAAAAAAAAAAAAAAAATGCCAGGCATATGGTAGATGGCCAAGAATGGCTAATGCTCCTCCTGGTTCATTGCTGGGCTTTGCTTCCTCCTCTGTAAAACAAAAGTGATGGTAATGATGCTACCACCTACCTGACTGAGAAAGAAACAGGAGATGGAGTACGGCTGATGTAAAGGGGAGAGACCTGCAGAACTCTAAGAGAGGAGGAAAGGAAGAAGCCCGGGAGAGGCTGAGACTGGCCCCTACCAGTCTACAAGGTGGGGAAAATGGAGCCTTCATCCATCCAGGTGTGGATTCACATTCCTGAGCAGGAAGGGGGTGTCTTCAGGCTGCTCCTCTCTGTTGGTGGAGAGGATAGAGACAAGTGGCCAGTGCAGAACTAAGTATAAATTGTGGTGAGAACGTCCCTGTCCTTAGAACTCTGTTTCAGCCTCACTCCTTTCCTTCTCTTCTGCTTAGTCCCCTGGGCTCACCTGGCAGCATCCTGCAGGGGCACAGGAACCAGTGACACAATCACCTCTTGGCATCTCACACCACGGACTGCAGGGGGTGGGGGACAGGTCTTCCAGCGCTGAGCTTTGGTATCTTTCGGTGGTATTTTACATGTTTGATTTTTGCCTTTTCAAATCATCTAGATAAAGTTGCAAACAAAAGATTGAGAGCTCATATGAGACATTGAGGCTAAAGATCCTTCTCCCGTAGAATTAAGAATTGCAGCAAGCGCCAGTCTTATAGCTTCAGGCAAGAGAACATTAACAGGAGAAGAGAGGGACGAGGCATCTGAGGAGTGTTTACTTCCAGGGGCTGGGAGAAAGGAGGAATGGGGCTGGGAAAAATAATCACAGTGGTTCAGAAAGGTGGGAGAAGAAACAACACAATACAGCCTCAAGAAGCCCAAGAGAGGAAAACATTTCACTGGGAAGGAGAAAGGGGATGCCAACGTCCTGGAGGTATCAGTGACAATGAGGCTCTGCCAAGTTCAGGGTAACAGGCAAGCTGCTGAATGGGCCCACCCCAGTGACATTTTTTGCACTCAAGTTCTAGTCACTGTACTGTCGCCATATTTAGTACGATTGCTGGAAGTGGCAAAGTCCACCTGTTGCTTACCACCCAGCAAAATGAGTTTGAACAAAACATGGGAAAACAACATATTTATTGTGGCTGTGTTTCTTAAAATGTTCCTGCCCTTAGGCCAGAGACCAATGTGTTTTTTCGAGTTTGGAGCTTCTTAGACATGGCTGTGCCCAGCAATTGGTTAGGCTGGCCTGTTCCACGAACTTGAGGAATAGTCTCAGCCTGTTATCACACAAGATATTTGCAGAGGATATGTAGACAAGTATCTGGCTTTTTAAGTCTCTATTGCATCTTCTTTTATGAGTGAATAAACAAAACAAACTGTAATTCCTCTAATCTACCCCTGTGCTAGCAGGAAATGAATATGGCGGAGAGACGTATGAATGGATGACTAGCACTGGCATGTATCACCGCAATAACTAAGAATAATAACAGCTAATATTTACTGAGAGCTTACTATGTGCCAATCCTCCCAACAGTACTATGAGATGGCTACTATTAATACCCCAACTGTAAAGAAGCTGCAGCCTAGAGAAGTAAAGTACTTGCCCAAGTGACAAACTTGATAAGTAATTGGGCAGCCCACTGTTTCATCATATAATCACTGTTAGTTCTGTAGTCATCCTTCCATATAAATCCCTCAGTGACCATTCATGAAATTGTTTAAACAGATGAAAACCTAAACAGTGTGTTATAGGAGTGTTGTTGTTTTGGGGTGCCGTTAAGTCGATTCTAACTCATAGTAATCCCATGTGACAGAGTAGAAATGCCTCATGAGGTTTTCTTGGCTGTAACCTTTATGGAAACAGATCACCAGGTCTTTTCTCCCGTAGAGGGATGGGTTCCAACTGCCAACCTTTCGATAAGCAGCCAATCATTTGTGCCACCAGGGCTCCTTATATAGGAGTAGCTACTATTTACGAATACCTACTGCGTCCCATACAAAGGAGCCCTGGTGGTGCAGCAGTTAAAGCACTTGGCTGCTAACCAAAGGGTCAGTGGTTTTGAACTTGCCAGCCACTCCACAGGAGGTGTATGTGGCAGTCTGCTTCCGTAAAGACTGAAAGCCTCGGAAACCCTATGGGCAGCTCTACTCTGTCACACAGGGTTGCTGTGAGTTGGAATCAACTCAACAGCAGCGGGTGGGTATGTCCCACACAGCAGTTCAGTGTATTATTTGCACTGTCCTACTGAATTCTCATGACAGAGTGTAGACCAGTGGTTGAAATTTGGAATCAACCAATCCAGGTTCAAATCCAAGTTGTATAACTTTCTAGTTGACATATTGTCCTGTGTCCATTGTTTAATATCGCAGATCCTCCATTTTCTCTCAAGGGATGTTTTAAGAATTAAATGAGCTAACCCTGGTGGTGTAGTGGTTAAGAGCTACCACTGCTAACCAAAAGGTCAGCAGTTTGAATTCACAAGGCACTCCTTGGAAACTCTATGGGACAGTTCTACTCTGTCCTATAGGGTCACTATGAGTCAGAATTGACTTGACAGCAGTGGTTTTTTTTTGTTGTCGTTGTTGTTTAATGTATGTGGGAGAAAGACATAGCAGTCTTTTTTTTTATATAGAGAAATGGTTTACATGTTACTTTCACTGAAGACGTTTTCTATCCACACTTTTATGATACCCTGTGAGATAGATAGCATTATTTTACTTCTTGGATTTCCTTTTGTAAGGATAAGGATAGAGGAAGCAGCTCTTCCTTGGGGTGGGAGATCTCGCCTGCTGCCCCTTCGAATTCCCAGGAATATTGTCTCCGTGCGTGCTCTGACTTGTTCAGAGGAAGTCTGTGTTTACTTTCTTCTGCCTGCTTCTTGGGCATCTAATAGTGTTGCCTGTGTAGTATACATGAAAAAAACATGGATGGATACATGCTAAACAGTGTGTGTATGAGTGTGTATATATACATACATATGTATACATATATGTGTGTACACACACACATATGCACACATACATGTGTGGGGGGGTTCTAGGCATGTAGCTCTAGAATGCAATTTCTTTTTTCTCTTTCTCCTGGAGACCTGTTTATTTTCAAAGTCCTGAGTGATAGTGCCAACAAATACATATTGAAGGCACATTAAAGGCTTGCACATACTACCTTTGTGTCACCTATCACCACCACTAACACTCCCTTCTCTACTTTCGCTGCCTTTGGTGCTAACCAAGTACTTTCACATGCTAATCAAAGTTCTTGGCTCAAGCCTAAGATGGACAGGTAAGACTTTTCTCCTATTTGAGGACAAAGTATTTGCCCTCTGGTCTTCAGATTCACAAAGGTTCATCCTTACCGCTGCTCTCCCACAACTGTCCCCATATGTATTTTTTTTCTTTTTTTTTTTTATTGTGCTTTAAGTGAAAGTTTACAGTTCAAGTGAGTTTCTCATACAAAAACTTAAACACACATTGTTATGTGACCCTAGTTACTCTTCCTACAATGTGACAGCACACTCTTTTCTCCACCCTGTATTTCCTGTGTCCATTCAACCAGCTCCTGTCCCTCTCTGCCTTCTCATCTCGCCTCCAGACAGGAGCTATCTACATAGTCTCATGTGTCTACTTGAGCTAAGAAGCACACTCCTCACCAGTATCATTTTCTGTCTTACAGTCCAGTCTAATCTTTGTCTGAAGAGTTGGCTTCAGGAATGGCTTTAATTTGGGGCTAACAGAGAGTCCAGGAGCCATGTCCTCTGAGATGTATCCGTCTATTTCCATAAAGATTTATAGCCTTCAAATCCTATGGGGCAGTTCTACTCTGTCCTATAGGGCCACTATTAATCAGAACCTACTCAACGACGGTGGGTTTGGGTTTGGTTTAATGTACGTACGAGGCTTAGAACAGTGCTGGGTTCATAGTGAGCTCTCAGGAAGCAGTTGCCACTATATTATTAGGGCATCTCCATAGTCCATGGAGATATCTGCATTTTACATGAGGAAACCGAGGCTAAGAACAGTTAAGTCACTCGCTTAACATCAGCCAACTAATAAATGAATTTAAAACCCAGCTCTCTCTGTCTCCAAGACTTGTATTTTCCACGGTTGTCAGGTACTTCTCACAACCACCCATGATGCGGGCTGTTATCCTCTCTAAGTTCTTCAGGGAGACAGTATCTTCAGCTGCAGGAGTTCTCGCACGCTGTGTTGAATTTCACTGGTCAGCCAGACCTCATTGCCAAGCCTAGCTTGGCAGATGAAAGAAGAGAAGAGTGTTAATTTTGTTCTTTGCTCCATTTCTGAGTCTGGCGAACTTCTAAGATTGCAATGCCCATGGCTCTGCTTTCAAGTACTAGGATATCCATCAACTCCTGCCTTTCCTTCTGTCCTTTGAGCTCCCTTTTCAAAGTGCCCAGCCCAGTGCTGCAGGCTGTCAGGCACTGAACAAAGGCTTTTTACTGCTGATGGTTTCACCCTTCAGGAAAAGCAAGAAAAGCAGCGAGATGTAACAGGCGTTTCTTCTTCCTCTACTTCTTCATCAAAAACTAAAGCCGGAGAAGGTAAAATCAGATTGGCGCTTCTTTCTCGGCTGCGTCCCATTCCCCCATAGTTTCCTGTATCAATTTTTCTTTTTCTTCTGTCTTTTGCAAGGGCAGTATTTTTGAAGACGTGTTTTAATGTTTAAAATACCCGATAGCTCAAAGTAGTCTTTCTGTCTCTTTTAATTAGCTTGTTAACTTCCTCCTCTTTATTCATTATAGATATTCTATCCCTCTTCCTGTTCCGAAAATGCCTTGCATATTTATGCTGTTAGAAAACCTTCTTCGTTCTTCCAGCTACTGTGTTTTCAGGCATAACCAAAAATGTGCCCTTTCCCCATCAAAATTTTAACAGGGCAGAGCTTTTAATTACCCTTTCCTCAGCTCCAGAGGAAACATTTCCCAACATAAAATTCCAATCAAAAAGCTTCCAAGTGTAGCTTGCTGCCTGGGAGCCAGACTCAATAAAGATAAGGATGGAGTGTTTCCCCCCTCCCCTCCCTGCCCCCTGTTTTTTTTGTTTTGGGTTTTTTTTTTTTTTTTTAATAAATGAAAGCTCATTAAATTCCCCAGCGTTATTTGTGATGTCAGACTCATGTGGATCAGGCTCGGACCTTGCTTGAATCTCACCAGCCCCTTTCTGACTGTTTATTTGGATGCAGGGATAGATTACCCAATAAGCAAGGTACGCACAGGCTTACTCGTGCTTACTTACTAATCTGTAGTGCACAGTTTCACCTGTTCTTCTGTGATGTAGTGACCCCCCTGTGAAATTGTGCACTATAGATTAGTAAGTAAACACAATTAAGCCCGTGTGTACCTTGCACACTGTAAGCCCATGTGTACCTTGCTTACTGTAAGCCCGTGAGTACCTTGTTTACTGTTAGTCCGCCCCTGGATGTCATTCTAATAGGTGTGTGAGGAGTTAAAAATCCTCCCTTCCCTGGGCTCCAACCTTCCTGTAGGCCTTTGATATCTGTCACCTGTTTTTCCTGGCTGCCTGTAGATTTATATGGCACCAGAATTATTTGACCATCCTTCTGAATTCATTTTGCCTCCTTTGACATTCCACCTGCTGTGTCAGCCAAACTATTGACGTTACTCCACAGATCATTAAAGGGTAAGAATTGGCATAGGACTTGGCAGAGACTCAAGGCGGGGGAGGTGAGAAGAGTCTGCCACGGTCACTTGGACAAGAAGCAAGTTCTTTTCAGCCGACGCTCAACACAGCAGTTTGAAGTCACAAAATAACGGGAGGCCCAGCCTGCTATGTCCACGGCCCTTTCCTTTCCAGCTTACCTCCTCTCTAAACTCCTCCTCGCTCTTTGAGACCTGCCCACTCAGGCTGGCCTAGGTCCTCAGAAGTACTGCCACAACTCATGGCTGCGTCCTGTAGATGCGCCACTGCGGAATCTCTCACACCCTCCTATCGTCCCCATCCTTCTAACGGCACTCCTCTGCTCATACAGCGCGGCTCCCCAGGGTCTGCCGAATGAACACCAAGCTCTGCAGGTGGGCCCTCAGGGCCTGCCAAGATCTTCTGTCAGCCTACGGTTCTAATCTCCTCTGCCATCACTTCCCTAAGCACATACCACACTCTGGCCAGACCCTTCTTTTTTTCTTTTTTAAAAATTATGGTAGAAATATAGATAACAAAATATTCACCAATTCAACCATTTTTATATGTACAATTCAGAAGTAACATTGATTACCTTCGTCATACTGTGCGAGCATCACCACTACGCCACCATTCCACCACCATTAACAGAAACTCAGTGCCCCCTGAGCAAGGACAGACACCCATTCCATGCTCTCTGGTCATCACCTCACCTGGAACGTATCACCCACCAATACACCCCTTTCATTATACCCAAATCAAAAGGGCCACCTCAACTACCACCTCATATGAGAACACTTCCTTCCCTATAAGCTAATTAATAGCAAAAATTCTATCTGGTTCACCTATATAGCCAGAGAATCATAGCCACTGCCATTATGTCAAATCAAACCAAAACCAAACCCACTGCCATCAAATTGATTCTAACTCACAGTGACCCCATAGGGTTTCCGAGGCTGTAAATCTCTACAGAAGCAAACTTCCACATCTTTCTCCCATGGAGCCGCTGGTAGTTTCGAACTGCTGACCTTTCAGTTAGCAGTTGATGGCTTTAACCCCTGTACCACCAGGGCTCCTACTACCATTATGCCAAATCAAACCAAAAACCAAGCCAGTTGCCATAAAGCCAACTCAAACTCGTGGTGGCCCGTGTGTGTAAGAGCAGACCTGTGCTTCACTGGGTTTTCAATTGCTGACTTTGTAGAAGTAGATCACCAAGTGTTTCTTCCCAGGACCTTCTAGGTAGACTCAAACCTCCAACCTTTCCGTTAGCAGCCAGGCAATTAGCTACCAAATCAATAGGTTACAAATTTTTTTTCCTTTTTTATGTTTCTCCTCTTAAGTTAGAAAGAAACATGTTTAATATAGTAAGTCAAATAATACAAAAGCACATGATGAGAGCTAAGCACTGCTTCTGTGTTGCTGTTGTTAGGTGCCCTTGAATCAGTTCCAACTCATAACGGCCCTCTGTATAGCATAACTGAACAGTGCCCTGTCCTGCACCATCTTCACAATCGTTGCTGTGTCTGAGCCCATTGTTGCAACCACTGTGTCAATCCATCCCATCGAGGGTCTTCCACTTTTTCACTAACACTGTATTTTACCAATCATGACGTCCTTCTCCAGGAACTGGTGGTCCCTCCTGATAACATGTCCAAAGTATGTGAGACCAAGTCTCACCAGCCTCGCTTCCAAGGAGCACAGTGACTGTACTTATTCCAGGATAGACTTGTTCATTCTTTTGGCAGTCCTTGTTGGATTCAATATTCTTTGCCAACACCATAATTCAAAGGCATAAATTTTTCTTCAGCCTTCCTTATTCATTGTCCAGCTTTTGCATGCATATGAGACAATCAAAAATACCATAGCTTGGGTCAGGTGCCCCTTAGTCTTCAAAGTAACATCATTCCTTGTCAACACTTTAAAGAGTCTTTTGCAGCAGATTTGCCCTATACAATACCTCATTTGATATCTTGACTGCTGCTTCCATGGGTGTTCTGCTACTTCCATGGCATCATTTGTGGATCCAAGTAAAATGAAATCCTTGACAACCTCAATATTTTCTCTTTATCATGATGTTGCTTATTGGTCCACTTGTGAGGATTTTTGCTCTCTTTATGTTGAGATGTAATCCATACTGAAGGCTGTGGTGTTTGATCTTCATCAGTAAGTGCTTCAAATCCACTTCGCTTTCAGCAAGCAAGGTTGCGCCATCTGCATATCACAGGGTGTTAATGAGTCTTCCTTCAGTCCTGATGCATGTTCTTCATATAGTCCAGCTTCTTGGATTATTTGCTCAGCGTACAGATTGAATAGGTATGGTTAAAGGATACAACCCTGAGGCACAACTTTGCTGATTTTGAATGATGTAGTATCCCCTTATTTTGTTCAAGTAACTGCCTCTCGATCTATGTACACAGGTTCCTCATGAGCGCAATTAAGTGTTCTGGAATTCCCATTCCTCACAATATTATCCATAATTTATCATGATCCTCACAGTCGAATGCCTTTGCATAGTCAATAAAACACAGGTAAACATCTTCCCAGTACTCTCTATTTTCATCCAAGATCCATCTGACATCAGCAATGATATCCCTCATTCCACACTCTCTTCTGAATCTGGCTTGAATTTCTGGCAGTTCCCTCCCGATGTTCTGCTGCAACCACTTTTGAATGATCTTCAGCAAAATTTTACTTGCGTGTGATATTAATGATATTGTTCAATAATTTCCACATCCTGTCAGATCACCTTTCTTTGGAATGAGCACAAATACGGATCTCTTCCAGTAGGTTAGCCAAGTGGCTGTCTTCCAAATTTTTTGGCATAGACAAGTGAACATCTCCAGCGCTGCATGTGTTTGTTGAAACATCTCAATTGATATTTTGTCAATTTCTAGAGCCTTGTTTTTTGCCAATGGCTTCAGTGCAGCTTGGACTTCTTCCTTCAGTACCATCGGTTCTTAATCATATGCTACCTCCTGAAATGCTTGAACATCGACCAATTCTTTTTGGTACAGTGACTCTGTGTATTCTTCCATCTTCTTTTGATGCTTCCTGAGTCATTTAATATTTTCTCTGTAGAATCCTTCAATATTGCCGTTCGAAGCTTGAATTTGTTCTTCAGTTCTTTCAGCTTGAGAAATGCTGAGCATTTTCTTTTCGGTTTTCTAACTCCAGGTCTTTGCACATTTCATTACAATACTTTACTTTGTCTTTTCGAGCTGCCCTTTGAAATCTTCTGTTTAGCTCTTTTATTTTATCATTTCTTCCATTCACTTTAGCTACTCTATGTTCAAGATCAAGTTTCAGAGTTTCTTCTGACATCCATTTTGGTCTTTTCTTTCTTTCCCATCTTTTTAATGATCTTTTGCTTTCCTCATGTATGATGTCCTTGATGTCATCCCACAATTCTTCTGATCTTCTGTCATTAGTGTTCAATGCTTCAAATCTATTCTTGAGATGGTCTCCAAATTCAGATGGAATATACTCAAGGTTGTATTTTGGCTCTCGTGCTCTAATTCTCTTCCACTTAAACTTGCACATGAGCAATTGATGGTTTGTTCTGCAGCAGACACCTGGGCTTTGTTCTGACTGATGATATGGAACTTTTCCATCATCTCTTTCCACAGATGTAGTTGATTTGTTTTCTGTGTTTTCCATCCGGTCAGTTCCACGTGTATAGTTGCTGTTACGTTATTGAAAAAAAAAGGTATTTGCAATGAAGAAGTCGTTGGTCTTGCCAAATTCTATCATGCAATCTCCGGCATCATTTCTATCACCAAGGTCATATTTTCCAATTTCTGATCCTTCTTCTTGTTTCCAACTTTCGAATGGACCAGTAATTATCGATGGATCGTGATTGCATGTTTGATCAATTTCAGAGCACAGAAGTTGGTAAAAATCTTCAATTTCTTCATCTTTGGCTTTAGTGGTTGGTGTGTAAATTTGAATAGTAGTCATATTAACTGGTCTTTCTTGTAGGCATATGGATATTATCCTATCACTGACAGCGCTATACTTCAGGATAGATCTCCAAATGTTCTTTTTGACCACGAATGCAACATCATTCCTCTTCAATTTGTCATTCCCAGAGTAGTAGACCATATGATTGTCCTATTCAAAATGGCCAACACCAGTCCATTTCAGCCTAGGGTATCAATCTTTGTGTGTTCTATTTTGTCTTTGGTGACTTCCACTTTTCCTAGATTCATACTTCATACATTCCAGGTTCAGATTATTAATGAATGTTTGTAGCTGTTTCTTCTCATTTCAGTCCTGGGTCTTAGCTCACGCAAATGTCTTTTGTGAGCCTGGCAAAGTGAAAATGTTTGATTGTGTTTAATCCTTTATTACCAAAGTTAATTATTGGTCTTCCTCCTTTCTGGTGCTAATAAAAAGTATGTTCCCCGTGATGTGTGCAGTCAGTCTTGTGTTCTCCAGACTTAGGTTTGGCTGGGCTATCAGGGGTAAACTTTTCCAATCAAGTCTGTGTCTACATGCTTCCCACCATATCTGACCAGCATTCAGTGAGTGTCCTACCAATGCAAGTGAATTTTAAACCTTGCCCCAAGCAAAAAAGAATTAGGATGGTAAGTCTGTTTGAGAAAAATTACCCAATGGCCACTTCCTTTCACATGCGTCAAAAAAGGAGCCAACTTGTTCAAATGCGACATTCATAGGCCACATTTACAAGTTTACGTTAACAAAATGAATTGTATCGCTGAAAAGTTTAATGTCACTTTTTATAAATCAAATTGTTACCTTTGGCTTCTGATCATTTCAGACAATTTTCCATAATTTCCGGTGGACCTTTAACTGGCAAGGTTCCTTAAGTTCAGCTTTAAATTTCTTTTTCCCTTTGCCAAGTTTTGATATTAATGTACTATGAACCAATTAAGGCCCCTAGAGGAGCCCTTGTCTCAATCATAGCAAAAAGGCTATTACCATCTGTATAGTGCTTTACAGCTGTCCTGAGCTGAGTACAGTATGAACACCCTCAAACATCTCTTTTTTTAATATTAGATTTCCAGATGGTGATCCCTTTAAAGTATAAATGGGTGGCGCAAATGGTTATGTGCTGAACTACTAATTGTAAGGTTTCCAGCTCACACCCACCCAGAGATCCCTCAGAAAAAAGTCATGGCGATCTTCCGAAAAGTCACAGCCATGAAAACCCTACCTGGCCGTTCTGCTCTGCACGTGTGGGGTCGCCATGAGTTGGAACGGATTCAAGGGCCGCTAACTATATAAATTTATTTAAGGGTGTGTGTGTGTGTGTGTGTGTGTGTGTGTATTTGTGTGAGTGTGAGTGCGTGCGTGTGTGCCTGTATGTGTGCATGTGTAATGTTTTCGTAATATAAGCCACAGCTCAGGCTCCTCAGACATTGATAGTACTGCACTTACATGCTGAGATGGCCTTTCAGATCTAGATGTGTATCTAAGAGCTGCAGCTTCTGCAATAGCCTAATTTCATGCCTCCAGTCCTTTGTTCATGCTGTGCCCCCTGCCTGGGATGCCCTTTCCTACCTGTGAGCTCCCATTCAACCACTAGCACCTTGGTCTACGGCGGAGCAGCATCACCTGGGGGCTTATTAAAAACCAAACCAAACCCGTTGATATGGAGTTGATTCTGACTCGTAGTGGCCCTATAGGACAGAGTAGAACTGCCCCATAGGGTTTCCAAGGCTGTAAATCTTGACAGAAGCAGGCCGCCACATCTTTCTCCCACAGAGTGGCTGGTGGGTTCGAACTGTTGACCTTTTGGTTAGCAGCTGAGCTCTTAACCACTTCGCCACCAGGGCTTATTAGACATGTAGAATCTCAGCCCCACCCATACCTACCTAATCAGAGTCTGCATTGCAACAAGATCCCCAGCGGATTCACACGCGTGTTCAAGCTTGAAAGATGACACTTTAAAACCCATGGCGTCCTCTGTGCTGGGGCCCTTAGTGGTGGTGTTGTTGGCTGCCAGGGGGTCATCCCTTTACCTTTACTCGTGGTGACCCCATGCACAACGGGATGGGATCTTTGTGATCCGTAGGATTTTCACTGGCTGATTTTTTTGAAGTGGATCTCCAGGCCGTTCTTCCTAGTCCATCTTAGTCTGGAAACTCCACTGAAACCTGTTCAGCATCACAGCAACACACGAGCCTCCTCTGAAAGACGGGTGGTGACTGTGCGTCAGGTGCACTGGCCGGGAGTTGAACCCAGGTCTCCAGTGTGGAAGGCGAGAAGTCTACCACTGAACCACCTTTGCCCCATTTGCTGTTTACTGTGTTAGAAAAGAAAGCATCACCTTTCAGCCAAAAGTAAAGCACCAGGATCTATTCATTCCTTCTGCGACAACACATAGCAAGGTTGAAAGCCCTGCTCAGGAGCCCCTGCCAAGGTCTTCTGAGCACTCCTGATGGGAGGCAAGAATTCTACCGCTGGGCCACCACTGCCCCCACATCACGTAGTAAGTGCTCAGAAAACCTTATTTTCTTTCCTTTTCTGCTTTCCCAAGAAACCAGTCCCTTCTCTGTGCCTTGCCATCACTTTTTGTAGTCTTCTTAAATCCCTTTTCAGGTTGCATAGATGACCATTGGCCTCTAATGTATCACTTCCTACACTCTGTATCCAAATCACTTTTTTGTCCCCATTTTCAGAAGTGCTGAAGCAGAATCTTTGAGGGTGGGACCCAAAAGCTTGCATTTTATCAGACTTCCTGGTTGGTTCTTTGTACATAAATGGTTCTGAACCCCCACATTCATCCTCTGGCTCCCCCAAGGTAGAGGGTATGGTTAGTGGTGAGACACCGCATCTTGGACGTGAATCTCATTTTATTCATTTAAGAAAACTTTATTGGGAGCTAACCAGGTCCCAGATATTTTGCAAAACATTTCATTTCAAAGGTGAGTAGGGAAGACACACCATCACATCTTCGCCACCTGTAAGGGAGACAGTGTTCTTCCAGTCGCACAGGAGACAAGCTTGTGGTAGGAGCAGCCTAAGATCACCCAGTGAGTAAAAGAGCTGGGACCCAAAGCCAGGCCTTCCCGGCACCAGCCCAGTGTTTCTCCTGTGCTACACGGCCACATTCTCAGAGCACAGCAGTGGGACATGATGGGTGCCATGACAGAGGAGGGGGGATAGGCAAGCACCAAACCAAAAACCTCTTGCCATTGAGTCAAGACTCATAGCAACCCTATAGGACAGAGTAGAACTGCCCCCATAGAGTTTCCAAGGATCAGCTGGTGAATTTGAACTGCCGACCTTCTGATTAGCAGCTGAGTTCTTAACCACTTGGGTGGGATTAACTGCATGGGCGAGGTTGGGGAAGGCTTCACAAAGAAGGGGACATCCCAGCTGTGTGGCGGTAGCTCTCTTTGGGGGCAGGTGTGGACTCTTCTCTACAGATGTGCCATCCCTCCCAAGTCAGGACTTCTGAGAGCGAGGGAGGAATTTTGTTCCAAGGTCAAATAGCTTGGATTGGGTCCACCCACTAAGGCTGAAATGGTTGGACCTTGGCCATTCAGAGGAATCATTGGGATGGGAGCGATCCTCCCCCAAGAGAAGGGAATTTAAGCTGCAGATGGAAAGAACAGTATGCTGGCTGGAACACTTGTGTGGGGAAAGAATGACCACCCCTAAAATGTAACAATGAAGCTGTTCTCTGCATCTCACTGGGCTTATGAAAGTTGCTGATTAAGCTCAAGTCCCAAGAGAAACCCCCAAAAAATCATCTCCCCTTAATGTAAACTTTTAGCCCAGATCAATCACAAATTGTGTTCTCTAAAACCTTCTATCCTCCCTCAGTGTTGCCCCATAATCCATCAGTGAGCCTTTCCCCACAACATTCAAAGTGTCCATTAACTAATTCTTACCCGCATTACATGGGACTGTGAGAGGAAGGGCGTGGAGGGTCAAAGTAAATATTCCGTGAATTCCATGTGCGTGATGATGGCTAGTACACCGAATTCCCCAGGCATTTGTAATAATTGAATGCTTAAGGCATTTGCAGAATTCTGTCCTGGAAGGCAGGATTTTCAGCCATGATAATCAGTGTTTAGCCAAAGTCAAATCAAGAAAATGACGGGTCTTATTTAATCACGGAGAACGGAGACAGGAAAATCATCCGTCGCCCACCCCACCCCAGCCCTTTCCAAAATATACAGCTAAGGTGGGAACTTTACTCCAAATTCTAAGTCATCCGGTGGTAAGATCGTGGAAACTAAAAGATAGACCGGGAGTTTGTCTTCTCTCTGCTCAACTGTGCAGTCTCTCAAGGGACAGTCCATGCCGTCGGGGCTTTCTATTACAGTTGCCCTGCAGACAAGTGTTGGCTGATTCTGTTCTCTGCTCATCAGGCAGGCAGAGCATGTCTGTAGGGGACATGAGAGCTTCCATATGGAACTTATTTCATTCAACAACTGTGTACTGATGAGCACCTGCTGTGTTCTGGGCACTGTACTAAGCACTGGGGATACTGAATTAAATCAACATGGTCCCTGCCCTCCCGAGGCTTATATTCTAGAGGAGAAGACCACACGGGGATGACAAGGGACCTGACCCATCTGGGGTGAAGGAGGAAGACCAGCTGGGCAGGGAAAGGTTGGCTGGAGAGTGTGCTTGGCAGGAAGCATCTCATGGTGCCAGGCTGTCTCTTTTCTCCATTGAGACAGGTGGAGGCCCAGCACCCATGGAAGCATGCTGAGTGGGGCTGCACCTGGATGCTCCTTTGTACATCTGGCCAGCTGTCCTCTCCCTTGTAGACCAGGGATCTTAGCTTTGGCAATATTGACATTTCGGGCCGGATAATTTTTGGATATGGGGGCCTGTCCTTTGCATTGTAAGGTGTTCAGCAGCATCCCTGGCCTCTACCCACTAAATACCAGTAGCATTCCCTATCCCAGTTGTGACATCCAGAAATGTCTTAGGATATTGCCAAATATCTCCTGGAGGGAAAATTGTCTTTCCTCTACCCCATCTAGAACCACTGTCGCAGAGCCAGACCTGCTGGGGAAGCCAGTCCCCACCTTGGATACTGCAATTCTTATATCCTTCCTGGCCTGCTAGAAACAGAAGCAGCCCTGC
The DNA here is from genome assembly GCF_030014295.1 of Loxodonta africana. Lineage (NCBI taxonomy): Eukaryota > Metazoa > Chordata > Mammalia > Proboscidea > Elephantidae > Loxodonta > Loxodonta africana. The sequence continues at coordinate 14,756,790 of NC_087356.1, forward strand.
AAACAGGCTGAGCATCTTGAACAGGTGGTTCTCAGCCACCACGTTCCCCAGGAAATCTTCTCCAGATTCATCTAGGCACCAGGCCTTGTGGTTTGCTTTTTGTGAATGTCCACAACAGTCAGCCCTGCTTCATTCTTCCCAGTCACCAGCCTAACCCAGCCTCGTCACTTCCCACCCAGTTGTTGCAGGCAGCTCCCCAGGTTTCCCCCTCTGCCATTGTCTCCTCATTTCTAGCCTCTACTCTAGCATCGCCCAAAGTCTGGTCCCTCGGGTGCTCTGCCAAAAAGGGTCCTGTTAGGAAATGAACTTTGAAAAATGCCACATTTTATACCAACACCATATGAAAGGCTCTGATTTAACATGCTTTCCAATGGAATATTCTAGGTTTTATTTCCCTGCACAATATCCAAAAAAAAAAAACCCCAAAAAACCCATTGCTATGGAGTCCATTCTGACTCATAGTCACCCTATAGGACAGAATAGAACTGCATAGGGCTCCCAGGGGGAGGCTGGTGGATTTGAACTGATGACCTTTTGGTTAGCTGCCAAGCTTTTAACCGCTAGGTCACCAGGGCTTCTCCAGCAGGCACATATTAACCAGTAAACATGGTCCTACCAGCTTACAGTAAGCAAGGTACACACCGGCTTAATTGTGTTTACTTACTAATCTGTAGTGCCCAATTTCACATGAGTTTCACCACATCCTTGATGACTGGTGATATGTGTCCAGGTGGTATGTGACCAGATTCCGCCCCCCGCCCCCCGCCCCCCACCCAACCCAGCTCATGAAGCTTTGTTCAGACCAGAGTGACAAGATCCTGCTTGGTTCCTGCTGCCCTTGAAGGTATATGGGCCATGTTCCTTAGGAACCTGGTGTTGAAGGCCTGTGTTTGCCCTCCCACTTTCTTCAGAATTCTTAGAACTAGGGCTGAGGCCTGCCTGGAAGCCCCTTTTCAGCCATCGTGGTAAAATTGTGCACCACAGATTAGTAAGTAAGCACAATTAAGTCCGTGCATACATTGCTTATTGAGTACTCCGTCCCTGCTCTGGGCCTAGCATAGTACACAGGAGAAAGACGTCCAGTAAAAGCTCTTGGAGGGAGATTGGAGGAGGGGAAAGGCATGGAAACCGCAAGCACAGTAGGGAAAGGCAAGGTGCCAGCCCGTTAACCCAGTGCTCATGGGTTCATGCGCAGGGCTGTGCCTGCCTCTTCTTCACGCCCCACAATCACCCCAAAACTCCCTTATTGGCATCAGTAGGGAGTCTAAGAGTAGGAATGGCTGGCCCCCAAAATGCGTTCACCTGCTGGAGAAAATACATGTGGAGAAACAATCAGACCTGCATCTGAATAGAAGCCCACCCTCAGGCAGGTAGTGGGCTGTCTCTGACACGGGCACCGTGGGGACTTGCCTTCCCTTTTTAAGCTGCTGGACCCTCGTAGGAAGTACCATGTTTTCACCTCAGAAATCTCTAAGAGGTAGGTAGATCCCCACCTACTCTGGGTATGTGTTAATTCTCTCTCCTTCCATTAATATTTTATATGTAGCTAGAGGTCTGAAGGCCCTGGACTTTGCATGTAGCTGAGAATTAACAAATGTGGTGGAGCCAACTCTTATAGCCAAGGGTGATGGTGATCGATGCTTTAAAAATACTTAACCCAGATGTAGATCTTTAACCTGGACGCTTGCCAGAGTCTCTCATGGAGGTGGGGTGGGGGGTGGGAACCACCACTTCACTGGGCACACGTATCTAGATTCACTCATCTGGAACAAGATTTCTCTGGCAATGTGGCCACAAACAATTCAGTTACATACCCTAGAGGAGCTGTGGGCTAGCCTGGTGCCCCACGGCTCTAGTACTCCCTCCAGGAGGCGTCTGCCAGCCAAGGAGAGACTGTCTATTCTACACCCTCTAGTCTTGGAAGCTCCCCCTAAAAAGCACACAGCGCTGAGGTCAACCTACTACACGCAGAACTACACACAGCCTGCAAGAGCGGCCGGGAAACCTGTGTCAGGTCCTAGGATCAGGGACCACAGGCTGAACGAGAGTTAGGTTTCGTGTTGTCTGGAAGCCACAGTCTCCTCTCCCCTCAGGGCCGTCTGGCAGGATTGAAGATCCATTGCATACTGTTCATATTTTTAGTTAAATATGTATGTTTATACCCACAGGTACATATGCAATTATTTTCAGTTTGGGGGCAATCAGCTTCTCATTTCTGTTTTACTAGTAACTGGAATGTTTAACATTTGATAGCTTCTGGCTTTTTGATCTGCAATCTAGCAGTGCTTTGGGTGTTTAATTGTCATCATGGGATCTCTCGATTTATTGAGCAGGCGCACTCTTCCATATTACCGGAAGGGCCATGGACCATTCAGACTCCATCACTCATGCCCACTCTAAATTTATCCTCCAACCTTTAACACCCTCCCCCTGACAGTCACATGTTTCGAGATTGTTGTCATAAAGAGCTGGACACACACCACCAGCCATTAGCGGCTCTGCGGTTAAGGAGGCCTCAGGAGTCCCAGCTGCTTGGAGGAACTGAGACTCCCCAAGGCAGCTATGTAGCGCCCCCTGGTGGCAGAATTACAGAAACCACTCTTAAGTGTGCCCCAAGCAAGTGTCAGAACAGGGCTGAGCCAAGCAAAATGAAACAGACAGGGCTGCCCGTGGTACTACCCTACCCTCACATCCATCTCCTCCACCAGATGTAGGGCTTTCCCCAGCCAGCCTGTCTTCATCGTGTGTCATATTTAGAACATCTGCTTCTATCCTTTCTATTAATATCTGTGCCGGAGGTAGAGAAAAACATACGGGTTTATTCATACTAAAGTATTAATGATTTATGCATATCCCAAGATATTTGCGTTTTAAGGCAGTTACATGGCCGCTGGCTCCTCCCACGAGTGCTCTAATCACGAATGCTAGGCAGCCATGACTGGTTGGAGAGAGAATCGTTACGACTGGAAAAGGCAGGAAAAAGAAATCTATCGACCTGTCCTGTGCCCACAGCGGACTCCTCAGCAGCCATCAGTGACCTAGTGGCTACGGTGTCAGACTTCTGTCCACTGCCACCATGTTATACCATATGCCCCTGGTTGGGCCCCTGCCACGTAACTTTCACTTAACGACAAAAAAAAATTCCAGTAAATTCATTAAAATGTCCCCATTCTGGGGTAAGCACATTGTTATAAAACCACCTCTTTGCGTGTGTACAAACTCTGTCCCTTTTACTCTCACACACACACGTACTCACACATACATACGCACGTACACATGGCCCAGCCTCCAGTGAGTATGGTTATTTTTATCTCACACATGGACTTTACTTAGACTGTCAGTGGACAGTATTTTAAGTGCCTCCCATGTCGATCACCACAGGCCACTGCTGAGAGCGGCAAAAGGAAGAGACCTCCATTCACTCATAAGGATGGACAGAGTTCAGAGCAGATAGAAATGGCAGACATGCTAGTTGGTCCAGGTAACCGAGGACACCTCCCATGTCACTTTTCTTGGTTTGGTCTCACTGCCCCAGCCTGCTGCCTCAGCCTCACCTGTTGTTATTTATCAAGGCTCTACTCTGTTTCAACATGGGGTAAGACTTAATGAGAGAAGGCTCCTCTGAGCCAGTGGAGTGCTGAGTCTGTGACTCAGAGACGAAGATTCTGTAGCTGGTTGTCTCACCTGCAGGGGGTCACTTTGAGGGTGGGTGGAAGGGGAATCATCTACAAGAAATGGGAATAAGTCATCATCTTTGAGAGGGGATTGGGCATCCTAGAAGGGAGGTGTTGAGGTAGGGTCTCCTGATTGTAAGGGCAGATTCCTTCCAACTATTTGGTTGGTTTTGTGTGTAAGTAACCTTGATCACGTACTGACACATCTCATAATAACCTTTTCCCTTAATGGGGGGAAGCCACTTGCCAGGGTGAAGAGGTTATGTCCCACTGAGGGAACTCAGGGCAAAGTGCACCAAGGTGCAGCAGACTCCAAGTCCTCCATCTGCTGTCTGTGGTTGGTGTGAGGAGAATTAGCACAGCCAGGAAGAAAGAGAAGCCTCAAAGGGCTGCTAAGAGGAGCCTGTGGCCTCTTCGTCAAGTGCTGCGCTCTTCTCTAGGACAAGCATGCCTCCCTTCCCTACAGATGTCTCTCCTGGGATTTATATAAGAAGCATACAGACACACACACACACATTGTTGTTGTCAGGTGCTGGTTTTCCACTCATAGTGACCCCATGTGACAGAGCAGAATCACCCCTAGGGTTTTCTAGGCTTCAGTCTTTACAGGAGCAGAATAGGACTGTGTGCTTCATGGGGTTTTCAATGGCTGACTTTTCAGAAGTAGATCTCCAGGTCTTTCTCCCACTGCGTAGGTTTGAACCACCAACCTTTAGGTTAGCAGCCAACCGCTTAACCATTGTGTCACCAGGGCTCCATATACACAGGCAAACACACACACTGCGAAATTTTCTGTATTGTGCAAGTCATTTTGTACAGAGAAAAGTTATCATAAAATGTGGTCCAGTCTTAAACACTAGCAAGTGGCCATCTAAGATGCATCAATGGGTCTCAGCCCACCTGGATCAAAGGAGAATGGAGAACACCAAAGACACAAAGTAATTATGAGCCCAAGGGACAGAAAGGGCCACATAAATCAGAGACTACATCAGCCTGAGACCAGAAGAACTAGATGCTGCCCGGCTACAACCCTTGACTGCCGTAACAGGGAACACAACAGAGAACCCCTGACGGAGCAGGAGAGCAGTGGGATGCAGACCTCAAATTCTTTTAAAAAGAACAGACTTAATAGTCTGACTGAGACTACAAGGACCCTAGAGGTCATGGTCCCCAGACCTTCTGTTAGCCCAAGACAGGAACCATTCCCAAAGCCAACTCTTCAGACAGGGATTGACTGGACTATAGCATAGAAAATGATACTGGTGAGGAGTGAGCTTCTTGGCTCAAGTAGACACATGAGACTATGTGGGCAGCTCCTGTCTGGAGGGGGAGATGAGAAGGCAGAGGCGGACAGAAGCTGGCTGAATGGACATGGCAATAGAGGGTGGAGCGAAGGAGTGTGCTGTCTCATTAGGGGGAGAGCAACTAGGAGTACATAGCAAGGTGTATATAAATTTTTGTATGAGAGACTGACTGGATTTGTAAACTTTCACTTAAAGCACAACAAAAATTAAAAAAAAAAAAAAATGTGGCCCAGGGTTTCCAAATGAAACTTGGGTCTGGGGATCCACAAGATTTGGCTCTGCTAACCCAGAGGTTGAGAGGAGCATATCTCAGGAAGCCTACTGTAGATTAATTAACCCCCAGCCAAGCTGCATAGCTCTGAAATTTCCTGTTAAAAATGTCTGAAGTAAAAAGAGAAAAATGTTTGAAGTTAACAGGGAATGATACAGGGACCCTCTGGGAATAAACGGGTAATTGGAGTGTCCAGTAAAGAACAAAATGTTACCTTCACACCCAACAGTAACAGCGAAAGTGGGCCATGGCCAACGTCTTCAAAAGAGAGACATACGCTCCTAAGAAGAACAAGGGCTCCACCCATGGTCTCTGACCTCATGGGAAATACAGTCAGGAACAACGAGAAGGAGGCCACGTCATCTGTCCGGCAAAATCCACTTAAAAAGGCTGGGCAAGGAGAAACCAAATTCTGTTGATTCTTGGTTTCTCTGGCCCAGCAAAATAAAGTTGCCAGACTAGAACAAGGTCCCGAGGTGGAGAGTGGGATGCTGGGTTGTTGAGAATGGCAGTTCTGCAGCATTCATTCCCGGCAGTGACCCACTTCTCCTGGCCAGGGGCCTCATGGATCTGCTGTGGACACTTCTGCCAGGTCCGGGGAAAGGAAGAAAAGCAAGAATTGGAAATAGCTTTGGATCTGAACTTTGTTTTATTCCTCAAACTGGCTCTACACAATTGTTCTTTACAGCTTTCAAATAGGCTTATACTTACCCCCTCTTCACTAACAGCAAGGGAATTTAGAAATGTTAACCCATTTGGTTTCCATTCTGTGTGTCTTTCCAGAAGGAGAAGAAGAGTGGGCTGCTGAAACTTCTGGCAGGAGCATCTACCAAAAAGAAGTCACGCTCCCCACCGTCTATCTCGCCAACCCACGACCCCCAGGTGGCGGTGGACACCTCACTCCAGGGCGCCATGGGGCCCGAAGTGTCCTCGCTGTCCAGCCACGGGAGGGCAGGCTCCTGCCCCATAGAGAGCGAGATGCAGGGCGCCATGGGAATGGAGCCACTGCACAGAAAGACGGGCTCCTTGGATCTCAACTTCTCCTTGTCCCCTTCGAGGCAAGTGCCTCTTTCCATGGCTGCTATCCGCCCCGAGCCCAAGCCGTTGCCCAGAGAGAGGTAAGGTGGGGAGAGGAGCAGGCGTGTCATGGTGGTGAGGGAGTTGTTCTCTGCAGACCTGGAGGCCACCTTTGAAGAACAGGGACAACAGGGCTTACAGCTGTGGAGCTGTTAGAGGATCACGTTTACCAAATATCCCTCACTATCCAAATCGATTCAGTTCCTGAGTCTGGTTAGTAAGCATCTGGGTAAAATGAGTCATACAGAGGCATAACTGGGGTATGGCAGGTATTGCAGCAGCTCTGGGCGCGTGGAGCCACTGAGCAGTTTCTATTAACCCAGTAAGGCCAGCAGCATATCCAGGGAAACTGGCGCCTATGGCAAACACTGAAATTGCGCCTCCTGTCCGAGCATCTGACACCCCTCTTTTAGATCACTTTGCCATAATATCAGCTCAGAAATTCAAGTCAAGCTCATTAACCTTTTATTAACATGTTACTGTGCTCGAGGAAGGACACTGGGCCATACACTGAGCAGGTTAATAGAAACTGCTCAGTGACACCACACTCCCACGGCGGGTGCAATACCCTAGGTACGCCGTTGTCATATTCCATTTTCTGAATCCATCTGGTTTCTGAGTTTGGGCTTGCAAGGGATTCATCAAAAAATGTATCAGAGTGGTGTAGTGGTTAAGTGCTATGGCAGCCGACCAAAAGGCTGGCAGTTTGAATCCACCAGCCCTCCTTGGAAACTCTGTGGTGCAGTTCTATTCTGTCCTGTAGGGTTGCTATGAGTCAGAATCGACTCGACAGCAACAGATTTTTGGTTTATGAGGCTCTAAGTCCAAACATTGGAAGATGAGGTAATAAGGGAATCTGTGGATTCCCTGTGGCAACCCTCAAGTGAAGCCCACAGGCTGTGTCCCCAGGGAGTACGTACTCCACTCAGAAAGCAGCTTCTCCTGAACCTCTCAGCCCACTGTGATAACTTAGAATTATACAACATTACCGACAATAAAGGAACCTGATGGTGCAATGGTTAAGTGCTGGGCTACTAACCAAAAAGTCAGGGGTTTGAATCTACCAGCGGCTCTGCGGGAGAAAAGACCTGGGTATCCGCTCCTGTAAAGCCAAAGAAACCCTACGGGGCAGTTCTGTCCTGTCCTACAGGGTCATTAGGAGTTGGAATCTGCTGAATGGCACACAACAACAGCAAACCCAAAATAGTTGTCAAGAGTGTTTAGTCCATTAGGCTGAACCATATGAAATTGCTGATATTCATCCATTTTTTACCAAAAACAGCAATTTCATATGGTTCAGCCTAGGGAGGGATTTACAGATGAGAAGACTGAGCCCAAGAGAGGGCTGAAGTCACCTGCCGTGGTCACACAGCTGTGGAGCCTGGACTAGCCCCCAGGCAGCAGGAGCTTCAGGCTTGATTTTATAAGGGGTCACAGGGCTCATTTCTTTCTCTATGGGCTGACCTGTTGGAGCCCTGGTGGCGAAGTGGTAATTAAGAGCTATGGCGTGCTACGGCTGCTAACCAAAAAGGTTGTCAGTTCAAATCCACTAGCTGCTTCTTAGAAACCTTATGGGGCAGTTCTTCTCTGTCCTATAGGATTGCTATGGGTTTTGGTTTGAGTGATCAGTCCTAAAAAGCTCTTAAATGAATGCTAGAAGGCATTATGGAGAGAGAAAATGGTTGTCAAGTTAGATAGTGGGAAAATATTTTCCTTTCTAAGCTCTTTAATGTTGAAACACTGTTTAAATAATAAAAATATTAACAATCTCCTGAGTAAGCAATTCTGTCATCTCTGTCAGTAATCCTCTCCCACTTCTCAGCCATATTTACTGATGGTAAGTTCTTCCACGTGTCTCAACTCTGTACCGTGGCCTCTGCAAGTGGCCCCTGCAGCTTGAGAAGGCCGTCTACCGTCCTTAGCATCTGCTAAGCTCAGAGACCAGCCCCTCCCACTGCCTTAGATCAAGGTCGGCACACCTTTTCTGTCAAGGGACTGATAGTAAATATTTCAGACAGTAAATATTTTAGAGCCTGAGGGCCTTACCATCTCTGTCGCAACTACTCAACTTTGCCTTTTTAGCATGAAGGCAGACATAAACAGTGTGTAAATGAATGGGCATAGCTGTTCCAATAAAGCTTTATTTATGGACACGGAAATTTTAATTTCATGTAATTTGCTCGTGTCTTGAAATACTATTTTTCTTTTGATTTTATTTTCAATTTAAAAAATGTAAAAACATTCTTAACTCCAAGTAGCCCACAGGCTGTAATTTGCCAACCCCTGATCTAGGTGATGGAGCTGCTAAGCAAAAGGTCAGCAGTTCAAATCCACCAGCCACTCCTTGGAAACCCTATGGGGCAGTTCTACTCTGTCCTATAGGGTCACTGTGAGTAGGAATCGACTTGATGGCAACAGGTTTGGATCTAAAAGACTCACCATTTCTGAGCTGAGCCTACTGGATGACATGGGGCCAGCACTTATCACCTTGTGATAGACAGTTAAAATGTATGCCTATATTTATACCTTTTTTAGGATAATAATAATAGCCATCATTTATTGCATGCTCTGTGCAGTAGTGATACTCAGAACATTCAACAACTGGTATGAGTTTCAGCTACAAACCCACGGGATGGCCATACCCTACGTACAGCTTAACATCTGCCCTTGCTAGGTGCCCAACATTTTTTAAATCATCTTCTGTATATTATATCTTTTAATCCTCCCAAGGGCCCTATGAGTTCAGTAATATTGTTGCCTTCATTTTATAGACAAGGGAACTAAGTTTAGTAAAAGGTTAAGTAGCTTACTCAAGATCAGACAGAGAGTAGCAGAGCCAGGATTGGAACCGAGGGCAGTTTGGCCACAAAGCCCAAGCTCCTAACCACTCCATTTTACGGGAGCCACATGATCAGCAGCCACCCCAGTATACTTGCAGGGGGCCCACAAAAGGATCTAGGTATCTTTAATTAGTGAATGGTATAGAAAATGTCCCCTCCCCACTGGGATATCATTATCTCTGCATCCAGATCCTCCATAGTCGATTACTCGACCATTTGTCCAATGTGCAGCCACATTGTTGACCAAACATGACATAACTAACTACAGTAAAGTGCCTGCACCAGAACAAGTTCCCCAGGACCCTCAAATAACTGGATTTACACACACACACACACACAAAGAAACACATACATGCACCTTGCACATCACCGCTCTCTCTCCCCTCCACTTCTTTTCCCCAGGGAGGTTCTTCCAGTTTCCAGCAGCTAGTAAATACTGGAACCTTCTTCCTTCCATGAGGCCAACATCCAGCTGCCTGGATTTCTGAATGTGGGTCACGGTCCTTCCCTCCCAGGTCACACAGAGTTGGTCAGCTGGCTCATGAGAATGGTAGATTTCTAGATATTCGAAAGCTGCTCTCATATCTCCCCTAAGTTTCCGTCTCTCCAGATCTTTCAACTTTATCTTCAAAGACATGATTTCTGGACTCCCCAGTAAAAAAGAGTACCTTAAAAGTCCCAGTTCTAAAAAATTGTGGAAGTCTATGAATAAAAATTGTGGAAGTCTATGAATAATGGGAAAATTCAGAGGTTTACTCCCATTCTCTGACTATTCCATCTAATTAGGGTGTTATTGTACCAGAAAAGCCTAAAGCTACCCAGAGCCTCTTGACGCCTTCCTTGTCCACAGAGCCTCAAACATGAGAAGAGTTTTTTAAAAAACTGCCTTAAACCAAACCGCTTCCCAATGAGCCACAGACACTTGATTTGCCCTCAGCCTTCACAGCCCAAAAGACTGCTTGGTATCCCAGTTAGCCCCGGGAAGGGTGGAGCTGAGGATGTCACAATGGAACACAAGTTGTCACCCTTCAGACAACTCTGGGACAACTCCAGAAAGCCACTGAACTAGGGCCCTAGAGGCTTGTGAATAAAACTCACTTCAAAGCTGGAGGAGGGGGAATAGCTGTGATCCTGCCGCCTCAAAGAGGCGAGAATCCCTGCTGATGAAGACCTTGCACATTCACTCATTTGCCATATATTTATGGAGCGCCTGTTGAGGCCCACTTTAGGGAAGCGGGAAAAGCAATGGAAGGGCAGAATCGGGACTGCCAAACTCAAGGTTTTCACCACCAGACTCTTAAGAAGGAGCCCTCTCTCCCCTTGGAATGATGGACTAGGTTCGGATACAGCCATGTTGATGCCTGCATTTCTTGGGTGTCTCCTGTGTATAGACTCCCACAGGTCTCAATCTGAGCGTCTCTCTTGAGGATTTGTGGAGACCACAGTGAACTGCTGTATTAACTGCGCTCCAAGGAGGGAAGTTTAGTTTGAAGGGTGCTGCAGAGGAAACCCCGGTGGCGTAGTGGTTAAGTGCTATGGCTGCTAACCAAAAGGTCAGCAGTTCAAATCTGCCAAGCGCTCCTTGGAAACTCTATGGGGCAGTTCTACCCTGTCCTATAGGGTTGCTATGAGTCAGAATCGACTCAACGGCAGTGGGTTTGGTTTTTGTTTTTGTTTTTTTTGTTTGCAGAGGCATGCCACGGGGAAGGGTGCTCATGGGAGTGGACCTTGGGGAATTCCCATCAGCAGGGCCTGACCCTCTGCCTGCAAGTTCGGAGTCCCTGCCCTGTCAGCACGCTAGAAGTAGGTCCATCTCACAGAAGTACACCTGTATGGACCAAGTTCACAAGCCTGATGTATAAAACCATTAGTAATCCCTTCCAGTAGGGCTTAACTATTGGGTCACCTGAGCACATTCTTGCCCTGTGGACAATATGCATGGGAAGGCAAACTTTATAAAGCAGAGCTCATAATAGGGGGCATAGTTAATTTAATAATAAAAAAAAAAAGCTGCCATCAGTTCGATTCTAACTCATGGCAACACCATGTGTTACAAAGTAGAACTGCTCCATAGGATTTTCTTGGTTGTAATCTTTTAGAAGCAGATCACTAGCCGTTTCGTTCACAGCACCACTGGGCAGGAATTCGAACCACCAACCTTTAGATTAGTAGTCAAGCACAAACTGTGTGCACCACCAAGGGACCTTAGTTATGGGATGCAAATTCCACATGGCATCTAATACCCCCATCTTTCCAGCAGGTATATGCCAACGCTGGACAAATCTAGTGCTGGATCAGCTCCTCACCACTCCCATCCTCTGGACTCCTGCCTTCTGTCTAATCTATATCTTGGCAATATTGCAAAGTAGCTTTGAGCAGAGACAACTGCTATTTATCAGCCATCTCACTTCCAACAAGTTTCTTAATTTCTTTGAGTACTTGTTAAAACCCATAAACCCATTGCCATCGAGTTAATTCTGACTCATAGCAACCCTGTAGAACAGAGTAGAACTGCCCCATGGGGTATCCAAGGAGCAGCTGGTGGATTCAAACTGCCAGCCTTTTGGTTAGCAGCCCAGCTCTTAACCACTGGGCCACCAGGGTGCCCTTTGAGTACCACACGTATAAAATAGGCAGTGCTCCTTGAAAGCAAGGATGACAACACTTTGTCTCATGTACTTTGGACATGTTATCAGGAGGGACCAGTCCTCCTGAAGAAAGGCATCATGCTTAGTAAGGTAGGGTCGGTGAAAAAAAGGAAGACCCTTGACGAGGTGGATTGATGCAGTGGCTGCGACAGTGAGCTCAAGCATAGCAAGGATTGTGAGGATGGCGCAGGACAGGGCAGTGTTTCGCTCTGTTGTACATAGGGTCACTATGAGTCGCTATGCTGACTCGACGGCACTTAACGACAACAATCCCTACCTGACAGGTATAATATTTGTAGAACACTTAAATTAATTCCTGGAAAATTATGAGTCCACAGTAACTAGTCTTATTATTATTCCTCACTACTGCCTGGCAGCCCTCCACCCCCTTTTGAGTGACAGTCTTTTCTTCCATGTGTTCACACGTTCAGTCAGTTCACCCTCAGCTCTTACTGGCCCGCGAGTTGTTCAGCTTTGTGAGGAGTTACACATTTTTTACTTTGGTCCATTATATGTTATGGTAGGCAGAATAACCCCCAAAACCTCTGAATATGTTATGTTACATGGCAAAGGGGAATTTAGGTTGCAGATGGAATCCAGGTTATTAATTAGTCAACCTTAAAATGGAGAGATTATGCTGGATTATCTGAGTTTGCCCAGTGTAATCACAAGGGCCCTTAAAAGTGAGAAAGGGAGGCAGGAGAGGAGGCCAGAATGCTTGATGTGACGTAAGAGGGACTTGACCTGCCATTGCTTTGAAGACAGCGGAAGGGTCTTCGAGTGAAGAAATGCAGGCAGCCTCTAGAAGTTGAAAAATACAAAACAACAGATTCTCCCCTAGAGCCTCAAAGAGAGGAGGCTTACACCTTGATTTTAACCCAGTGAGACCCATGTCAGGCTTCTAACACAGAGAACTGTGAAATAATAAATGTGTGTTCTATTATGCCATTAACCACCCAAAAAACCAAACCTGCTGCCATTGAGTTGATTCCAACTTATGGCAACCCTGTATGTTCAGTGTAGAACTGCTCATAGGGTTTTCTGGGCTGTAATCTTAACAGAAGCCGATTTCCAGGCCTTTCTCCCATGGCGCAGCTGGGTGAGTTCAAACCGCCAACCTTTAGGTTAGTAAATGAGTGCAAACCGTTTGTGCCACCCAGGGACGTCATTAAGCCATTAAGTTTGCAGTAATTTGTTATAGCAGCGATAGGAAACTAATACATGTGTTGATACTGTAGTTTAGGGTATAGACTTACTTTTATCATTTCCGAGATATTAGGGGGACTGTAAATCAAAATCCATTGCCATTGAGTCAATCCCAACTCATAGTGACCCTATAGGACAGAGCAAAACTGTTCCATAGGGTTTCCAAGGAGCACCTGGTGGATTTGAACTGCTGGCCTTTTGGTTAGCAGCCCAGCTCTTAACCACTGTGCCACCAGGACTCCACTGGGGGACATTCCTCTGTAATGGCCACATTCCACCAACTCAGAGGACCATGCTTCCTGAACAACGTTGAAATGAGAACTTTGGAAAGTCTACCATGTGGAGGACAACCTTGTGATTCCTGCTGTCCGGAAGGGGGAGAGATAACACAGGAAGAGGATAGGGCATGCCAAACCTCACACATAAAGCTAATTGTGATAAGCTATGATAAGAAGCCATTCCCATTTTAAGCATTTTGATTCACAGAGCCTTACATCTGAAAACTAGTTATAATTGACATTGCTGTAATTATACTCAGCAGGACAGAGTCTCCGCTTGATTTATGATGCCACAATCACAACACTGGAGTAGCATCGGTCCTCAACTGCTCATATGGCCCTTTATGTCTACAATGGGGAATATTAATTACTTTCATACAGCAGGAAGAATAATGCAGAGTCTTAGAATAATCTGGACCCAAACGTTAAACACTTGGCTCGTATAAATTCAGCCCACATCCATCTGGGCTCATTAAATCACTGAATTGCTATGAAGCACCAAATTACTTTTTTTTCCTCTAACAAATTACATTTTTTAAAGCTGCTTGTTTGTTTCGCATCTGGCAGTTGAGGCAAAAGCCAAAACTTCTGTTCAGAGTCTGAGAAATCTCACCCTTTGCCTTTTTTTTTTTTTTGTCTTGGAGAAGAGAGGAGACAGGTGTTTAGAGAAGCACTGCAGAGCCACAGAAGGGACCTCTCCCTCTCACTCCCCCAGAGACTCACAGGCAAAACGGGCACTGATTTTTGTGCACACACACACACACACACACGCACGCACACACACATGCACGCAGTTTCAGATTCCGAAGGAAATAGCCAGAGATGTGAGAACGATTCAGGTAGGGAACTGTGCATTTGTGCGCCATGCTGTCTGGCTTCATCAGACCATTTGCTACATCCCAGCGGTCATCTGTCGTCCTTCAAGAGGACAGTGTCTCCTTCTGCAGAGACACTGGGCTGGGAGGAGGCGGGAGTCACTCTCTATTTCCCCTCCTCCTCAACATCTCCTCGAAGCCAGGGTGGCAGCACGCTCTTGCCGGGGTCTGGCGTGCTCGGCGGGAACTGGCCCAAGTCTGTCACACCCTGCAGGCATTCCAAGGCACTTAGAGTTGATGGACCCTCTGTGTTGAGACCTGGGACCTGGGCTAGCCCGACTCCCTCAGGAAGAGGAGCCCTGCAGTGCGGGCGGCCACACCCACAACCTTAGGTCTGGAGCCACCGTCCTCTCTGTCTGCCTGCTCTTACCTGCCTGGAGCAAGTGGGGGTCTGTGTGCCTCATTGACTGTCAGCTCTCCGAGGGCTGGACCTAGGTCTTCTCCATCTGTGCATCTTCCGGACCTCCAGCACAAATCCCAGCTACCCCGACTTCTCTGTCCCGACCCAGACAGGGGTGGGAGGTACAGGTACCCCAGGCCCTGTGTGGTGGGCAGACTGAGGAGGGTATAAAGTCTTCTTCCCTAGAGTGTTTTCACTTGGCGCCTTGATTCTCAAACATGGATGTACACAGCCCTCACCATAGAACTCGTTGAAAATACCCACCCTCATCCCCACACCCGGAGAGTCTTGTCTCAAGAAGGTTTAGAATAGACCCTAGGAATCCAACTCAGGGGTCCTGAGGTCTGTGGGCCACACTTTGAGAAATACTGACTTAGAGTCTCTTTCATTTTAATTAGTTTTATAATTTCCTGGTTTCTCAAAGACCAAAATACATGAGGTCAGAGGTTCCATATACAGAACCTGTTGTAGACCCCACAGAGCAGCCGCTGCCTGTGACACCCAGATAATTGACGTCAGGGGCCATTTGTGGGGCTGTGGCAGACTGGGGCAGGGAGACAGAATGCCCCCAGCAGCCTGTGGAAGACTCAGGAGAAAGGAATTTCCCACCTTCCCCCAGCCAGGAGGCCAGCACCTCAGCTGTGGAATGGCCAGGCAAAGGGAGGAGGGTGAGAACAGGACTCCCATCCATTGCCTCCTCGTGGCACCCAGGTCTAGTCCAGGCTTCAGTCTCAGGGAATGAGGCTTTCACATCAGGTCCTGAGCCTCTGAGGTCTGCTCCCACCACAGGTGCAAATTCTTAGGAAGGCTTGACTTCCTCGAAGTGTTTCTTCAGCTCTCTTTGGAACGAGGTGGAAAAGAGGAGGAAAGATGGAGGGAGCCATTGAGTGAAGAGAGAGTTGGGAAGGGCCAAGTGGAGGCTGTTGTTGTTGGGTGCCACGGAGTTCATTCCAGCTCTTAGCAGCCCCCATGACAGAGTAGAACTGCCCCATAAGGTTTTCTAGGCTGTAATATTTAAGGAAGGAGCCCTGGTGGCACAATGGCTAAGGTGCCACCAATGGCTCTGCAGGGGAAAGATGTGGCAGTTTGCTTCCATAAAGATTTACAGCCTTGGAAACCCCATGGGGTCACTATCAATGGCAGTGGGATTTGGGTTTGGGATCTTTAAGGAAGTAGATTGCCCCATCTCTCTCCCACAGAGCCACTGGGTGGGTTCAAACTGCTGACCTTTCATTTAGCAGCTGTGCGCTTCATCATTCACGCCACCAGGGCAATAAACAGATCTCTATAACATGAAGATTCAGATGTTTCCCCACCTTGAGGTTCATAAGAGTACCTGGATCAGTGAATCAAAAGAGGACTAAGGGCTGGGGACCATGGTCTCAGGGGACATTTAGCTCAATCGGCATAACATAGTTTATAAAGAAAATGTTCTACGTCCTACTTTGGTGAGTAATGTCTAGGATCTTAAAACCTTGTGAGCATCCATCTAAGATGCTCCACTGGTCCCACCCATCTGAAGAAAGGGAGAATGAAGAAAACCAAAGACACAAGGGAAAGATTCGTCCAAAGGACTAAGGGACCACAACTACCACAGCCTCCACCACATCAAGTCCAGCACAACTAGATGGTGCCCAGCTACCACCACGACTACTCTGACAGGGATTACAACCCAGGGTCCCAGACAGAGCTAGAGAAAAATGTAGAACAAAATTCAGAGTCACAAAAAAAGACCAGACTTACTGGTCTGACAGAGACTGGAGAAACCACGAGAGTATGGCCCCCAGACACCCTTTTAACCCAGTACTGAAGGCACTCCTGAGGGTCACCCCTCATCCATGGATCAGAGAGGGCCATAAAACAAACAGTATTACACGTAGCTCAACCATGTATACAAGACTAAGTGGGCACACCAGCCCAGGGGCAAGGACAAGAAAGCAGGAGGGGACAGAAAAGCCAGATGAATGGAAATGGGGAACCCAAGGTCAAGAAGGGGAGAGTGTTGACACATCATGGAGGTGGTGACCAATGTCACAAAAGAATATGTGTACTAATTGTTTAACGAGAAACTAATGTGCTCTGTAAACCTTCACTAAAGCACAATTAAAAAAAAAATTTATAACTTAAAAAAAAAAAGAGGACCCAGAGCCACCTGTCCCATTGTATAGAAGCCATTGCCTGCAGGCCTGAGAGCCGGGGCGCAGCTGCAGGGGGCATTTCTGGGTGCCCTGGTGAGTCTCAGGGCAGGTCTCAGCTGGTGGCCTTCGCCCCTACCCACCGGGATCCCCGCGCCCTTGGCCCCTAAGCTCAGGGAGCCGCAGGACAGATGACAGCTTGATGAACTGCTTTCTCCCGCTCAACCGGCTGCGCACATTTCAGCTCTTATTATTTCCCTTTGCCCACAGGAGGGGGTGACAGCCAGATTTATTAGCCGAGGAGGGAGATGACTGATGGACTGTTGTAGACTGGGTACATCAGTGACAGGAGACCAGCCAGGACAGCTGGGCCAGGGGGAGGAGCTATTTATTAGGAGGGTGATGGTGGAGCTGCAGATTTAGCTGAACCAACTGCCAAGCCTCAGGACCTTCCTCATCCCCTGCCACCACCACCCCCCCCCAAAGCAGAAGCTCCTGTCCCCTGGCTGGCACTTATTCAGCTGCTGCCGCCTCTGCTGCCAGCCCCTACCCTGCAGCTCCCCTGTCACAGTTCCACTTAAGGGCCTCCAGCCTTCCCTCCTTCATTTATTCAACAATGAAGTAACCCAGCAGGTATTTACTGAGCAACTACTACCTGCCAGGCACTGTTCTAGGCACTGGAGATACAGCAATAAGCAAAACATACAGCAATTCTTGCCATTCTGTAACTTGCGTGCCAGTGTGGGGACAGACAATAAGTAAGACTAACAGATAAATGACATCACATGCTGGCCGTTGGCCCCCAGAAGGAGAGGCAGGGAAGGCCATGGACATTGGAGCCGATGGCGAGGTGCACCCCATAGCCATGACAGGGGAGTGCCTTCCAGGCACAGGGACAGCCAGTGCACGGCCCTGGGGTGGAGTGGCCTGGAGCGCCCAAGGCAGAGCAAGGAGCCCATGGGCTGGAGTGAGTAGGGCAAGCATAGCAGGACTGATGGTCAGAGAGGCCATGGGGACCTCAGAAGCCAGTTCCTGACTTTGGCTTTTGCTCTGAGAGATGGGAAACCACTGGGGACTTTTGGGCAGAGAATGGATGTGACCTGGCTTGTTTTCAAAGAACCCCTCTGGCTGCTGAGTTGTGGACAGACTGGAGTGGAGCAAGAGTAAAGCAGGACGTCCTGTTAGGAGGCAGCTGCCGTAACCTAGGAGGGCTCTGGGCTATAGATACACTTTTGGAAGTCGTCGATATTCGTAGTATTTAAAGCCGTGAGGCTGGGTGAGATTCCCCTGGGGAAGGCTGGTCAGTAGAGATCCGGGCAGATACTTATTTCAGGCAACTCCTAGAAGGCTTTCCTAGCAGCCTGAGTGCAGCGCCCAGAGCCTGTGGGCACAACCCAGCAAGCCGCCACTGGGCATCTCCGCTGTGCCAGGCTCTGGGCTGGGCTGCCTCCCTTCAGCGCTGACTCAGCAAAACGTTGCAAAAGAGGAGGTTAATCTTCAGTGACTTTCAGCTGGAGATTTTCAGGGACTGAGACCAGCTACCCATCAACTAAGAATGCCCACCAGCTGCCCTGCTTGTTGCAATCGTACACACTTAGGGCTTGCACGTTGTACTGGAGACTCCCAACACACTGTGCTGAGATAGTGTGGGCCTCCACTAAGCCCTTCCTGCACAACAGTCTAGAAATACAGGCAGTCATTCCCATTAGGATTGAGGGTTCAGGGGCCCAGTCCAAAATGCCCCTCCGAGCTCCCTAGAGGACCAGAATGAGGTGAGGAGGTAGGCTGAAAGGGTGAGGTGCGGGGATGAGGGGACATTTCCTGTCAGGGGCTGGCAGTGATGAGAGGCACAAGAATACTCACTGGTCTGCCCCTTAAAAAAAAAAAAAAAACTCCAAACCCGTTGCTGTGGAGTTGATTCTGACGGCAATCCCGTGTCTTACAGAGTAGAACTGCTCCATAGGGTTTTCCCGGCTGTAATCTTTACAGAAGCAGATCGCCAGGTCTTTCTTCCACAGCACTGCTGGGTGTGTTCCAACTGCGAACCTTTAGGTTGGTAGTCGAGCGCAAACCATTTGCACCACCCAGGGACCTTGGTTTGCCCCCTAGGGTGGTGTTTTGGAAGAAGGCCGAGTCTCAAGGAGAACACAGCCCCTCCTCACCTGAGCCCTGCAGGACCAGCATGGGGCTGGGGGCCGGAGGGGAGTGTGTAGTTCAAGTTCAGAGCCCGGCAGGTAGGCTGCTAGTCAGTCTGCCAGCATTTCATGCCCGGTTGCTGCCATTGCCAAGTGCTGGTCAAGCCGCCCCTGTGCTGACTGTGATGTTCTGGGTGCTTGGCAGGGTGTCACCCAGAGAGGACCAACCCACATCTCAGATCCTGGGAGCTATGGAGGGGGGAACTCTCCAGCATCCTCCGGGAGGCCCTGCAGTTATTGCTGGGTGCTGGAACACCTCCTGAAGCCCCTGGTAGGCACAGGCTATGGCACGGAGGACACCTTTACACTTGTATTTCTCATCAGATGGTCAGATTTTTATGTAAATGTTGGTCTGAAACCGCGGACCTGGCAGAGGCCTTGAAGCTGCAGGGAGGGGGCCAAGGTTCTGTGAGAATGCAAGCAGGAAAACGTATGCAAATGAGATGCATGAAAAGCCGAACCTCATTTGTGATGTGGCCTTAGGCCAGCTCAGGTGCTAATGCTACAATATTTTATCATTTGGGGAGGATGTTTACAAAATACGACCATTTTACCAAAAAAAAAAAAATCTTTTTTTTTCAAAGCACCTTCACACATGGCGTGGGTTCTCAGCCACCTGGTGAGGTAGACCAAGATGCCAGTGCTCAGAGGTAGAAACAGCTAGCACAGAGCCTGTCCTTCCTGGCCCTCCACCTGAGGATTACAGGGGGAGACCACAGTCTGGTAGGAAGGTCAGCACCGGCAGGAAGAGGGAATGGCTGAAATCTGAAACGGCGGCTGTGTTGGGTGGGCTGATGGAGGGCAGAGGGAGGCCTTAACAAGATGCGCACTGAGCACAGAACATTCCAGCTGGACAGGTGGCTGTCTGCAGTAATTCTGAAGAGTAAGGGAATGAAATGGGAGGGAAAAAAAAAGAGAGAGAGAGGAAAATTTAAACATTAAAAACAGGGAAAACATTAAAATAAATTTAAAATATTTAAAGTGGGGAAAAAACCCGTTCCTGTCAGGTCAATTCCAATTCATAGCGACCCTAAAGGAAGAGTAGAAACGCCCCCATAGGGTTTCCAAGGATTGGCTGGTGGATTCGAACTGCCAACTTTTCAGTTAGCAGCCCTAGCTCTTAACCACTGCGCCACCAGGGCTCCAAAAAGTGGGAAAAGTAGCTCCAAATCCTGCCAATTTACACTAAAAAGGGAAAAACGAAAGACAGGGAGCAGGCCCTGCGTCCTTCCTTCCACCGCCTAACACCGCTGACCCGGAAGGGATGCAGCGCACCTCTTGTGAATCTCAGGCTCACCTACTGGTTTCTGGTGTCTCCCCCAGGTACCGAGTGGTGGTCTCGTACCCCCCTCAGAGCGAGGCGGAGATTGAGCTGAAGGAAGGCGACATTGTCTTTGTGCACAAGAAGCGTGAGGATGGCTGGTACAAGGGGACCCTGCAGAGGAACGGCCGCACCGGGCTCTTCCCGGGCAGCTTCGTCGAGAGCTTCTGAGGACCCGCTCTTTGAGGACCCCCCTGCTCGCCATGGCACCGGAGAGGGGAGAGAGGCCCGCTCCGAGGTCGCAGGTCTCCTGAGAGGCCTTGTGGGCAGATGGGCGCCATGTTCCTGGAGAGGGGGGGTGGCCTCAACCAGGCTGGGTGGCTGGGGGGAAGGGGTTTTGAGGTAGTGCCTTCCGCCTACAACCCCCAACAGTGAGCACATACACTCTGGGGTGGTTCTGCAACGAAATGCCAGCTCCCTCTGTGTAAATTGTAAAGAAAATCTCTTTTAAAAAGCAGATGACGCTGAGAGTTGATTTATTGCTGTAACTTATTGCCGATCTGCAGTGTTCTTATTCGCTGTCTATGCAAGATGAGGTTGACAGTGGCAGGAGGGCTGCTGGGAGCATTGACACTTTTGGCCTGGGGCTGGGAGGGTGGAGGTGGGCACCAAGAGAGTTTGGAGAATGTCTTCACAGGCCTGCCCTGGGGTTCAAGCGGGAAGTCCAAGTCGCTGTATCACCCTCTCACCCTCTCTATATACCTCGATATCCTTCCACCTGGCCATTGGGCAAGGGTGTTCGTGAACAAGAGGTGCTTTGTCAGAAGGGTGCTGACTGATGGGCCCCGGGGATCCCTCAAGAAGCCGACCGCAGGCCTCTTATTGGGGATGGGAAATACGATCCTATTTGGCTTTGTCTCCTGCCGATATTATACGTCACATTTTTTGGGTTGGCCACCACTGTCCCTTTCCATTGCTTCTTTCTTATGACGTATCTTTTTAATGTAAAGCTATTAGACTTTATATATTTCTAATAGGTTGTACATTGCCTATTTTTTCATACATCTGGTGCTGCCTTTTTGTAACACTTGGTTGAGCTTGAAAGAAAACAATGCCTGAGGCGACATCAAAGAGGCAGAATTTTTATATTTACCATATGAATTTTGGAGAAGGCCGAAAAGCCCATGTCCTGGACATCAAAATGTTGGCTGGTGCTCCACGGGGTAAGAGAGAATCCATTTAGGTGTGTGTTGGGGCGGGGGGAAGTTTGGGAAAAGCCAGTTTCTTGAAACCCTTGCCAAAACCCCGTGCTCTGTCTAGATGGTGATCAGTGTTACCCAAGAAGTGGGAACATTGCTCGGAAGGGTCCTTGTAATTGCCTTTTATGTAGCAGTAAAGAGGACACTGCAGGTCTGCCCCAGCCCAGGAAGGCAGGATTTTCCTTTGTTAATGGCTGCAGAGAGAATGGCTGCAATTAGCATTACCCAAATGTGATTTCTTGCTATAGAAATGTGCAGTTTTTACCCCAGCTCAGACTCACCGCCTTGTGAAGGTTTCTCCCTCTTCCTTTTTTCTTTAATGAATAGATGCTCCCATATCAGGGCAGTGCAGACCTTCATCTGCTAGAGACTTAAGTACAAGGAAGAGAAGCAAGGAGATTCGATGCATGGATGCAGACTTCGAGGATCAAGTTCAATAGCTGAGCTCCAAGGGGAGAGAGGAGGAAAGGGCAGCTTTGACTGTGAGTTCTTCAACTAAGAGGAGTTGAAGGAAACTTAACTCATTACTACAACAGCTCTCTTCCGCAGACACTGACGAGTGGAGCCCTGGTGCAAGACAGTTTTATTCTCAAGAGATTCACACCTTGGGAATACAGTTTAATCAGTTCAGAGTCACAATTGGTAACCCCTCTCTCTTCATATATTTTTACAAAAATTACTCAGACTTAAATTAGGCTGAAAAAGTTAGCCTTTGGTAGCACAGAGTCTCCCTGGTTTTCAAGGCTATAACAAATTCTAGAAACACAGTCTCTTGCCTGGCATGAAACCTTTGAAATACTGAACGCTTATTTTCGGAGTTCCTATTTTGGGATGTGACTTGGCTATTTGTTACTGCCAGGTGGCTACCATACTCACAAGATCATACTTCGAGCAAGGCTCTTTTTCTCATTCCAGATGAAAATAGATTTTAAGAAATTTGTTCTGAAACGAAGAAGAAAAATGTGCTTTAAACATAGAGAGCCTTGTGTGCTGAGTTCATCAAACCCACAAAGTATCTATTCGCCATCGGTTGCCAAATTAGTTGCCTAACACACACAGAAATCATGTACGTGTTCAAAATCATATTGCAGTCAAGAACGGGCATGAATTAACACAGTGATTGAGGCGCTTGTTCTCCAGTAAAACCGGAATTAACTCAAGTCTCCGGATAATAAGGAAAATCTTTTTAAAAAAGAACTAAGGCAGCTACCAAGTAACAGAGCAGACCAATCTGGACTTTAATTTCTCTCGCAGCCACTGCCCACACAGTGGTGGTGTTAGGTGTGTCAAGTCCATTTTTTACTCATAGTGACCCATGTGACAGAGTACAACTGCCCCACAGGGTTTCCTAGGCTGTAATCCTTACGGGAGCAAATCACCGGGTCTTTCTCCCAAAGAGCCACTGGGTAGGTTCAAACCGCCAACCTTTCAGTTAGCAGCCGATCGCTTAACTGGGGCTTACCGGGAAATGTGGTCAAAAGCATAATCACTGTGGAGAGAGGCAACAGCCCGTAGGGGCCTAAACACCCCATACCCTTCCTAGCTGAAAGTTGGGTCAAGGAGCCAGATCTCTTTGGAAGACATCACTTGGTCCCCTCTCGTGGCAGAGCCAGTGGGTGGACATTGTTACACCTGGGGAGGGAGAAGGAGAACTCGCAGCAGCACGATCCCTTGGCGTCCTGATCCAGCCAGCACACAAGGCCATTTTCATACTGGGTTCTCTGGGATCCAATGCCCGGCTGCCAGAAAGCAGGAGAAAGGCACAATCAGGCAGAATGTCTCGTGATGAGTGTTTGAAAACACATTCAATCTGCCAACCTTGAAGATTTAAACTCAGAGAAGAGCAGGAGTAGAATGAGTCCTTTTCTTTGGGCCATCTTGCCTTGAAGGGCTATTTGGCTATTAAGATGAAACCAATATCTGGCTTGAAACCCTGATGTTCCAACCGGGGGCAGCAATTTATACACGTTAGTTGTGGAGCAGCATCTTGGTGGCCCAGGCACTTTGCTTTGAGAGCACAGTACAGCGTCTGCAGCCACTATAGCCCGCAGAAACTGATGTTACCGAAAACAGTGCAGGCCACCAGAGGACTGGCGGCCATTAGATGGCATGAGTAGAGCCAAGGGAAGGAAGGCAGGCGGGGGGATGGCATGTGAGCGCTTCCCCTGGGCAAAAGGCATTCTCTTGGCCGCCTTGTGATGCGAATGCTAGCTAGTCTTGTGTGCCCCAAGCTCAGCTGACTGAACGGAGAAATTCTTTGTACTTTGCACAGTTCACACACACACAAAAATGTTTTTGTCAAACACAAATGTCAGCGTGTGATTTTGGAAGAATTGACAGTGATGACAAAACTATGATGCCTGTGTTTCTGAGTCTTTAAATAAAAATGAACATGGAGACATCTCATGTCAAATAACTTCTTTTCTGGGATGTGGAAGCAGTGTGGTACAGAGCAGAGGCTGTAAGGGCCTGAAGAGAAAGACCCCAGCCCTAATGAGGAATAGCAGTAAAAAAGGCCCCCAACTGGGGCAGGCACCACACTCGTTCACTTTGGCCAACTCCGTGAGTTGGATTGGTGGCGTGCTTACATACCTTCTGCCTCAGTGCGTTTCCCCTGTGGGAGAACACCCACATTTCTATCACAGCAGGCAGGCTGTCTAGAAGATCTGGGGGATTTTGGCCAGCAGGTGACATCCTATGGCCATATGGAGAACATGTGGAAGATCCACTGGCTGGGCCTGGGAGAATGGAACCGCAGAAATGAGAGGCCGGCCCAGGATCTGAGGCTCATTTGCCTGGGAGAAGGTTTCATGTCAAGTCCCCACGCAAGGTAAACCAGGAGTGCCAGTCTTGATCTCCAAGTGAGCATATTCATGGCATCTGCCCCTCTTTAAGACCACACTGTCTCTCTGGCTCTTGGGGTGCAGGAGTCATGGGAAGTCTGTACTCTGAAGCACAAATGGTGGGTGCATGGAGTCCCACCAATAGGAGGGGCCTCAGGAGGGATGCCAGCCTCTATGAAGGTGGGTCTGTCCCCAGTCACCGAGGACAGCCTGACAGAGGGCTCCCCTGCCTGCCTTAAAGAGACACTTCATATTTCCTGAAATAGGCTTTCGTTGTCTTCACAGTCAAGAAGCATGCCTGTATTCTTTGACATGTTGTTGTTGAATTGGTAGGAAGCTTAGAAAAGAGCCATTTTACCATTCTGTAAAAATTAAATAACAAAGCATGGCTAGTATGTAGGGAAGACAGTGAGGTGCTCAGCACTGTAGTAAGCAAGCATGTTACAGGCTCGTTTAACCCTCACAACAAGCCTGCATGAAAGGTACTCTTATCCTTATTTGCTTCATGAGCAATCAAGGTTAGCAGAGGTGTCCAAGGTCACATAATGACTCAGCTCAATGGCACACCATGACTTGAACTCAAGTCTACTTATGCAACTCCAATTCTACCCTTCCAACTCCAGTAGCTGGATGCTAAAGGTATACTCCTCTATAGAAATAATATGTCAAGCCTGACAGCACAGGAAAAGGAAGCCCAGATGAAATGTAGGCTCTGTCCATCCCAACTCAGTCAGAAAAGAGTACCCAACTCAGTCAGAAAAGAGTACCCCAGTAGGCCAACACAGCAAGTCTCCTGGGCAGGTCTAGACCCTACTTATAGAGAGAAACTCAGCAACCCTTTGGGGCCTGGTGCCATTTTACATTCAGATCACATAACCCACTCACTTCTCATGTTCTGAAGCTGTGTTAACTAAACAAACATGATTAATTTGCCTTTGCTTGTTTAACAACCATGGGGAAAAAGTGTACTAGTAAGGGTAGCTCAACAGTTTGGCCTGCCTAGCAGACACATTTCTCATCATCCATCAATGAACTGGGCCACTGGATGAGATCTCACTTCCTGTAGATTTTGTGACCAGGAGTCAGTATCCCTGCCTCTAATGGACACTGACAAGGTGGCATGTCTGACTCAGGGGGCCATTTGGTCTTCAGGAGAAAGGCTCCACAGCCCCACCCTTCACTTGAGGCTCCCTCACAAAGAGCCACACCAGGTGCCCCAGGGTGACCAAAGATGAGTGACAGCTGACAGCCGCTGCTAAGACCACACACCTGACTGAGGTATAAGATGTGTGAATCTCAGGGGACCCTCCTAAACAGTCTTATGAGGGTCCACAGAAGAGAAAGCCATGCTCACTTGAGAAATACATGGTGCTTGAGCTGTATTTTTCAGAGAGTTACGGAGCAGGTTAAGGATTGGGGCATTTCAAATAGAGGGAAGGGAAGAGTATTTAAAATCTTTCAGGTACATATTGTTTTCACATATATTATCTCATCTAACCCTTAGGCAATCCCTCTCAGGTGAGGTTATTATCATCCTCATTTTACAGATTAAAAAATTTGAGTCTCCGAGAAGCTATATTATTAGTTCTGAATTAAATGACTAGTAAGTAACAGAGCCAGGACTGCTGACTTCAAGTGTCTGACAATTTCTTAAATGCAGCAGAAACACAAAGTAAAAATAATGATTGTAACAGCTAACACTCAGTTGTAAGCAATAACAACCTTACAAGGCAGGTACTGGTATCTTCATTTTATAGGTAAACTGAGGCACCACAAGTTCAAGTAACTGGTGTAAGGCCACACACAGTGGTTCAATCCCAGAAATCTACATTCATAACACAGCGTTTAACCACTACGCCTCAGAGAATTTGGGTATAAAAGGAACAGTGAGTGCCAGGGCTGCTCGGGACAGTGCAGGCCTTGAATGCCAGGAAAAGTCTGGGCTCAGTTCCATGGACGACGGGGAGCCCTGGACAATTATTACCTGGGGAGTAGCATGCTGTGAGCTATACGTAAGGGAGAATAATCTGGCACCTATATAAGAGAATGAATTGAAGAGGGAAAGAAGGACTCTGTCATTTTTAAGATCTCTTCTTACGCTGAACTTTCTCTAAAATAAATTTCTCCCTTCTTGCTTAGACCATAGAAGCAAAGGTAGAACAACTGCACAGCACCCCCCTCATAAAATCCTTTGTCTGATAGAGAAAGCCCCTGAATCACCTTGGGTCTCTCCCTTCCCAAGTTAGCTCCAGCCACCTTAGCCTTTCCTTACAAGAGCCAGTCACCATTTCTGTGGATCTTGTCAGGATCCTTATTGATTTGACCATATTGTAGGGATTCTCTTCTAATTTCTATTTCATGTTACCCATCCAAGTGATTCACTTAATATCTCAAAGAATGCCACGTTCTACTCACCAAGTAAAGAGCACATCTTAGTCCTGTGAGCTGTGGGGGCCCTGATTCAGGTTTAGCTGTTTTCACCTCAACGTCCAAGGCTAGTCCCAGCATGCTGCTCCCTGTCCTCTCTCTCTATGCTGTTTTCCAGGATCAGAATTGGACAAATTTTCGTTTGTCCGTAGTAAATAAGATCCTGTGTTTACCACATTATTGCGCCACTTCATTGACTTCTTTTTGAATTAAAGCCCTGTGCTGTGATGTGCTACCCACAAGATCACCCAATGTGGTAAGGATAAAATCCCAGATCCTCCATAAAGTTGTGCTAGGTTGTCATTAGTCAGGAGCCTTGCATTTGAAAATGTCAGAAAACCAACTTGAATAAGTAAAATGGGAATGTTTTGACACAAGTAGCTGAAAAGCCAAGGGCACCCAACTGGGACACTTGAAAATGATGCATGTGGTTTTGGTAATGACAATGACTGGGGTCACTATCAGCATTTTGTTGTTAAGAGTTAGGATGTTGAACATCTTGCAATGTGTGCGATAGTCCCATACAGTGAAGACTGCCTTGCCCAAAATACCAAGTGTCTCCATTAAGAAACATTGGTTTAGGTATAATTCCCTCAGCACAGCTAGATCCAGGGGCTCATATAATATTCTTGGATATGACTCTCTCCATCTGTTTGCATCGCTCTATGTTGGCTCCCTTCTCAGCAAACTCCCGCCACATCACAGCAATATGATCACCAGCAGGTTTAGGATGACATCCCCACACCTTAGCCATCCTTGTAGAAAGAGCTTCTCTTTCTCAACAGTCCCAGCCAAAATCCTGGGGTTGATTCTCAGTCATTCAATTTGGCCACATGCCGCCCTCCCTGACTTAGTCATTAAGGACAGACAACAGATACGACGATGTCTGAGATAAAGACCTACCCCTGTGGTGGGTATGGAGATCTCAGCCCCACCCAAACTACATGAATTGGGAGTGGGGGTGAGAGAGCATCCCCAAAGTGTTGTTAACCAAAAAAAGAGGAAACTGTTACTGGGCAGGAAGAAACAACAGATACCCACTCCACAGGGATTTTCCCTCCAAGACACTAGCCCCAGAAACACCCACACTGGTGATTCCTTTTGAGAGAATGGATCATTAGAGGTTCATCGTACCATAATTATGAAAATGAGGTAGAAAAACTGCATCTAAAAAAAGTGCCACTGGGAATATAGGCAGATTTGGACACAATTACGAATGTGGACAAAGAAGTCCTAGTTTGGAAGAGGTCAAGTTCAATGATGTCCTAAAACCAGGACCGGATGAAAGGCTGGATAAGGCAAGGGGATGTCATGGGAGGAACTGAAGGGTTCATGCTCTATTTATGGCCCCCGTATTCACCCGTTCATTCATCATTGAATAGACATTTACAGAACACTCACTCTACACCAGGCACTGAGCCCAACCCCAGAGACAGGGTGGGAAAGGACATATACAATCTCTCCCCCCCGACCCCCACCCGCCCCCGCCTGCCCCCCCCACCCCCACCCACAGAGTGTACAGTCTGGAGAAGGAGGCTGGCCCTGAACCAGTGCTTACAAACATGAAGAACACTGTGGATGAAAGGGCTCTGGAAGCACGCGTCCAAAGCGTTCAGGAGATTCTTGGAAAGAGTGGACAATGTTAGCAAGAGGCAAGGA
This sequence comes from Loxodonta africana, assembly GCF_030014295.1. Lineage (NCBI taxonomy): Eukaryota > Metazoa > Chordata > Mammalia > Proboscidea > Elephantidae > Loxodonta > Loxodonta africana. The sequence goes on from NC_087356.1 coordinate 14,785,142, forward strand.
GCTTGCTTTGGAGCTGACGCTACTGGGAAATGGATGAGCATGTCTCTGCCACGAGAGATCCAAGGTTGCTACCCATTCTATCAAGGTCATCTAAGGACATTTGCTCTATGTCTGTGCGCCTCTCCATTCCTCCCACTTCTAGTCATTCTTTCAACAAACACTTCCGAAAGCTCCTCTGTACCAGGCAAGAGCATTTCAGGGACGAATTCGGGTCAGGTGATCCTGCCTGAGGTGTACCTGCTATGCTGGAGCTTCCCAGGGAGCAGGTGGTACCTTCCAGGCTGGAACTGTGATGCCCCAGCAGGAGGCCAGAAGGCCCCAGGTCAAAGCCCTTTCCTCTGTCCCTCCAGGAGGGAGCTTCAGGGCTACTTCCCCTCTAGCTTTGCAGTGAGGGCTGGAGCTTCAGGTCCTCTAACCTGGTGAGTGGGCTCCAGTCAGTCAGTCAGTGTTGAAGCTGCAGAAACAACAAAACCCTCCTGGTACTGGTCCTCGTGGAGTGTATGTCCTCACGAAGAAGACAAAAGTCCAAGTAATTAAAAAGAATTAAACAATAGCTACAATAATCAGGCAAATAATTACTACAGCGCAAAGTGCCAGGAGATCAAAAGGAGAATCCTCTCTATTTTGGGAGGGCAGGAGTGGAGGGTCATTATAAGGGAGCTCTCCTGTCTTATCTGGCCCTCTGCAGAAGAAATTAGAAAGGTGAAGGGAGGGGAGGAGGTGTTCCTGGTAAAACCAATCAAAAACATGCAAGACACAGACTCTGTCTCATCACAGCTTAGGGGACTAGATAGTGTGGGCTCCCAAGGACAGGAAACCACCCACTGTCCAGGCCCTGGGGAAGTAGACTCCTTTCTAGCAGTGGCAGCCCTGGACCTCCTGAACCCCTTCTCCACAGAGGTCTGTGGAAGTCAGCCCAGCTCCTCCACTCACCTCTAAGGAGCCGGCACTGCTTCCTAATCAAAGGACTTGAAAATCCATGTTGGCTCCTACTTCACATGTCTTCCCAGTCACCCCTATCAGATGGCTAATGGAAGCCTTGGGGTCCAGCTGCACACCCAAAGACAGAGTATACATCCGTTAAGGGTCCTTCTGGCTCTGTAAGGCTAAGCCAGCACTCTGTAGACAGCTGTCTTTCCATCTACATGTCTGTGGGTCACTCTAAGTGTCTCAAGGGTAAGGCCAGACCCCTGGATCTGCTAGTCCCAGCTGATGGGATGAGGTGGGAGAGAGAAGCAGAAGCTGAACTACTGTCGTCTTCTCTGTCTTGGCTCTCAGGGGCTACCACCATGCTCAGGTCCCAAGAGCACTCTACTAGATGGGAGGCAGCGTCCCAGGCTCCCAGAGGGTGCTGCAGGAGCCTGGAGGAGATGCAGTACTGAGCTGGGTTGGCCAGAAAAGTTCTCACTGAGGACATAGGACAGGAGCTGGGTCTTCAGGGACAAAGGAGCAGAGGGAAAGAATTCGACACATTCTAGGCAGCACAGCCTATGAAAGTGCAGGGATTTTGGAGTCCAAGGGTCAGATTCACTAACCATTGTCCCCTGTTCACGATGAGCTGACTACTGCCAAATCCATCCATGACAAAGAAGAAGACTCCGCATTTGATGTTTGACCACAGCCAAGTTCCTGTCCCTGCTTTGCCCACCACTCAGCCAATAAGAAGGCCCACAGGCAAGCCCCACCTCTTCGTCCAGATGGGAATTTCAACCCACCAATCCCTAGCTGAGCACAGGGACCTCCTCCTCCTGACCACAACAAAAGCCCAAACCACTGCCTGCTTCCCTCTTACCCTTCAGACTGCCTTGTGCCCTCCCTATTCCTCCCTGGAAAGTCCCATCCTGGTGAGTAATATGCTCTCTTTGCGTGGCTCATTGGTAAGCAATGGCATCATCGGTCTCAATTTCCGAACCAGTTTTGGCTGGGGGTTGATACTGCCCTCCATAAGTCGACCACAAAACACCAGCCTTTAGTCCTAATGGCACAGAACTTCTCTGTCTCGTTTGGCGGGGTTAAGCACTCCCTCTTCCTGGACACTCTTGACTTCTCAGTGCAATGCTCTCCTGATTCTCCTTCTCCAGCTGGGTCTCTCCCTGGATTTCCTGGGGTTCCTTGCTCCTCTTTCTCTATGCACACCCATGACCTCATACCCCTGTGGTCAGAAATGCCTCCTGTGATTGGTAGGTGCAGTCGAGTCAATTTACAACCCACAGCAACCCCACGTGACAGAGTAGAACTGCCCCATTTTTTTTTAATCTTTATGGGAGCAGATTACTAGATCTTTCTCCCGTGGAGTCACTGGATGGGTTCAAACCGCCAACCTTTCAGTTAGCAGCCAAGTGCTGAACAATTTTGTTAGCAGGGCTCCTTCTTATGATTGGAGGATTCTCAAACATCTGCCTCAGCCTCAATCTCGCCCCTCAGCCCTATCTTAGTGTGTCTAACTGCTGACTGAACACGTCCACGTGGACATACCACAGGCATTTCAGCATGTCCCAATATGATGGCATTCCTCCCCGTTCCCTTCCCCCATGTCCCCTGCTCCTCCCAGTCTCAGCTAATGGGACCCAGGCCAGAATCCAGGAGTCACCCTCTACTCATTCTTCATCCTCTTCTTAGCATCCAAGGACTCTCCTGCTTCTGCTGCTGGTTTCATCTTTGAATCCCCCGTCTCCCCTCCATCCTTTCTGTCTCCATCCCAGTTTAGGCTCCTCCCAGGTATAGGCAAGTACAGCCTTACCAGATGTATATGGCTGGCATCTGATTGGTCAGGTGTCCATTCTGATTGCCTGGAGACTGTCCGGTACTGGTTGTTTCATATTGTTAAAAACATCCCTGTTTGCCCTCTCTCCTAGTCCACTGCAACAGCCTCCTAACTGGTCACCTTATCATTTGCCTTGCATCACTTTATCTCCATACTGAGTGTTTACTGAGACCCCTGGACTTGAGAGGCCACACTGTGTTAAGGCAGGAGCTGGCACACTGGGGCACGTGTGAGATGCGCTAGCCGAAAAGGATAGTTAAGAAAAAGAGTAAGAAGCCATCATCAAGAGCTGCGACAGACGTCACTGGGCAGAGCTTGATTGCCTTCCAGGCAGCTCGTTTCTGACTTTCCAGCCCCCTGTTGGTTCCACCTCTTTGAGGACTTTCAACCTTGAATGCCCCTGGGATCTACACCTCCTGTGATACCTCACCCCTGTTCACTGCTCCTGGCTCTTTCCCTGAGCTAACAAAATAACCCTGAGTGCATATATCCACTACTACCCGTCTGTCAGTTTGTCACACTGTGGTGGCTTGTGTGTCGTTGTGATGCTGGAAGCTATGCCACCAGTATTTCAAATACCAGCAGGGTCACCCATGGTGGACAGGTTTCAGTGGAGCTTCCAGACTAAGACAGACTAGGAAGAAAGGCCATTTACTTCTTACTTCTTCTTAAAGATCAACTTCCTAAAATCTGCCAACGAAAACCCTATGGATCACAACAAAACATTGTCTGATTCACTTGTTTCAGACAAGTCATCAGAGGGATCAACTGCTGGAGGAAGACACCGTGCTTGGTTAAGCAGAGGGCCGGCACGGGCATGGGAGACTCTTGGTGAGATGGATTGGCACAATGGCTGCAATAATGGACTTGGACATGCTGGCGGTTGTGAGGATGCTGCAGGACCGGCGACATTTCTTTCTGTTGTACATAAGGTCATCATGGATCAGAGTTGACTCAATGGCAGCTAGAAACAACAAGCATATTGTGTATCTCCTGTGTCCCAAATCCCACCAGGCCCACCTTTACTTCAGCCATTGCCATGGTAACCAGCTTAATGCAAGCGTAGACTGACATCACACCCCTTGGCTGCACCTTTTTGTTCTGGGGCTTTTCTGTCACCTCAGTGAAGGGAGCCTGCAGGCAACTGCTGGGCACTTGTGATGGGCCAAACTGAGTGTGGGAGTTAGCATTGCGGGGAAGCCTGGGCCAGACCAGGGAGAGATGCAGCTGGTGGAGAAATGCCCCTCCCTTCTTGTGGGACGTATCTGAGACAGGTGCTACACCAGTGGGAGCACCTTACATTGACGCTTCCTCCTTCCTTTTTCTACTTTCCCTGATTTGCATCCCTGTTCCCTGGAATCACTTCCCCAAATAAAATACCTAGACAATAGCCCTTGTTTCAGAAACCAGGACCCTTTTTTTTTTTCAGAGCCCCCCAACACACAAACGCACACACATACACACACTTTCTTCCACCTTCTTGCACCCTGGTGCTGGATAAGGTTTAAAAGGAGAAGAACTGCCAGGATAGAAGGGAGAGGACAATTGATTGTAGTCTGTGGCCCCCACCCTCTAAGGCCAGCCTGGGGATGCAAAGGACATGGTGAGGGGTGCAGGGAAATGGTGAGTGTCACTAGTAGACCAAGCCCTCACTCACAGTCTTTCCTGGGGTCATTCCCTCTTCACCCCAGTGACCTCCACATCCAAGACAGGGCAACGAAGTCCCCCAGAGCATCACGGTAGGGCTGCAGCGCTCGTGATCCTGGCTGATGAGAAACCCGAGAAAAGCAAACAGCTCATGTGGGAAGCCCAAAGCAACCTGCTGGGCCTGCCTGGTCTCCTCTCCAACAGCAGGTCTGCAGCCCATGGCAGTCCTCGCCTTCCTCTCCCGCCTGAAGCGGAGCGCAGAGCCTCACAAGTGTACGTTTTCCCACGTCCCTCCGGAGGGCAGCAAGCCCAGTTTCTGTCTCCGGCATGCAAGGGCCCTCGCGGCTTTGATATTTGTTTGAAACCTAAACTCTGCATCAGAGCTCCATGGGCCAGATTCTGAGCTTATGTAACTCCCTGGGAATTCCCATGTGTTGGGCTGGCTGTTCCTAGGATATGATTCATAACTTGGTTATGGACGTGAAGCCTTGGTGGAGCTCTGTGCTGTTAAATACGGAGTATCTGCTTTAGACTCAGAAAACCATGTTATAAAACCCAGACCAGGGTTGTTAGGAAAACGCCGCCTGGGTAGTGCAGCCTCAGTCAGGCTACCCAACCTCTCTGTCCTGTCCAGCCCCCTACCAGACCCCAATCTTAGTGAATTAAAACTTGTAAACAGCTCTGACCGGCTCAGATAGAAGGCATTGCGTATACTCAGGCACTGTCATAATTAAATTAAATCTGAGGAATTTTGCTGTCTCCCAAGTTCGCTGTGTCTAAGTGCTGACCTGCATCAGACAGCAAGCAGTTGGGAGGGTGCTGATCACAGAAGCTGCTCCTTTAAGATGGACCACCTCCCAGCCACACTACAGCCCCGCCTTCACCCCAGTAGTATCAGTTGTCCAGGTCAAGTGCCTGGGCACCTCCACTTTCCTCCATGGAATCGGACAAGCCACCAACACCCACAGTGGCCTTGTGCGTGGTCACTGCTGGGACTGGAGTGTTATTTCCCCCACTTCCCACTTTCTGTCACCGAGTGACTGGTTTCTGGAACTCTTCTTGCAGTTTTATTACATTGCGTGGAGTCGACAGCTTGATTCCCCTTGAGGGGCTGGGGGAGTGTAGCGAGGAGAATTTCCTCTTCCCATCCAGAATCTGGCAACCTGAACCAATTTCATTCATAGCAGATGCGGTCCAAGTCACTTCCTTAGGCCGGCCTCTCTCTTCTCTCTCGGTTTCATAATACTCCCCCCTTTCTTACCCAGAATTTCCCCGTCTCCCACACCCACTTCTTCTCTCACACACTCCCCAAATCCTTGTCTTATATTAGCCAGAAACTCCTGGAATGTAGATTCAACCCCCTTCTTGGTGGTTCCCATACCCAGCATTTTGCCTTCTGGTCTGAATGTGGGTCTAGGGATAGCGTGCCCTCTTGGATGGGTGGTAGCCATCCTGAATCAGGTGCCCCTGCCCCTGAGCTCAGGGTTCGCCCGCTGCTCCCGAGCTCAGCAGCCGAGCCTGGCTCTGCTGATGTCCAGTTCAGTGCAAGGAAATGGTTTCTCATTATCCAGAACCAGCCTTCATGGAAACTAGACAAACACACCCTGCAACTCCCAGTGATGGCTTAGTACAAACTGTCATGCGCAACCTTGTGTATCAGACAATCTATACGTAAACTACAGAGGTTTAGAGGCAACGACTATGGTCCCGGGGTGGAGCGAGCAGTTTGTACTTGACTACTAACCAAAAGGTTGGCAGTTTGAATCCACCCAGCCATGCTGCAGAAGAAAGGCTTGGCGATCTGCTTTCGTAAAGATTACAGCCAAGAAAACCTTCTGGAGCTCAGTTCTACTCTATAACATGTGGTGACCATGATTCAGGAACAGCTTGCTTGCAATGGGTAGAGGCAGTGACTGGAGCATCCGTCTTCTATAAAGGGAAAGAGAGAATTTGGGAAGCTGGCACACCCTCCCTGGGGGGTTAGCTAAGCAGCTTCATTGGAGATGGGGGAACACCCTGCCCATTATGAATTCACTTCATCTTGTAAACTTCCAGGCCCCCAGAATGCAGACCACCAAGGAGCTGAGGGGGTCCCAGATGATAGGAGCCATTTGTAGTGTGGCCACCTCCTCCCCTTCCTCTCCTGGACGCCTGACCTGGCGCCTGCCTGTGCAAAGCTGTCGCCCCATGGTGGAAAGAGCAAGGCCCACTTTTCAATTCACCATTTGCAGCACCCCCAAACTTTGCATCAGCTACAGAGAAGCTTCTACTTCAGGAGAGAGGTGCAATTTGGCCTAATGGCCCGTTCAGCACTTCATCCTTTCACTCAGCTCCAAGACCTGGAGCTGAATGGAGCAGTTACTGATTCCAGAGCCTCCCTAGGCCCAGGGGAGTGGAAACAACCCTCCCAGCCATATGCTGCCGTCATGACAAATCAACCCCAGCAGTGAGGCCTGGCTCCAGAAGGGATGTCACCCCTTCCCAGGGTTTCCAGGGGCAGCGCTCCCCTGCAGCCCGACCTGCTGTCCCTCGAGAAGGGCCAGTGTTGCGGCTGCAGCAGCTGACACCTCACAGGCCCTGCAGGCTCCCAGCCATCAAAAAGGGAGGCTGCAGATAAAGCCTGGCCCCCAGCACCCTACTGCATGTAGGGTGATCCAGCTCCTTGGGCTTATTTCTTGAGTGTTTACTGCATTAGAAAAACCCAAGCTCCAGTGCCGGATCCTCACCACGTGATCTCAAGACCAAGATTTCCTCAGCCAGTTAAATGTGGGAATAATAATACCTACTCTCAGGTTTAAGGAATAAGAGGCATAATGTTTGTAAAATGCTTGGTGCAAGGGAGGCTTCCAGCATAAACTCAGCCCCATGGAAACTCAGGACTGCCTCTGTTGTTGTTGTTGGATGCTGCTGAATCGATTCCAGATCATAGCAACCCTATAGGACAGAGTAGAACTGCCCCATAGGATTTCCTAGGCTGACATCTTTACGGAGCAGACTGCCACATCTTTCTCCCCCGGAGCAGCTGGTGGATTCAAACTGTCAGCCTTTTAGTTAGCAGCCAAGCACTTAACCATTGCTCCATCAGGGCTCCTTTGGGACTGCCCTTACATATGGTTAACTAGGTCCGTGGGCTACTGGGCACTGCGGATGCAGAGAGTCTGTCCAGCCCCTGCCCTTGTGGAGTTCCCTTCTTAGGGTACAAGGCAGGGGAAGCCTGGTACGCTCGGCTGGTATGAAGTGGGCCCTGGCTTGCAGCTACTACCCAGGTCCCTGCCAGGGCCTGCCCATGGTGTAACTCAAAAACTGAGTGGATCTATTCAGCAAGTGGGGCCCTGGTAGCACAGTGGTTAAGCATTTGGCTGCTAACCAAAAAGTCAGCAATTCAAAGCCACCAGCTGCTCTTTGGAAACCCTATGGAGCAGTTCTATTCTGCCCTATAGGGTCTCCCCGAGTTGGAATTGACTCAACAGCAACAGGTTTATTGAGAAGGGGGAAAGGAGGTGAAGGTCACCTGTGGGTAAAAATCATACTTGGTTTTTTACAGGAACCCTCAGAGCTTTGCTATAGCTCCAGGGAGTGCAAAGCATAGCTAACGTGAGCTGACTGCTCAGCTCACCAAATGGTTAGAACTAATGTACGTATTCTTGTCTTTTGCCTCAGATGAAGATCTCGTGAACAACAGTTTAATTTTCCAGGGGAGACAGCATAATTATTTTACCACAATAACTTTTAAAAATGAAAAACAGTTCATCACGACTCTTCCTCAGTGTCAAATGGATCCTGGTTGCTGAGGAGGGCAAGGGTACAAGGTGGGCAGCATTCCATCCAGAGTCTCTGGCCTTGGCTTTATGATCTCAGCCAGACCCTTGACCTGCTCGATTCAATAAACACGGATTACAGAGGTACTTACTGTGGGAAACCAGCTGCTGCTGAGTCAGCTATGACTCACAGTCACCCCATGTGTTTCAGAGTAGAACTGTGCTCCATACAGTCTTCAATGGCTGATTTTTTGGAAGTAGATCACCAAGCCTTTCTTCCTAGGCATGGCTGGGTAAACCAAAACCTCCAACATTTCAGATAGCAGCTGAGTGTGTTAAGTGTTTACCTCATCCGGGGTCTCCCACACTGCTAACCTTACCTCATCAAACCACCTTACAAGACTATCAGCCCCACCCCTTGCACCACAGGCCCAATGACTTGGCCAGAACCATTGTGATCTGAGAGGCTGGTGTGACTCGGATGGAGCCTAGGAACAGGCAACCTGGAATCTGCAGATTTCAGAAAGAAACACAGAAGTCCTCTACCCTGCCCTCCCTCTGAGGCCTGCTTCTCCCACTGCAGTCCTTTGCCCTCTCCCCTTCCTCCACCCCAACCTCTGTGGTGATGGAGAAAGGAGTCCTCAAAACTTGTCTTAGATACGTGAGACAGTTCAGTCAATTGGCATGACATAGTTCATAAAAATAATGTTCTACATCTTAGTATGGTGAAAAGTATCTGGGATCTTAAAAGCTTGATAGCAGACATCTAAGATACAACTATTTTTCTCTACTTATCTGGAGTGAAAGAGAAAGAAGGAAACCAAAGATTCAATGAAGAAACTAGTCCATAGGACTAATGGCCCACACGAACTACAACGTCTTCCAGCCTGAGACCAGAAGAACTAGATGGAGTCCAGCTACCACTACCAACAGCTCTGACCAGGGATGCAATAGAAGGTCCTGGATACAATGGTAGAAAAATGTAGAACAAAATGCAAATTTCTGAAAAAGGCCAGACTTACTGGTCCAATAGAGACTAGGGGAACCCCTGAGACAATCACCCTAAGATGCCCTTTGAACTGGGAATTGAAGCTATTCCTGGAGGTCCCTTTTCAGCCAGATAATAGATTGGCTTATAAAATAAGCAATATCACCCATGAGTAATGTGCTCCCTTAAGCAATAAACTATATGAGACCAAACGGTCAACACTTACCAAAAACAAAGATGAAAAGGCAAGGGGCGGCAGGGAAGCTAGATCAATGGAAACAGAACAAACAGAATGGAAATGATGAGAACGCTGGCCAAAACCAAAACCAAACCCATTGCCATCCGGTCGATTTCGACTCATAGTGACCCTAATGTCACAGCACAATTTGTATAAAAATTGTTAAATGGGAACCTAATTTGCTGTGTAAACTTTCACCTAACTAAAACACAATAAAATAGTTTTTTAAAAAAAAGATGCAGAACAAAATTTCAAATTCTCATGGAATCCAGACTTTTTGGAGCCATGGAGGCTGGATGAACCCCTGAAGCTATTGCCCTGGGATAATCTTTAAACCTTAAGCTAAAAATATTCTCTAGAGTCTCCTTAACACCAAACAATAGTTTAGCTTAACTTGTAAAGAATGTCTCCCTTGAACTTTATGCTCTTTCAAGATCTATCTATATAGGATCAAACTGAAAGCAGCAACTCAAATGATTAGATAGGAACCTTAGGAGGCAGTGAGTTTATGTTCATGAGGGAGGAACAACTCAGAAAAGGAGGGTGAGAGTGCTTGCACAACTCGAAGAATGTAATCAATGTCACTGAATTGTATATGTAGAAACTATTGAGTTGGTGTATGTGTTACTGTGTATAGTATATTCTCAACTACAACAACAAAATAAATTAAAAAAAAAAGGGCAGACTAGGCACAGAGAAAGGGCACTCACAAACTGCAGAAGACAGATGCCATGTGAAGATCATCAAGGAACCAAATAAGGCTGGGACTAAGGAAGCTGATATTAAACGAAGAGGGATATCATAGGTTTACCTGTGTTTTATTGAGGTATGCAGAAGCATTCAACTATGTGGATCATAACAAATCATGGATAACATTGCAAAGAATGGGAATTCCAGAACACTTATTTGTGCTCAGGAGGAACCTCTACACAGATCAAGAGGCAGTCATTTGAATGGAACAAGGGGGTACTGTGTGGTTTAAAGTCAGGAAAGGTGTGTATCAGGGTTGTATCTATCATTTCATCAATCTTATTCAATCTGTATGCTGAACAAATAATTCAAGAAGCTGGACTATATGAAGAAGAATGGGGCATCAGGATAGGAGGAAGACTCATTAATAACCTGTAATATGCAGATGACACAACTTTGCTTGCTGAATGTGAAGAGAACTTGAAGCACTCACGGATGAAGATCAAAGACTTCAGTATAGATTACACCTTAACATAAAGAAAACAAAAGTCCTCACAACTGGACCAATAAGCAACATCATGATAAACGGAGAAAAGACTAAAGTTGTCAAGGATTTCATTTCACTTGGATCCACAATCAACACCCATGAAAGCAGCAGTCAAGAAATCAAAAGATGCATTGCATTGGGCAAATGTGCTGCAAAAGACCTCTTCAAAGTGTTGAAAAGCAAAGATGTCACCTAGGGTCCTGTCGCTTGGTCTGCCTGGGCCTCACTTCTCCACTCCCATTGATTCTCCAGCTTGGCCACATTCCAGAATCACTTGGGAAGTTTAAAAAAAAGTCCCAATGCCTAGGTCCCTGCCGCAGAGATGCTGATCCAACAGGTCTGGGGTAGAAATCTCCCCAGTTGATTCTGAGGTGCAGCGAAGGGTGAGAATCACTGTTCTCAAGAATACAGAGAGCATGTTCAACTGGCCCTTTGAGCAAACTCAGAAGTGTGGGCTCAGGTGTTTCACAAGAAATGTGTTAGGCTGTGCCATTTCTGGCACGATCTCAGGTTCCTCTGGAAATTTATGGGGTGGATCTTGTATCCTTTAGAGTCGACGCATGGCTGCAGCTCACAAGAAGAGCTGTTTCCACCATCTGCTGAGGTTTGTAAGGGTTACAGCTAGCTGGGCTAAGTCTCCTAGGGGAATTCTGGGAAGACTGCACAAGAGGTCGTGGGAGCTGAGGGCTCTGGAATTGAGTCTCATTTTAGAAAATCAGAAAGGCAAACTTGAATAAAAATGGGATGTCAGCAGGTGGTGTGGGTACAGATCAATATGCTAAGGTCTTCCTACCAATTAATGTCCTTTATTGACCTGCAAATTCCACTTGACCTGCAAATTCCACTACACTTGGTCTACAACTATATTCTCAGCTGAATGGTTTGTTTGTTTTTCTTTAATTGACCTCATTAGAAGCCTTAAATGATATACCTAACAAATAATCTTCAAAATGAAATAAATGAATAAATATAAGGACATTTGTATTACTTTTCTAGTTTTGATCAATATAGATCAATATAGCATGAATCTGTTTAGAACCCTTATGGAAGAGCTGTTTGCATATGTCTTGTTTCTTCTACTAAACAGCAAGCCTCTTGAGGGAATGGAGCATTAGCTATGCTTTCATTCACAGCTTTACACAGGATGTTAGCTGCCATTGACTAAGCACTGTGCTAAGCACTTAACGTGATTATCTCATTTAATTTTACAAGTTCCCTGCACTTAAGTACTATTATCACACCATTTTACCAATGGAAAAGCAGAGTTTATGGAGGTTAGGAAACTTTCCCAAGGTCTCAGAGCCAATGAGTGACTGAACTGTGAGCCAAACATGCCCCACCTTCTCCAGAGCTTTTGCTATTAGGTCACACATGCACACACACCTTGCATACCCTAAATTCTCAGAAATACACCTGGAACTGATAACCTGCTAATCCTAGCAGAGAAGTCATTGCTGTAAGAATTATTGCCTTATAATTTCTGATGGAAATTCTCTTGATTAACATTCTTGATGTTAGGTGCCATCAAGTCAATTTCGACTCAGAATGACTCCATGTGACAGAGTATAGGGTTTTCTAGGTGGTAATCATTATGTGTCCTCTTTAAGTCCTCTTCACTTGAAGCACTAACTTCATCAGTAAGTATGGATTACACCTCATCATAAAGAAAACAAAAATTCTCACAAATGGACCAGTAAGCAATATCATGATAAACAGAGAAAAGACTGAAGTTGTCAAGGATTTCATTTTACTTGGATTCACAATCAATGCCCATAGAAGCAGCAGTCAAGAAATCAAACAATACATTGCACTGGACACATCTGCTGCAATAAGACCTCTTTAAAGTATTAAAAAGCAAAGTTGTCACTTTGAGTACTAAGGTGAACCTGACCCAAGCATGGTATTTTCAATCACCTCAAATGCACGCAAAAGCTTAACAACGAATAAGGAAGACTTTTGAATTATGGTGTTGGTGAAGAATATTGAATATACCATGAACTGCCAGAAGAACGAGCAAATCTGTCTTGGAAGAAGTACAGCCAGAATGGTCCTTAGAAGCAAGGATGGTGAATCTTTGTCTCACATACTTTGGACATATTATCAGGAGGGACAAGTCCCTGGAGAAGAACATCTCGCTTGGTAAAGTAGAGGGTCAGCGAAAAAGAGGAAGACTCTGAACAAGATGGATTGACACAGTGGCTGCAACAATGGGCTCACACATAGCAACAGTTGAGTTTCATTCTATTGCACATAGGGTCGCTATGAGTCAGAACCAATTCACTGGCACCTAACAACAACAACAACAATCTCTATAAAAGCAGATCACCAGGTCTTTCTCCCTTGGAGTTGCTGGGTGGGTTCCATCTACCAACCTTTCAGTTAGAAGCTGAACGCTTAACCGTTACACCACCAGGGCTCCTTATGCTAATAAAACTGTATGCAAAGCAAATAAGCCTTCATTGAATCAAATTTTTCAACTGAACTTTGCTGGAATTTCAAAAATGCATTCTCACAGAAAATGTTTTGGGTTCCATACATATTTATTACTGCATGGGTCATCCAAACTTTTACTTCCAGGAGTATTCTCCCATATATTATTCTCTTCTAGACCTCAAGACCACTACCTGCCTGTCTGTTTGTCACACTCTGGTAGCCTATGTGTTGCTATAAAGATGGAAGCTATGCCACTTGCATTTCAAATACCAGAAGGGTCACCCATAGGGGACAGATTTAAGAGGAGCTTCCAGACTAAGACAGGCTAGGCAGACTAGATCTTAAGACAACCTTCTTCTAGAAATTAACCAATGAAAACCTTACAGACCACAACAGAACATTGTCTGACTCACTTGCTTGAAAGATGTCATCAGGAGGGATCAGTCACTGGAGAAGGACATCATATTTGATGAAGAAAGGGCCAGTGAGGGCAAGGGAAAGCCTTGGTGAGATGGATTGGCACCAATAGCCACAATAGACTAGAACATGGTGGTGATCATGAGGATGATGCAGGACTGAGCAACATTTCGGTGTGTTGTACCTAAGTTCACCATATATTATTCTCTACTAGACCCCTTGGAGTGGACTCAACAGCAGCGATCTATCTACGTATCTTGAACCCTCAAGAAATTAGTTAAACGGACAATATAGGCATAGAGAGCACAGGAGTGGGCAAAGCTGAGTTCAGCCCTAGTTCTGCCACTAACGTGGTCCGTCCAGTTGTCTGGGCTTTAGATACTTGTCTGTAAAATGTAGAGATTTGAGATGGTGAGTTTATGAAACATATAATCACCTATGCATGAATGTCATTCTGTTAGTTACCATTTCATTGAAAGTTCTTCCAGAACCCTAGGTAAGCAGAAACCAGTGAGGTGTTTAGCATGTTTATATCAAGAATGTGTTAGGGTGTTCATTTCTGTATACCAGCTTCCCTCAACCTACTCTTGTTTCTATTATCTCTTCTGAAGAAGGTTAGACTAGTACCAAGCTGGTGCTAATTATACCAATTACTTATATCCTAATAGATGATCAAAGTCTTGCAGATTCCAGAAAGAGGTGGGCTTCCCAGGGTGGGCATGTGTGGCCAAGCCCAGCAGGACCAGGTGTAGAAAATAAGCTGAAGATAGGGGGTCTCCAGAACCACTGTTCTAGATCTTGAGCCCCCTACTTTTTAAATTGTTTTAAAATATATATGTATAACACAACATTTTCCAGTTCAATGTTTTTCGTGTGTACAATTTAGTGACACCAGTTTCATTAATCATGTTGTATAACCATCACCAGCATCCATTGCCAAATTTTCCATCGCCATAAACACACTCAATGGTTCCTAAACAATAACTCCCTCTACCCACGCCCCCCCCCGCCGCTCCTGTAACCATTAATAAATTTTGGTCTGTATACATTTACCTATCTAGATATTTCATTTAATTGAGATCAACAATATTTGTCCTTTTTGTGATTGACTTACTTCACTCAGAATGATGTCTTCATGGTTCATCCATGTTGCAGCATGTATCAGGAACTCATTTCTCTTATGGCTGAGTAAAACAGTCCATTGTATGTATATATCACACTTTGTTTATCCGTGCATTTGTGATGGACATTTAGCTTTTCTCTACTTTTTGGCTATTGTGAAAAGTACTGCAATGAACATTGGTGTACATGTGTCTATGCGTTTCTGCTTTCAAGTCCCTTGGGTATATACCTAAGAGTAGAGTTGCTGGATTATATGGTAGTTCTAAAGAAGCCTGGTGGCGCAGTGGTTAAATGCTCAGCTGCTAACCAAAATGTTGGCCATTCAAACACAACTGCAGCTTCATGGAAGTAAAGACCTAGTGATCTGTTCTGGGAAAACTTACAGCCTAGGAAACCCTATAGTTCTCCTCTGCACTGTAGGGTTGCTAAGAGTCGGAATTGACTAGACGATGGTGGGTTTGGTTTTTTCTTAATGGCTTAAGGAGGAGCCCTGGTGGCACAGTGATTAAAGCACTCAGATGCCAACTGAAAGATCAGCAGTTCTAACCTACCAGCCATTCCACTTGGGAGAAAGATGTGGCAGTCTGCTTCCGTAAAGATTTACAGCCTTGGAAACCCTATGGGGCAGTTCTACTCTGTCCTATAGGGTCCTTATCAGTCAGAATCTACTCGATAACTGAGTAATGGCTAAGGTCCCTTTTTAAAAACCAGTTTCCAATGACCTGAAGGGACAAAGAATGATAACTGGCAGGTATTGAGTTCCTCCCATGTGTCTGGGGCTTTTAATATATAATAATACTTCTGTAACGTAACAGGACATTTAATTTCCAGACCCACTCTTCTCCAGAAGAATTCCATACAAGTTTAGAAAAAGTTCTTTGATAAGTTTCTTGGAATGGGGAGCAATGATGCACAGAAACCCCAAAGGATATCATCAAGTAACAGTAGTCAGTTGCTGATCTGCCTTCCTGTCAACTGCAGAGCGCTGGCTTCACTGAGAGCAGAATGAGTGGGATTTGCATGTTTGGGACAGAGCTGAATTGCTCACACAGGAGAGGAGGGGGGAGCTAGGTGAGGGAGAGCTGGTACTCATTTACTTCTTGAATTAAGTATGGGCTATGTTTATCTTCTTGCCTAAGATAGTCACAAATTACCCCTGCTATTTTTTTTTATATAGTCAAGATAGTCAAGGAAACATATCTCCGGTTTTTTACTTCTTGTGGAGGATGAAATATTTCTAAACAAGGTGGAAAAAAGTCAGAAAAGAAATACCTTCTGAAGGGATGGGATTAATTGAAATCTGTATCAAATGGAAAAACATGGGCCAGGAAAAACACATGCTTCCACCCTGGAAATGTGATAAAATTATACAGCCATTGGAGCCCTGGTGGCATAGTAGATAAGAGCTCAGCTGCTAACCAAAAGGTCGCCTTGGAAACCATATGGAGTAGTTCTACTCTGTCCTATACGGTCTCTATGAGTCAGAATCGACTCAACGGCAATAGGTTTGGGTTTTGTTGTTTTGTTTTGTTTTGTTTTTGATATACAACCACTGCCCTGAGAACCCGGCCTTCTGAGTCAGGGCAAGCACAGCCACCAATGACTTAGAGTGCTTGGACACCAGCAGGTGTGTGAAACCCAGCTCTTGACATCAGATAGCTGATGTGGCAGGTGCCCTCTTTTGCTGCAGATTCCAGGAAGTGAGGCAGGTGAGTTGAGTTCCTGTTTGCTGCTGATGAGGTCCTGGCTTAGCCCAGCCTGTTTCCCAGCAATGAAGAAGGAGCTGTCTCGTCCATCAGATGTCTGCTCGACATCTGCCTAGTTCATTCTGCTACCCAACTCTGACCACCCTGGATGCAGCTCTGAGGGGAGGCAGGACCTGTCAGGACCCATCAAACTACCCCCTGGGCTCACATGGGCTGAGTCGAGCAGAGCACTGTGATGGAGAAACCTGGAACCTATCGTGAAAGTCTTTTGAGTCATGTGCAGGAGGTAACTGTGGAAGATGAAGGGCCCGTGTGATTTGTCTTCCCATCTTCAGGGGAGATGGGGACTATGTAAGAAGAAAAAGAGTCATGGAAAGTGAGCAGTGGGCCACGTGGAAGGCCAAAGAGTAGAGTTTGCTTTTCTGGACCAGGATAATGATAGTCCCTGCAAGGAAAATACTGCAACTCATCCAGGGGAGGAAGAACATGCTTGGCAGCCTGACCCAATCAAGAAGCTTAAAGTTGAATTTTGAGAGGGAGAGCAGCAAAGACTTGGATGTGATTCATTATGAATTCAACACAGCATACTTGAAAATGAGCAGATTTGAAATCAGACCATCCTAGGTGCAAACCCTGCCTCTACACCTTCAGTATGGATTGTACCTTGACATAAAGAAAACAAAAAATCCTCACGACTGGACCAATAAGCAACATCATGATAAATGGAGTAAATAGTGAAGTTGTAAAGGATTTAGTTTTACTTGGATCCACAATCAATGTCCATGGAAACAGCAGTCAAGAAATCAAACAACACATTCAGTTGGGCAAATCTGCTGCAAAAGACCTCTTTAAAGTGTTAAAAAGCAAAGATGTCACTTTAAGGACTAAGGTGCACTTGACCCAAGCCACGGTATTTTCAGTCACCTCATATGCACGTGAAAGCTGGACAATGAATAAGGAAGACCTAAGAAGAATTGATGCCTTTGAATTATGGTATTGGCGAAGAAGATTGAATATACCATGGACTGCCAGAAGAATGAACAAATATGTCTTGTAAGAAGTACAGCCAGAATGTTCATTAGATGGCGAGACTTCATCTCACATACTTTGGACATATTATCGGGAGGGACCAGTCCCTGGAGAAGGGCATCATACTTGGGAGAATAGAGGGTTAAAAGAAAAAGAGGAAGACCCTCAATGAGACGGATTGACACAGTGGCTGCAACAATGGGCTTAAGCATAACAATGATTATGAGGATGGTGCAGGGGCGAGCAGTTTCATTCTGTTGTACGTAGGGTCGCTATGACTCGGAACCAACTAGACAGCAACTAACAACAACATGCCTTCTACCTTGGACAGTTAAGTAATCTGAGTCTTATTTTCTCATCTGTAAAATAGGGGAAGCAAAACTTACCACGTCCCTTGTGAAGATGCTCAGAAAGAATGTGTGTAACCTGCCTCATACCAGGGATATGGCAACAAATATTGCCATTCATGTAATCTCCAGTGATCATGTACTGAGGACCAAGTAGGATACAAGCAGCGATGAACCACTGAAGGCTTTTTGGCTGAGGAGGGACATGATCCCGTCTGGGTTCTACAGAACATACTCTGGAGGCAAGCGCAGGACAGAATGAAGGAGGCAGAGACAAACGAGGAGGCAGCAGTGGTCTCCAGGGCAGGCGGATAAGGACCTGAAGTGGGGTGGGGCCAGGGCCAGCTCCTTGCTTGGTGTTCCCATCATTCTGAAAGGCTGCCAGCTGTCATTTTATTCACCTAGTGCTTCTCCCCACACCTTTATCATTTCTGGGTCTGTATCTCCATGGCCTGAGAAGTCTCTAAGAGCAGGGGTGCATTTATTCATCTCCCTTTCTTGGCACTGCCTTTCTCCCTCTGCCTGACACAGGGCAGGTATCAATGAACTTACATGCCCTGGGAAAGGCCTGATGTGGCCAGCTAACTGAGGGCCAGAGTGGCAGGAAGCTGGAGAGGAGAAAGCACTGGAATCAGACCCATCCACTGGGGCCAGGGCAGCTGTGGCTGGGAGAAACCCATTCAGATACAACGCATGGTTTTCTAGAGGAGGGGACAGCAAGTGGAAACTCCCCAGGCTGGTGAAGCACAGCTCACAGGTGTCAGGGAGGAGGTATGCTCCAGAGCTCAGGGAGGGCCTCCAGTCCTGGGGAGATCCAGGGCATGTCCCAGTCCTAGGGATTAAAGGGTAGGGCTTGAGACCCAGGAAACCTGACATGGATCCCGTTGAAAGTGCCAAATGGGGCACAAGTCTTAGAAACAAGGCAAAGAATTGCTTGCTGCATGACTGGTGACGGCAAGAGGCACTGTTCATTGAACCCCTGCCACCTGCTCAGTCCCCTCAACAAGGCTGCAAGACGCAGGCCCAGGCCAGGCCAGAACACATACATCACTCCTGCCTTCAATCTGGATTGGGAACACAGGGCAGAGCAGAACAGGCTAAGGAAGCTGGAAAGAGAGAGGGTCTGATCCTGCTGATTCAGCTCTATGTACAGTGGTGGATGGAGCAGACATAGTGGGCAGCCTACGGCCAAGAGCCACCACAAAAGGGGACCAGGAAACAGTGGAAATAGGGGAAGACTAAAAGCTATGCAAAAAAATACACTAAGTACAATTTTCAAGGGGGGGGGGTAAATGGACTTTTATCTAGACTATATGAAGAATTCTCAAAATTCAACAGCAAAAAAAATCCCTAAACAATCCAATTAGAAAATGAGCAAAAGATGCAGAGACATTTCACTAAACAGGACAAAGAGATGGCTAATAAACACATGAAATGTCCAACATCATCACCCATCAGAGAAATTGTAATTAGTTACTACATAATTACCAGAACAGCTAGAAGAAAAAATAGTGCTAACACCAAATGCTGGTGAGGCTGCAGAGAAACTGGACCACTCATGCTTTGCTGATGGGAATGTAATGTGGCGCATCAACTCTGGAAAAGAGTATGACAATTTCTTACAAAACTAAACACACGCTACGTGGCCCAGTGGCTGCACTCTCGGACATTTATCCCAGAGAAATGAAAACTTATGTTCATACAGAAACCAGTAGTACACTGAGTTCATAGCAGCTTCATTCATAATAGCCCAAAACTGGAAACTACCTATACTTCCTCCGAAAGGGAAATGGTTAAGCGAACGGTGATATGTCCTGACCGTGGAATACCACTCGGTAATGAGAAGGAACAAACTGTTGGTGCACACAACCTGAATGAATCTCCAGACAATGATGCTGAGTGAAAAAAGCCAATCCCAATAAGTTACATGTGGTATGATTCTGTTATATAATATTCTTGAGATGATCAAATTATAGAGATGGAGTACAGATCAGTAGTTGGCTGGGAGAATGGGGAAAGTAGGGAGTTGGTTGTGGTTAAAAAGCACAGCATAAGGGGTCCCTGTGATGAACTGTTCTGCATCTTGACTGTAGTGGTGGTCACTGCGGTGTGATGGATTGCCTTCATGTGGCCTTTCTTGGCACTCTCACCCAAGTATGCAAATAGGGTAATGGTGGCCCACCAAGGGGATTGGTCAGTTTTGCCATCCTGCTGGGCTTGAAATGAGCCATCCAAGAGGCAAGAAAGGAGAGACCAGCAGCAGAAACCAGCAGGAGATGGCAAGGTAGGCTTCCCAGCCCATGGAGCAAAGAAAGCTGAGTGCCTTTGAGCAGGAGGCTTGCTGGTGGAGTAGGGTACCTCCAGGCACTTGGTGGAGCTAGGTTTGCCAACCCATGGAGATAGAGCTGAACACCTTCAGGCCGAGGCTTATTGGTATTGTGGGGTGCCTCCAGGCATTCATCAGCCAAGCTAAAAGAGCAGGGCAGAGGCTAAGGGCCAGAGAAAGCCTTGCCCGCAAGCACCACTGGGAAGAGGCTATCCTGATGGAAGAACTGTACCCTGAGCATTCCGCAACCTGTTACTTCCCTAATGAACCCCATAATTGTAAGTATTGTCTGTGAGTTCTGTGTGGCCATTGCAACGAATTGTCAAACTCAGCAAGAGATAGAGAATGCTAGGAGATGGACAGTTGGTGTCAGAATTGGCAAAGATGGCGGAGAGAGGAGATGTGTGTGGTCTTCACCTCACAGGAATCAGCCTCAGGCTGCTGATCTTGATTCTCCTTCCCCCTTGTGAAGTTAGAGGAGGTCAGGTACCACCCCCACACCATTTTATAGTCACACAAATTTACATTTGTGATAAAATTGCAAAAAACTACCTGCACGCATACACACTCATAAATAAATGCATGTAAACCAGAGAAATCTGAATGAAGTCAATGGATTGTATCAACATCAATTTCCTGGTTGAGATACTGGAGGATGTTGCCATTGAGGAAAATTGGATGAAATATCTTTCTCTATTATTTCTTACAACTGCATATGAATCTATAATTATCTCTAAAAACTTTAAAATGGCAGGGGATGGGTTAGGACAAAGTGATGAAAAAATTGGGGATAAGAGTCCTGCTTAAGAATTATGAATGATGTTAAAGATGACAGGAAGTAGGTAGATGTTCTTAGCAACTCATCCCAAGTTTGTGTTGTCTTCTCCATCAAGGAGAATGATCTTCAGATGAGAGGGGATGATCAGAGAGGGCCAAGGGAGAGAGATGCTGCCCATGGAGACTTGTGACCCCTGGGATGTGACCCCAGACCAGAGCTCCCCTTGTCAGTGGGTCAACACAGACCACGGTCTGCTCCTCAGCTGGGCAGGGCTAGAAACTCAATTATAACACCACATGCAGAGGACTTAGAGCTCCAGGGTCCTGAATTCAGGATGTCCCAATCTATTAATTTATCATGAGAGCTGTAACATCCAAGGGGACAAGGCTTCTCATTCAGTCATTCAACATTCAAACATTTATCGAGTGACTTCTTCTCTCCCCAGTCGAAAAGCTGCAAGGGAAGTAAAAATATAAAACGTAAGTTTCCTTGGAAAGCAGATTAGAGCATCCAACGTTAGTGGATGACCTTCTGGCTAATGCTCTCAAGACCTCCCTCTCCACCACAGGCAAGGAGCTCAATCAGCTGGGCCAGGGCTCTCTGCTCAACTGCTCACTGCTCGACATTCTGTGCTCCCTGCTGACCCTCCCAGAGAGGCAGTCCCCTGGAGGTGTCCCTAAAAAACTGAGATTCCCAGGCCCCTCCCTCAGGGAGTCTGATCCCTATCTCTGGGGCCCAGGAGTCTATATTCTTAATTAGCACTCCCAGGGAATACTTATGATCATACAAAGTCAGGAAACACTGACGTGGTGGAACGAAACCAGACTTAGGAGCCAAGAAGACTTACACCCATGTAATAATCACACTAGTTAACACATAAGTTGTCCTCCGATGCTGGGCACTGTTGAGGGTGCTTTATGTATATTAATTCTTAATCCTCACAATGACCATCAGGAGTAGGTCCAGATAGTACCCTCATTTTATACATGAGGACGGAGAGGCATGGGGTCACCCAATTAGGAGGCAGTCTGACTTCACACCCTTGTCATCACTACGCCAGTGGTTCTGTTCTCAAAGTGCCCCCAGAACAGCAGCAGCAGCATCACCCAGGGTCATGTTAGGAAATACAAAATCTCAGGTCCCACCCCAGACCAAACCTCAGGAACTCTGGGAGTGGGCCCCAGCCATTTGTTTCAACAAGCCCTCCCGGTGGTTCTGACATCCGCTAAAGTTTGAGGAGCACCGTACACTGCCTTTGAAACATGAGCCCTCTGAGCCTCAGTTTCCTGCTCAGGAAAATGGAGATAATAATGCCTGTGAATGCCACTGTGAAGGCTTTAAGTTGGTGCATGTATAACACCTGTCGCTGTGCTTACCGTAAATGCCTGTTCCTGCATCTCTGTTTTTCTTTATATCTGATGCAAATCACTCAATAAGTTTAAGGTCTCTTAGTTATAATAATCACATTCTTTGCACTTCCCTTTGGTTAACCCTTCCTTCAAGCTCAAAAGTCAACTCCTGGAAAACCTTTTCTGATGACCTCCACACTTCTACCTGGCAGAGTTTGAGGTTCCCTCCTCTTTGTCCCTGATGCCCCATAAATTACTGTATCGTGTTTATTATTGTTTGGTTTTGTTTTTCACACCTATCTTATCCATTAGACTCAGCTCCTAACAGACAGCTTTTCTATTCATCATCACAATGCTGGACATGGAGAAAGCATCATTTATGAAGCACCTTCCATACGTCAAGTACCGTTCTGGAGACGCGATGATGGTCAAGTCACACCACACTCATCTGCTTTCTTATGGGCTGGTTACTCGGTCTCAGCTTCCCCAGTACGACTGAGAACATGGCCTGGAAAGTATAAGATTTCTTTAGCCACTTTATTAGAAGCAGTCTAGCAAGGAAAATGAGCTGCCTTGTAAGGTTGCTGCCCACCGGAAACAGATAACAGTAATGAGTCAGCACCTGTTGTGCTGAGTCAGCATTTGTTGCATGCTTATTGTATGTCAGGCACTGCTCTAATGATTTAACTCTTTTACTTAAGTCTAATCTATTCTACATCAACATTCATGGGAGCAGCAGTCAAGAAGTCAGATGACATATCGTGTTGGACAAATCTGCTGCAAATGACCTCTTTAAAGTGTTAAAACAAGGATGTCACCTTGAAGACTAAGGTGCGCCTGACCCAAGCCATGGTATTTTCAATCGCATCATATGCATGCGAAAGCTGGGCAATGAATAAGGAAGACCCAAGAAGAATTGATGCCTTTGAATTATGGTGTTGGCAAAGAATATTGAATATACCACGGACTGCCAAAACAATGAACAAATCTGTCTTGGAAGAAGTACAGTCAGAAAGCTTCTTAAAAGCAAGGATGGTGAGAATTCGTCTCACATACTCCGGACATATTATCAGGAGGGACCAGTGAAAGGTTGGTGGTTCAAACCCACCCAGAGGCACCTCAGAAGGCAGGTCTGAAGATCTGCTTCCACAATGTCATAGCCTCGAAAACCCCATGGAGCAGTTCTTTCTGCTCTGCACACATGGGGCTGCCATGAATCGGAACTGACTCGAAGGCCACTAACAACAATATAGTCTACTTTATTCTATGTCTTTCCATTCCTTTTATTTGGGACTTCATGTGTTTGGTAATCAAAAGAAGTCCCCAGCTGGAAGAGTCACCTGGAAACATCCTTTCAAACTGAAAGCGGACTTGCATCCACAGGAAATATGGTGGTGTCTGCTTAAAAGACCCAAACAGTCTTATCTCCTTGGGGGCTCCTACTGTTGACGCTTTAATTACAGATTTAATCAACTCATTAGCTAAGTACCTCTTATTAGTGCCTGTTATAAGTAGGTGTTAATTGAAGCTGGGGTCTTTGAAGCTTACATTTCTGCAGGGACAGGAGAATGAGATATCCCTGGAGCTGCCACTCGTGCTTCCCAGGGTCATTTCCATGACTCCTGATTCCGTCTTCGGCTTCTATTTTTAACAAAGCTTTATTGGGCACCTTTATTGGGCACCTCCTTTATTGCACAGCACTGGGGACACAATGATATGGAAAATGCCATTTGTGCCTGCCTTAGTCGTGATTAGCCTGGCCTCAAGATACCCACATCTAACGACAGCCATTGACTTAGCAACTGCTTAGTGAGGAGAGAGCTGTCACTCTGGAATGGCAGCATTTCACTGTGCAACATTTAAACTTTTGAAGGAAATTTTCTTCAAACCATAATTTAAAAGAAGAAACTGCTGAATGAACATATGCAAATTGAGGTGGAATCTCCTAACAGTTGAGATCAGTAAAAAGATAGCAAAGGAAGTTTTGAGGCGGGTATTTTGTTTCACCAGTGATCTGTATCTGTGGTTCTCAACCTCAGTCACACGTCAGCATCCCTGAGGGAAAAAAGACCAGTGTCCAGCCTCATGCCAAAGATTCTGACCCCAACTAACTGGCCTGGGATCAGGCCCAGGCATCAGTATTTTCTAAAAGCTTCCCCAGGGACTCTAATGTTGTTACTGTGTGCTGTCAAGACGATTCGGCTCAGAGCAGCCCTATAGGACAGAGCAGAGCTGCCCCATAGGGTTTCCAAAGCTGTATGGGAGCCCAGGCTGCCACGTCTTTCTCCCACTGAGCAGCTGGTGGGTTCAAACAGCTGACCTTTCATTTGACAGCCAAGCGCTTAACCACTGCACCACAAGGGCTCCTTTTTTACTCTAATGCAGCTAAAAAAGGGATTCAAAACCATTCCTCCGTATCTTCATTTCAGGAAACGGTAATTCAGCCATCGGCGGCACCTATGCCAGGACAGTGAAAGTACAGCAGTCAGGCTTCCACTGAAAGAGAATAACTGAGAGAAGCAATACCTTAAAAATAAATGTTCATTTAGACAGAGCCGCATAAATCCAAGTTCCAGTTATAAATTGTAGATTGTCCAATTTACAGTAAGCGCTAAAAGGAAAAACACACACGTATGTTTAAGTAGCCTGCCACTGAGTTTAATGTGCTAATTGGCCTGTGCCTCGAAAAACATTTGCTCCTTTAACATTCTCACACCTACAAGCTTCCCTGGGTCATTTCCATGACTTCTGGTTCCATCTTCAGCTTCTATTTTTAACAAAGCTTTATTGGGCACCTTTATTGGGCACCTCCTTTATCGCGAAGCACTGGGGACACAATGATATAGAAGATGCCATCTGTGCCTGTCTTAGTCATCTGGTGCTGCTGTAACAGAAATACCACAGGCAGATGGCTTGAACAACAGGAATTTATTCTCTCACAGTCCAGGAGGCTAGAAGTCAGAATTCAGGGCACCAACTCCAGGGAAGACTTTCTCTGTCTATTGGTCCTGGAGGGAGAACCTTGTCATCAATCTTCGCCTTGTCGAGGAGATTCTCAGTGCAGGAACCGTGGGTCCAAATGGCATGCTCCCCTCCTGGTTCTTCATTCTTGGTGGTAGGAGGTCCCCCTGTCTCTCTGCTCACTTCTCTTTTTTATATCTCAAAAGAGACTGACTTAAGATAAAACCTAGTCTTGTAGATTGAGTCCTGCCTCTTTAGCATTAGCATAACTGCCTTTAATCCTGCCTCATTAATATCACAGAGGTAGGATTTACAACACATAGGAAAATCACATCAGATGACAAAATGGCGAACAATCATACAATACTGGGAACCATGGCCTGGCCAACTTGACACACATTTTCGGGGGTCACAGTTCAATCCATAACAGCGCACTTAAAGCACTTAGAATCCAGTGCCTCTCAATCTCTGAGCACTAACTGTCTGCTAAGTGGCCCTTGGGCAGGTCTTTCTGCCACCTGGAGCTTCAAACCCAGCTCCTCCTCCAAGCGGCCCACCTGAAAGGGGACAGACACTTGTATATTGTATATTGCATATCCTGACCCTTCTGAAGGCACCCAGGGCAGCAAACCACCCAGATTCTTGTGACCTGCCTTTTGAAAGACTTAGTGTACAGGTGGCAATACGGGCTAGGTTCCCCAAGCACTAGGTGGGGTTTCTCAGCAGAGATCTGAGACAGGGTGGCTCAGGGTCGTGACAGGCTGTTACGAGTTGAAGTGTGTCCCCCCAAAAGATATGTTCAACTCCTAACGCCTAGTATCTGTCAATATGACCTTGTTTGGAAATGGAGTCTTGAAGATTTTACCAGTTAACATGAGGTCATACTGGAGTATAGTGGGCACTAATCCTATATTACTGGTACCCTCATAAAAGAGGAAAGAGACCACAGAGACAGAGGGAAGATAGCCAGGTGATGATGAAGTTATGCTGCAGCTGAAGCCAAGGAACACCTGGCTGGGCCTACCAGAAGCTGCAACACATGAGAAAGAATCTTCCCCTAGAGCCAATAGAGAAAGTATGGCCTGGCTGACACCCTGAATTTGGACTTTCGGACTGTGAAACAATAAATCTTTGTTCTTATACCCAGTTTGTGGTATTTTGATACAGCAGCCCTGGAAATAATACACACGCAAAGTTCAAGCCAGCCAAGATGGCTGCCACATCACACAGGGGAGCTGCTGACAGGGTCTGCCAGTGAAACTTGGCACTGTGGCCTGTTAAGGAATGGCTTTAGAGTGTGGCAAAATGTACCAAGAGACTTAAGATTTCATATCCTTCGGTCGTTTGGGGAATTTAACCAAGGAAATATTAATCAGTGATGGGAACAAAACGTTATGTCAAAGGATATTTGCTGAAGCATTATTCAAAATAACGAAAAATTGATGAGGAAATAAATGGGCAACCGTGGGAAATTGTTTAATTCATCTACGATATGCTGGAATATCAGGCAGCAGCTGGGACTACACTCAAGATATAAAATTAATTGAACACGAAGGATGTAAAAGTGTAAACTCTACGCTTACAGAAAACTCATGCTTAGAGGAAAAACGACTGGAAGACACCTGAAAAGATTTACTCTGAATTAGGGGACTACGGGTGATTTTCAATTTCTTCTTGATTGTTTTCTTTGCCAAATTTTCTACAATGCATACTTCTATAATTTAAAAACTCTTAGTAATTTTAAAAAGAAGTCTTCTTTATCTAGATAATAAATATGGGGGCTGGCTAGACTTGCCTAGGAGCCCTGGTGGCACAGTGGTTAAAGCGCTCAACTGCTACCCAGAGAGTTGGTAGTTCAAACCCACTGGCCACTCCACAGGACAAAGATGTGGCCATCTGCCTCCGTAAAGATTACAGCCCTGGAAACCCTATAGGGCAGTTCTCCTTTGTCCTGTAGGGGTTGCTGTGACTCGACAGCAGTGGGTTTAGACTTGCCTTTTCAGAAATCCCAGCATTCTAGTCCCTGATGTTCACATATTCAATAGAGCATACAGAAATGCAATTGGAGTAGAGGTCACGCCCCTTGCGCTCCTCTGGATTGGACTTGCTGAGAGCTAGCCAGTAATTCGCACATGGAAACCCTTTTGGTATCCACAGCAACATCGCGTTGTGATTTTATTTGTTGATATAAACCAGCTGTGGTGCAAAGGAGCGTGGTAAATCATTACAATAAACGGCTCCCAATGAGCCACACCTCCCTGGATCCATGCCCTTTTGTGGCCCCTCCCACCTTGACTCTGAGTTTGGTCATATAACTTGCTTCGACTAATAGGACATTGGCAAATAGTTTGAAAAGCATTTGCACTTTGGCCTTTGGCCTCTCTTGCTGTTGGGAATTCTTCTGCCACCTTGTGAGTAAGCCTGGCTAGCCTGCTGGGGACACATGACACAGAACGACTGCCAGACACATGAGCGAGGCTGTCTTAGGCCTCTGTCCTCAGTGCAGATGCCAGAGGACGACAACCACATGAGTGACCCCAGGTGGAATCAGCAGAACTGCCTAGCTGAGTCTAGCCCATACTCCAGAATCATCCAAGCCAAAATAAATGGCTGGTTTAAGCCGCTGAGTTTTGAGGTGGTTTGCTGTGAACTACACTGAAACCAGCGACAGCCAGAACTGGACTGGACCACCTTGTTTTTCCAGATCTCGCAAGTTTTCCACCTTTGACAGGGTTCAGTCTTACAACTTTTCAATTGCTTATTTTAGTGGAAAATACTTGAGTTTTCCTTCTCTGACAGGTTTCCACCTTACACAGGTTCTGGTTTTTACTGTAGTAGATAACCAAGTTGGAGAGCTTGGTTTGGCCCCAAATTTTGCCACTTATTAGTGTGGATATAAGGCTTAACTTCACTGAGTCACATTTTCCTTGACCATATGGTGGGGAAAACACTTCACAGGATGGGGACATGATGTATGTGAAAATATCTTGTGTGATAAAAAGCAGTAAACAGTGACTCGAGGTGTTGGTTTATCATTATTCTCAGCCAAATGAGAGCTTCTCCTTTCCAGACACTTCTTCCAGCAATGCTGCCCTCGTTTGTGGAACTCCTCTTTGACTTGCCTTCACTGCCTCTAGCGTCGTCTTTGGAATCTCTTCAACGTTAACTAACCTTTGTCCTTTGAGGTTGGATTTATTTTTGGAAATGGCCAAATGTCAGCAAGAACGAAGCCTTGGGAGAAAGACGACTGGTAAATCTGAATACAATTGCTCATAAACAAGGTAGAAACATAAATTAATGAGATCTACTTTGTGTTCTACTCTTTGAAGTGAATTCCCTGAGAAAAGTCCTAGAAATGTTTTAAGCCGTGGCTGCACCACTGGAATATTTGTATTGCTTCCTTTGAATCTGTGAACTTAGAGACGTTCTGGTTGGTTTCCCAAAATTATAGCACTCTGCTATATACACATAAAATCAATAACAAGAACTAATATTTATAGAGTGCTTATATGTTCCAGCCATTGTGCTAATGTTTTGACACAAATTACCTCATTTAACCCTTACAGCACAGGGGAAATAGGAATCCAAGGACACACAGACAGTTGAGTAGGGGAGTCAATCTGTGGGTTCAGGCTGTACTCAGTGGAGCCACGTGACCAGCAATACCCTAAATGTGCCACTGGAAGGTTGGGCCAGAAACAAAGAAGCAAGTTTGCTTACCAATGAGGGGTCTGGGCCAGACTGTCCCCGGTAAATCCTGGTGCTGCCACTTGCTACCTGTGCGAGCTGGGCAAGTGCTTAGCAGCTCATTTCCACTGTTTCTCACGTCTAGAATGGGCACTTGTGGTTTCTACCTCATAGGGCAGGCAGTGGTGGTTCCGTGGTAGAAGTCTCACTTTCCACACGAGAAGAAACAAACCAAACCCATTGCTGTCAAGTCGATTCCGACTCGTGGCAACCCTATAGAATGGAGTAGAGCTGCCCCAAAGGGTTTCCAAGGAGCACTGGGCGGACTCTAACTGCGGACCTTTGGTTTAGCGGCCATAGCTCTTAACCACTGTGCTACCAGGGCTTCATGCAGGAGGCCCAGGCTCAATTCCTGGCCAACGTGGCCCATCCATAGCTACCATCCATCTGTCACTGGAGGCTTGTGTGTTGCTGTGATACTGAATAGGTTTCAGTGGAGCTCCCAGGCTAAGACAGACTAGGAAGGCCTATTGATCTACTTCCAAAAATCAGCCAGTGCTATGTATGGTGTCTCCCCACTTGTCCCCCTATGAATCACAACCATCTGACCACGGGGATGGCACAGGACCAGGCAGCATTTTGTTCTGTAGTGGGGTCAACATGAGTCAGGGGCCAGTTCAATGGCAGCTCAGAACAACAAACCTCATAGGATCATTCCAAAGATTTAATGAGTCAACAGCTCTAAGGTGCCTGGCACATGGTAAACAATACGTAACCAAAAAACAAAACAAAACAATTAAACTTGTTGCTGTCAAGTCAATTCCAACTCATAGTG
The DNA here is from genome assembly GCF_030014295.1 of Loxodonta africana. NCBI lineage: Eukaryota > Metazoa > Chordata > Mammalia > Proboscidea > Elephantidae > Loxodonta > Loxodonta africana. The sequence continues at coordinate 14,814,764 of NC_087356.1, forward strand.
ACCCCACAGGACAGAGTAGAGCTGCCCCAGAGAGTTTCCAAGGAGTGGCTGGTGGATTCAACTGCCAATCTTTTGGTTAGCAGCCAAGCTCTTTAACCACTATGCCACCAGGGCTCTAGTATATACATAATTGCTGAATCAATGAAGTACATGGAACAGCTTGTATGTGCACAGCACATCCACAGGAGGAGAACCATCTGTGTGTGGGCCCTCATCTGTGTCCCTGCAGAACTGAGAATAGAGGGTGCTATGTCTGCCCAGAGGCAACAGGCAGTTCTGTGGACCAGGTGCCCTCCTGAGCCAAGCCCCCCCTCCGACCCCGCCTTGTAGTCCCACAAGACCATTAAGCTATGCAGAGGGGCCCACGCAGACAGGCTGGGGCTGCCCCTCACCTCTGTCCACATTCTCTTTGATGAGCAGGCTCTTCTAGCTGGAGATCCCATTCTGTGCATTTTACCTTCAAGTTCTCCTATGGTGCCACCCCACTTGTCCACTGTTCTTCCTGCCACCTCCCGGGAGACCTTTTCTACCAGGATATTGAGGAACCCCCAACTCTATAGAAGTGTACAACAATGGCATAGATGGGCCAAGTCCCTGCCAGCCCTCGCCACCTCCTCCTCCTCAGGGCCCTGGTACTCTTTGTACGTCCTATGTCAGGAATACTGTGATCCAAACACTCACCATTGGAAGGCACTTTCCTTTGCAGTTGCTCCCAACGTCTTGTGCCAACAGTATAAATTCCAGGTCTTCATCAAGCAGGCTTGCCAGGCACACCACAGCCATTTTGAGTCTTCCAGCTGGGACAATTCTCCCAGGGTCTTCCAGTGACCAATTACTAGGAGACTAAATGTCCTTCTCTACTAATTTATCACCGTCCACCTAGATGATGGCCTCCTTTTCTTACTGGATTTGGCATCTCTCCCATCCCCAGCTCTGTGTTGTCTTGGACTATCCAAAGAAATGCCTTCTTATGACTGCAAAGTGAAGTCATTGGACCCTACCCCATCCTGCCATGATATTCACACAATGCAAGAGAAATGGTACCAATGATACCGGAGTGGGAGGCAGCCCATGGAGATCCACAGAAGTCCCTCAACGCTAGGGGTTCTGTGGGAGTTAGCCTTCCACATGTCTGCTCTGACAACCCCCATAATAGACCTCACCAGGAAAATAAAAGGAGTGTGTCAGACTCCCAGAAGAAGTCAAGGCCTTCCAGCAGCCAAAAATGCTACTTGCCTCCACCCTCCCACTCTCCCTCTGCCCACTTCACCCAGCCCAGCCCTCCACTTTCAAAACTAAGTATTTTCAAAGCTCAATTTTCTTTTCTGAAGGCAGCGCTTCTGAACTGCGTATTCACTTTCTAGGACAGCTATAATAAAATGCCACAAACTGGATGACAGTAAAGAAATGTATGGCCTCAGATTCCAGAGGCTGGAAGTCTAAATTAGGGTATCAACTGTGTTGATTCCTTCTGAGGGCTCTGAGAGAGAAACTATTCCCTACCACTCGCCCAGCCTCTTCTGGTGGCTCCTGGCAATCCTGAGCTTGCAGCCGCAGCATCACACGGCATCCTCCATCTGTCTGTCTGTCTCAGTGTCCCCTCTTTTTTATAAGACACCAGTCATACATACATTAGGACCCACCCTACTCACTAGAACCTCATGTTAATCTGAGTGAGAACATTTTCAAAGACGCCGTTTCCAAACAAGGCCACATTCGCAGGTATCAAGGGTTAGAACTTCAACGTATCTTTTGGGGAGGGGCCACAATTCAATTCTTAACAAGCTGGGCCTGGAAAAGCAACAAGTGTATCCGGATGGAGAAGAAGCCGGAGCCCCAGAACCTGTCAAGATTCCTAAAGGAGTAGAGTCTTTGGATTTGGTGGGCACCTTGTCTTCGGCATTCCAGAGGTTGAAAACACCCCACGATGACTCCCTGGTCACTTGTCAAGGTATCAGGACAACTTGCTTAGAGCCCATTAGTCGCACATACCAGCGAGAAAGGTTATGGTGATTTACTGGCCATTACTCTTATATTACTATGAAGAACAAGCTCCATTTCTGAAACATAAAAGCTTTCCCTACTCACCCATCTTACCTGTTTGGTGCCCCTGCTGGTGCCATAGATGACAATTTGGGTGTCCTGATTGCTGGCTCCAACTTCCCTTTTCTGTTCAGTTACTTGGGGTCTCACGTTTCCTACCACTTGTCATCTGAAGCAGATGGAGGGATGATTTCCTTTTTTGCTGCTATTGCTAATTCTCCTGCTTCAGGGCATTTTTCCAGCTTACTCAGAAGCCTCAGCGTTAATAGCCTCTAAAATGAGCCACACTCGGCAGCAGAGTATGCGGGGGAGGAACACGCCACAGCCCGGGCTGCTCCCTGAGTCTCTCAGGCCTTGGGCCTGCAGCTGTCTCGAGGCCCCGCTCACAGATAGGTCGGGCACAGGAGAAGCCAGCCATGAGGAGCGGCCCCCTGAGCCCCAGCACCCAGGAGCCATCATTGCCAATCAAGATCTGAGCCTCTGGCATGTACTAACTCAGCACAGTTAGTACGAGATTAAGTTTTGTTACATCTCTTTACAGATTAGATTTCCCTTCTTTCGTTTCTCACAAGGACTTCATCTGTCATCCGGAGATTCAAATTCACCGACAATCTGGTTGCCAGCAAGTCGATTCTGATGCATGGCACCCTCATGTGTGTCAAAGTAGAACTGCACTCCACAGGGTTTTCAGTGGCTGCTTTTCCGGAAGTAGCTCGCCAGGCCTTTCTTCTGAGGCGCATCTGGGGTGGACTCGGACCCCCAATCTTTTGGTTAGCAGCCGAGCTCCTAATTGTTTAGATCACCCAGGGATTCCAAATTCAAGGTACAGCCTTTCTTTTTCTTGTGCTTAAATCCCAGGGCTGCCTCCTACTGGCTTTGTGGCCTTGGGCAGGCTACCCAAGCTGCCTCTCCCTCATCTTCAAATGATGATAATAGCCCCGACTTCTGGAGTTGTTCTGAGGATTACAGAAAATGTAAGGAATGCATCTGACATGAGACCCAGCACCAAGGGACTCAACAGATGGGAGTCTAATTGTAAACCTTTTCTGCCTGCAGCTCCCCAAAGGCGCCCTTCTCTCTCATCTCTGCCTGGAACCCACCTCTTGGCCCTCAACACTCTCTCACTTCTTAGCCTGGTGAGTTCCCACTGAACCTCTGGCCTCCCCTAGGATATCACTTCTTCGGGAAGCCGCCCCTAAGGGCCAGTGTGGCCCAGAATCACATCTGTCTGCTCCACCTGAGCAAGCAGCACGTGGTCTGCCTGTTTGCTTTCCAGGGGTGATCGGATGCTACATGAAGACAGCAGCTGTGCCTTATTGTTCATTAGTAGTTACCGTTATGGACTGACTTGTGTGAGCCCCATACCTGTGACTGTGATCCTATCTGGAAATAAGGTGATCTTTGTTATGTTAATGACGTCCTATCGGTAACCATGTCTGAGTCATAAAAAGCAAATCAGATACACAGAAGGGCCCATACTAGGGAAGACAGACTCCATGTGAGGATCGCCAAGAACCAAGGAATGCCCGGGGGTACTGACAAGGAAGCAACCGACAAGGCTGAGACCCTGAAGTTGGACTTCTAGCCTCCTGAACTGTCTGTTCTTTAGAGCCACCCACTTGTGGTATTTGTGTTACAGCAACACCAGAAAGCTAAGACAGTGTCTAATCAGTACAGTGCCCGCCACGAGGTTGGCACTCAATAAATTCTGGTTGAACAATTAAATGGCTTAATTTGGCTTATGGAAATTATCAACTTTTATAAAAACTATCCATAGAGGGCCCCCCAACACACACACACATATGTTTACATACCTATGCAACACCACACACAATCTCACATACATGAGACTCACATGAGTTACTTAATCTAACTCATTGACATTTATTGATCAGCCCCAGGCGCTGTGCCGAGTCCTGGAGATGAAAAGATGAAGAGGACACGTTCCTCCACCACGCTTACAAACACGGAAAATCAGACACGTGCAAAAGTAAGGCTAATGCTAGGCAGAACTCATTCACTCCGTGGCAGGATAGGGTGGGTTGCCCTCTCCTAGACATGGCGCAAGAGTTTGGGTAAGATAAAGAGACAGGCATGTTGACATGCCTATGAAATGACATATTACATTTCAGCATATTACAGATATACTGTGACAAGATCATGAGAAAAAGACAGAGGAACTGTCACAGATTGGAGGAGACTGAAGAGACACGACAACTAAGTGCAATGTGGTACCCTCAGTTGGATCCTAGCCAAGACAAAGGGAATTAGTGAGATGATTGGGAGTATTCGAATAAAGTCTGTAAATTGGTCAATGGTATCGTACCAATGTTAGTTTTCTGGTTTAGATCATTGTACCATGATTACATAAGGTGGTAACATTAGGCAAGCTGGGTGAATGGTATATACACCTACTCCCCACTCATCAACTACCTTGTTATCTGACGTTTCGCATTTATGACAATAGTAAAAAATCTACTATCTGGCTATTTTGCACGTTAACAATGTACATCTGGCAGTAACAAACACTGAGGTGCAAGGTAAGGGTAACACTGGCTGAGATGCTTAAGGTTGTGTGTCATCTTGGCTGGGCCGTGATTCTCAGCGGTTTGGTAGTTACATAGTGATGTAATCCGGCAGTTATGTAATGATGCAATATGGCAGTTATGTAATGATGTACTCATCCTCCAGTTAGTGATATGAGGTGATCATGCTCCATTTTTGCGTAACACTGATTTTCATTTTCACATAATGACCTGAGTTTTGGAACCTAACCATGTCAATGGTGAGGACTGGGTGTAATAACTGTACTATTTTTGTGACTTTTTCATAAGTCTAAAATTATCTCAAAAAAAAATTGGTATAAAATTAAAAAAAAAAATACATCAACTTATTGAGTTTGCTTCATGGTGGATTCCCTTTGAAGGACCTCAGATAAGTAATGTGTCCTTTGTTATGTTGACTTCACAGTCACCCAGGACTGAATCCCACTGTCTTAGTTTCTTTGTGCTGCTATAACAGAAATACCACAAGTGGGCGGCTTTAAAGAACAGAAATTTATTTTCTCACAGTTCAGGAGGCTAAAATTCTGAATTTAGGGCACCGGTTCTAGGGGAAGGCACTCTCTGTCAGTTCTGGGGGAAAATCCTTGTCTCTTTCAGCTTCTGTGGCCCTGGTGCTCCTTGGTCCTTGGCGATTCCCAGGTGGCATCTATGCTGTTTGCTGCTGTGTCTGTGCTGCTCGATCACTCAGAAGTGATCTAGGTTTAGGACACATCCTACACTTATATGGCCTCATTAACAGAAAACCCTATGTCCAAATAGGATTTTTGTCATTCTTCCGATCCACAGTGTGTATTGGGTAGGACTCCAACGCATATTTTGGTGGGACATGATCCATAACACCTACCTTCCTAGCTCCATGAGGAACAACCAGATGGGAATGGCTCCTGTGGGGAGAGCAGAGGGGCGAGAGGCCAAGGAGACAGTGGGAGTGAGAACGAGGGAGGGAGAGCAGAGAGGGCACCCACCCTGAAGCCCACCCAACACAGCTCGGGCTGCACTGAAGGGAAGCTTGATGAGAAGAGCGAAGATGCATTTGGGCCCCCTCTGGGCTCAAGTGTAAGCAGCACCATCTGCATGCACCTCCGACCAGTGAATGGCTAGGCACACTGCAAAAGTTCAAAGACAGATGAGGGGAGCAGGGGTGGAACAAAGTTGGGAACTGTGAGGTTAGGGGGTGTCAAGAGAGGCTTTGTAGAGGAGGCCACACTTGAGATGTAAGAAAAGGAGTTAGTAGGTGGAGGGGGAAGGGTAGAAGGAGTGACATGAGCCAAGCACAGTGGTGAGAAATCAGCGGCGCCTTAGAGGAGGAGGAAGTCATCCAGTTAGCTGGAGGTCCAAATGTGTTCTAGAGGAGGCACAGGGGGGAGTTCAGGAAAGGCCAACAGGGCTGGGATCAGGGGGCTCTGAATGCCACCAGGACCACTCCATCCTGGAGAAGCCATAGAATATATTTAAACAGAGGAGTAGCTTGATCACCGCCCAGGAAAGTTCTTCAGTCTCAGAGGGGAGGATGCAGCTGTGATTGGAGCAGAATGTCTGTGGTCAGACTTGGGGCTGGGCCTCCACAGGGCATCTGGAATTGTCAACTTTGATGACACTGTGTCATCAGCTAATATTTTTTGTTAAGTGGTGTGTCACACAGATGTCCTGCCCCTCCCTCCACCCCTCCTTCCATTACGTATACACATATTTAAAAAATTGAAGGAAAAAAATTGCCTGCCAAGAATCATATATCCAGCAAAACTGTCTCTTAAATATAAAGATGAAATTAAGACATTTCCAGATAAACACAAGTTTAGGGAATTCATGAAAACCAAACCAAAACTACAAGAAATACTAAAGGGGGTTCTTTGGTTAGAAAACCAATAATATCAGGTATCAAGCCAAGACTAGAACACTGGGTAGAGCAACCAGGAGTCAACCCAGACAGGGAAATCCAAAAAAAAAAAAAGCAAGATTATTAAAAAAAAAAAAAAGCCCAAAACAGGGTAACAACGATGTTATTATATAAAAGAAGACAACATTAAAATAATACAGAGGGACTAAGAAATGTAATCATACACCTTCCATATGGAGAGGAAGATACGGCGATACAAAGAAATAAAAGTTAGTTTTAAATTTAGAAAAATAGGGGTAAATAATAAGGTAACCACAAAGGAGACAAACTATCTTACTCATCAAAATAAAATACAGGGGAAAAATACATACAACAACAAATATGAGGAAAGGACAATATATAAAGAAAATCTACTCAGCACATAAAATCAAGTGGGGAAAAGAAACTGTCAACACACAAAAAAAGACATCAAAATGATAGCACTAAATTCATACCTATCCATAATTACCCCGAATGTAAATGGACTAAATGCACCAATAAAGAGACAGAGAGTGGCAGAATGGGTTAAAAAAACAAGATCCGTCTATAAGCTGCCTACAAGAGACACACCTTAGACTTAGAGACACAAACAAACTAAAACTCAAGGGATAGAAAAAAAATTATCAAGCAAACAACCAAAAAAGAGCAGGAGTGGCAATACTAATTTCTGACAAAATAGACTCTAAAGTTAAATCCATCAGAAAGGATAAAGAAGGACATTATATAATGATTAAAGGGACAATATACAAAGAAGACATAACCATATTAAATATTTATACACCCAATGACAGGGCTGCAAGATACATAAAACAAACTCTATCAGCATTGAAAAGCGAGATAGCTCCACAATAATAGTAGAAGACTTCAACAGGACATCTAGAAAGAAGCTCAATAAAGACACGGAAGATCTAAATGCCACAATCAACCAACTTGACCTCATAGACATATACAGAACACTCCACCCAACAGCAACCAAGTACACTTTCTTTTCTAGTGCACATGGAACTTTCTCTAGAATAGACCACATATTAGGTAATAAAGCAAGCCTTAGCAGAATCCAAACATTGAAATATTACAAAGCATCTTCTCTGACCATAAGGCCATAAAAGTGGAAACCAATAATAGGAAAAGCAGGGAAAAGAAATCAAACACTTGGAAACTGAACAATACCCTCCTCAAAAAAGACTGGATTATAGAAGACATTAAGGATGGAATAAAGAAATTCAGAGAATCCAATGAGAATGAAAACACTTCCTATCAGAACCTTTGGGACACAGTAAAAGCGGTGCTCAGAGGCCAATTTATATCAATAAATGCACACATCCAAAAAGAAGGGCCAAGACCAAAGAATTATCCCTACAACTTGAACAAATAGAAAAAGAGCAACAAAAGAAACCCACAGACACCAGAAGAAAACAAATAATAAAAATTAGAGCTGAACTAAATGAAATAGAAAACAGAAAAACAATTGAAAGAATTAACAAGACCAAAAGCTGCTTTTTTGAAAAACTCAACACAATTGATAAACCACTGGGCAAACTGACAAAAGAAACACAGGAGAGGAAGCAAATAACCCGAATAAGAAATGAGAGGGCCGATATTACAACAGACCCAACTGAAATTAAAAGAATCATATCAGATTACTATGAAAAAATATACTCAAACAAATTTGAAAACCTAGAAGAAATGGATGAATTCCTAGAAACACACTACCTACCTAAACTAACACAAACGGAGGTAGAACTAAACAGATCCATAACAAAAGAAGAGATTGGAAAGCTAATCAAAAAACTCCCAACAAAAAAAAGCCCTGGTCCAGACAGCTTCACTGCAGAGTTCTACAAAAATTTCAGAGAAGAGTTAACACTACTACTACTGAAGGTATTTCAGAGCATAGAAAAGGACAGAATACTACCAAACTCATTCTATGAAGCCACCATCTCCCTGATACCAAAACCAGGTGAAGACACCACAAGAAAAGAAAATTATAGACCTATATCCCTCGCGAATGTAGATGCAAAAATCCTCAACAAAATTCTAGCCAATAGAATTCAACAACATATCAAAAAAATAATTCACCATGACCAAGTGGGATTCATACCAGGTATGCAGGGATGGTTCAACATTAGAAAAACAATTAATGTAATCCACCACATAAATAAAACAAAAGACAAGAATCACATGATTTTATCAATTGATGCAGAAAACGCATTTGACAGAGTTCAACACTCAACCGTGATAAAAACTCTCAGCAAAATAGGAATAGAAGGAAAATTCAACATAATAAAGGGCATTTATACAAAGCCAACAGCCAATACCACCCTAAATGGAGAGAGCCTGAAAACATTCCCACTGAGGTCGGGAACCAGACAAGGATGCCCTTTATCACCACTCTTATTGAACATTGTGCTGGAAGTCCTAGCCAGAGCAATTAGGCTAGATAAAGAAACAAAGAGCATCCAGATTGGCAAGGAAGAAGTAAGAGTACCTCTATTTGCAGATGACATGATCTTATACACAGAAAATCCTAAGGAATCCTCCAGAAAACTACCAAAACTAATAAAAGAGCTCAGGAGAATATCAGGATAAAAGGTAAACATATAAAAATCAGTTGGATTCCTCTACACCAACAAAAAGAACATCAAAGAGGAAATCACCAAATCAATGTCATTTACAGTACCCCCAAGAAGATAAAATACTTAGGAATAAATCTTACCAGAGATGTAGAAGACTTATACAAAGAAAACTACAGTACACTTCTGCAAGAAACCAAAAGAGACTTACATAAGTGGAAGAACATACCTTGCTCATGGACAGGAAGACTTAACATTATAAAAATGTCTATTCTACCAAAAGCGATCTATACATTTAATGCAATTCTGATCCAAATCCCAGTGATATTTCTTAATGAGATGGAGAAACAAATCACCAACTTCATATGGAAGGGAAAGAGGCCCTGGATAAATAAGGCATTACTGAAAAAGAAGAACAAAGTGGGAGGCCTTACTTTACCTGATTTTAGAACCTATTATACCTCCTCAGTAGTCAAAACAGCCTGGTACTGGTACAACAACAGATACGTGGACCAATGGAACAGAACTGAGAATCCAGACATAAATCCATCCACATATGAGCAGTTGATATTTGACAAAGGCCCCAAAACAGTTAAATGAGGAAAAGACAGTCTTTTTAACAAATGGTGCTGGCATAACTGGATATCCATCAGCAAAAAAATGAAACAAGATCCATACCTCACTCCATGCAAAAAACTAACTCAAAATGGATTAAAGGCCTAAATATAAAATCTAAAACAACAAAGATCATGGGAAAAAAAAAAAAACAGGGACAACGTTAGGAGCCCTAATACATGGCATAAACAATATACAAAACATTATAAAGAATGTAGAAGAAAAACTAGGTAACTGGGAGCTCCTGAAAATTAAACACCTATGCTCATCCAAAGACTTCACCAAAAAAGTAAAAAGACTACCTACAGAATGAAGTTGTCAAGGATTTCATTTTACCTGGATCCACAATCAACAGCCATGGAAGCAGCAGTCAAGAAATCAAAAGACACATTGCATTGGGCAAATCTGCTGCAAAGGGCCTCTTCAAAGTGTTGAAGACCAAAGATGTAACCCTGAAGACTAAGGTGCTCCTGACCCAAGACATGGTATTTTCAATTACATCATATGCATGTGAAAACTGGACAGTGAATAAGGAAGACCGAAGAAGAGTTGACGCCTTTGAATTGTGGTGTTCGTGAAGAATACTGAATATACCGTGGACTGCCAAAAGAATGAACAAATCTGTCTTGGAAAAACTGCAACCAGAATGCTCCTTAGAGGCAAGGATGGTGAGAATGCATCTTACATACTTTGGACATATTGTCAGGAGGGATCAGTCCCTGGAGAAGGACATCATGCTTGGCAGAGTACAAGGTCAGCAGAAAAGAGGAAGACCCTCAATGAGGTGGATTGACACAGTGGCTGCAACAATGAGCTCAAGCATAACAATGATTGTAAAGATGGCGCAGGACCAGGCAGTGTTCCGTTCTGTTGTGCATAGGGTCGCTATGAGTTGGAACCAACTCGACGGCACCTAACAACAACAACACAGACTGGGAAAAAGTTTTTAGCTATGACATTTCTGATCAGCGCCTGATCTCTAAAATCTACATGATACTGCAAAAACTCAACTGCAAAAAGACAAATAACCCAATTAAAAAATGGGCAAAAGATATGAATAGACACTTCACTAAAGAAGACATTCAGGTAGCTAACAGATATATGAGGAAATGTTCACGATCATTAGCCATTAGAGAAATGCAGATCAAAACTACAATCAGATTTCATCTCACTCCAACAAGGCTGGCATTAATCCAAAAAACACAAAATAACAAATGTTGGAGAGGCTGTGGAGAGATTGGAACACTTATACACTGCTGGTGGGAATGTCAAGTGGTACAACCACTTTGGAAATCGATTTGGTGCTTCCTTAAAAACCTAGAAATAGAACTACCATACAACCCAGCAATCCCACTCCTTGGAATATATCCTAGAGAAATAAGAGCCTTTACACGAACAGATATATGCACACCTATGTTTACTGCAGCACTGTTTACAATAGCAAAAAGATGGAACCAACCAAGGTGCCCATCAATGGACGAATGCATAAATAAATTATGGTATATTCACACAATGGAATACTACACATTGATAAAGAACAGTGAGGAATCTGTGAAACATTTCATAACATGGAGGAACCTGGAAGGCATTATGCTGAGTGAAATTAGTCAGTTGCAAAAAGAGGAATATTGTATAAGACCACTATTATAAGAACTTGAGAAATAGTTTAAACTGAAAAGAACACATTATTTTGAGGTTACGAGAGGGTGGGAGAGGGGCATTCACTAATTAGATAGTAGATAAGAACTACTTTAGGTGAAGGGAAAGACAGCACACAATACAGGGGAGGTCAGTACAATAGGACTAAACCAAAAGCAAAGAAGTTTCCTGAATAAACAATGCTTCCAAGGCCAGCGTAGCAGGGGCAGGGGTCTGGGGACCATGGTTTCAGGGGACATCTAGGTCAATTGGCATAATAAAATCTATTAACAAAACATTCTGCATCCCACTTTGAAGAATGGCGTCTGGGGTCTTAAATGCTAGCAAGCAGCCATCTAAGATGCATCAATTGGTCTCAACCCACCTGGATCAAAGGAAAAGGAAGAATACCAAGGACACAAGGCAATTACGAGCCCAAGAGACAGAAAGGGCTACATGAACCAGAGACTACATCATCCTGAGACCAGAAGAACTAGATGGTGCCCAGCCACAACTGATGAGTGCCCTGACAGGGAACACAACAGAGAACCCCTGAGGGAGCAGGAGAACAGTGGAATGCAGACCCAAATTCTCATAAAAAGACCAGACTTAATGGTCTGACTGAGACTGGAAGGACCCCGGTGGTCATGGCCCCCAGACCTTCTGTTGGCCCAGGACAGGAACCATTCCCAAAGCCAACTCTTCAGACATGGATTGGACTGGACAATGGGTTGGAGAGGGATGCTGGTGAGGAGTGAGCTTCTTGGATCAGGTGGACACTTGAGACTATGTTGGCATCTCCTGCCTGGAGGGGAGATGAGAGGGTGGAGGGGGTTAGAAGCTGGCGAAACGGACATGAAAAGAGAGAGTGGAGGGAGAGAGCGGGCTGTCTCATTAGGCGGACTGTAAGTGGGAGCGTGTAGCAAGGTGTATATGGGTTTTTGTGTGAGAGACTGACTTGATTTGTGAACTTTCGATTGAAGCACAATTAAAATTATATATATTAAAAAAAAAAAAAATGAAGCCAGAGAGGTTAATAAACATGACCGCTGAGTGTTTAAAAGTTTGACTTTTTTAGGCTATGTCGAAATGGCCGTAGGTCAAAGCGGTTGTGTTAAGAGCCCAACTAGTATATCTGGTGTCCTCCTGGGAAGACAGGAACCAGATTGGGAAGGTCTGGTTAGCCAAGTTAAGACTTGATCCTACAGCCAACCAAGAGGTTTTCAACCTGGAAGGGACAGGATTACGTTTGTGGTTTAGGAAGTTAATTCTGGCAACTCTGAGGAGGTTGGATAAGAAGGAGAAGAGAATAGGGCCAGGGAGACCTCTTAAGAAGCTCTTGCAATAGGCAGGGCCAGCAATACCGGGAAGAAAGGTAAAGGGGTGATTGGGAGGATGCAGTGCTGACCCGTTGTGCATTCAGAACAGAGCTAAAAACTGACCAAGTATCTTTCAGCTGGTGAGTGGATAAACTGTGGTACATGTATGCAATGGGATACTTCTGAGCAATAAAAAGGAACAGACTAGTGACACACAACATGAATGGATCTCAAAAGCATGATGTCAAAGGCTCCACACATAAGAGTACATGTGGTATTATTCCATTTATATAAAACTCCAGAAATGGCAAAACTATAGTGACCAGCGGTTGCCTGGGGTGGGAGAAGAGGGTCATCTGCAGAGGAGCGTAGGGGAACTTTCAGCCTTGGAAATAGTCTACCTGGAGAGTGTGGTGGTGACTACATCACTTTTTACATTTGTCAAAACTCACCAAATTGTATGCCAAAATTGGGAAATTTTATTATATATAAATTATACTTTAATAAAGCTGAAAAAGGGGGGAGGGGTCTTCTGAATATAAAATTTGTACAGGAACACGGGAGTGGCACAGCAGAGTGGTCAAGAGTTTGGGCTCAGAGGTAGCTACTTGGACTCAAAGCCGGGCTCTATCACCTTCTAGCTGTATGACCTTGGGCAAATTATTCAACTTCTCCAGCTTCAGTTTCCTCAACTAAATGATGGTAATAATAATAACATTGACCTCACAGCCTTGTTGGAAGACTAAAAGAGAGAACACATGTGGAGCTCTTGGCATGAGGACCAGTACATACCAAGCCCACGACATTAAGAAATTCCAGAATCTCTTTGTCATTGTTTGCAGCTGCGTCCTTTATAAACGTACCCCAACCTCTTTTTAATTCAGGCCTATCTGCTTCTGGTACCATCTTTTGGGATGGCACCAAGGTCAAATCCTCCCCTCATCACAACAGCCTCTTCTTCTCTCGGAGTGGCCTTTGTAATATGTCTTACCAGGACAGGAGGTATGTGGCGTACCAGGAGTCGGAGGAGACGAAAAGGCAATGAGATCACCCCCAAGCAGGTGCAGAGCTGAATAAAGACTGGGAGCCACAGGGTCCCTGTGGCAGGAGGCCCTTTACAAGCACAGCTTGTCCAGCAGCTGTAGGGCCTCAGCCACCAAGCTGAGACCCAAGACACTCATTATAGGGGTATGTGAGGGAGAGGAAGAGTGAGGGAGTCCTGCCCTCCCTGGAAGACATTTTGTTCCTTTTAAAAATGAAGCTAAGTAAAAGGACAAAAACCTGAAACTATATGCTCTTAAAGTAATGACAGCGATTATCTCTCATCAAAGGTCTTTTTCAGAAACCTCCAACCCTGCTGCCACCCCATCTCCACTTCACAGGGAAAGTGAGAGCCTTACCTGGGAACTCACTTCAAACTCCCAGTCTCCTGGTTCCTTCCTGTTCGCCCATTTTCCTGTCTGCTTACTCAACAAACATTCACTGGCACTGAGCCGGACCCTGAGGATACAGCAGTGAACAAGACAGACCAGGCCCCTTTCCTCATGGAGCTTATGTTCTAGAAGGACAACAACGAAGACACACAAGGTAACTTCCGAGAGTAGTACCTGCCATGAAGCACACGGAAACAGGTGACAGACGCCTGAGTGAGGGGGTGGACACTTCCAACTGAGTGTCCCAGAAAGGCCTCACTGCAGAAGGAGCTGGCACTCCAGCTGAGGCCAGAATGACACAAAGGAGCCTGTCACACTCACAGGAGGATGGGGGAAGGAGCCAGGCAGAGGGAGCAGCAAGGTAGCTGAAGGGAGGGAGAGGGGACCGAGGTCATAGAGGAAGGGGGGTCGCATTGTGCAGGGAGCTTTTAAGCAGGGGTATGTTGTGATCCGAATTGTGTGCTTAAAAGGTCACTCTGGCTGCTGTGTGGAGAATGGGTTACAGGAGGACAGAAGTGGATGAGAAGCCAATGACATGGGAGACATGTCCCTTTCCCTGTTTGCACCCATCCTACCTCCTGATCCTGGACTCACCCTGCCTTTCTTCTCAGGGACTTTGACTTCTCCTTCACCCCCTCTCTCTTCTCTGTGTTTACCCTCTCTTGCTCTCCTTACCTCCAAGTCCATCCCATTACCATCTTAAAAAGCAAAAAAAGAACCCTCCCTCAATCTCATCCTGTTCTTTCAGCCATTGCCTGAGGTAGACTGATTACAGAATGGCCACAACCCCTTACTCCTCCCTGCCTGTGTCTGTGTCCTTTGCAATGTGACTTTCCAGCTCCTCCCATCAAGAGGTGGGGTCTATTTCCCACTGCAATCCTGTGACCTACTTTGCAGAATGCACAGAATGCAGCAGAAGTGACAGTGTGCCAGTCCCAGCCTGTGCCCAGAGAAGCCATGCACAGGTCCGTTTGCTCTCTACCAAGAGAAGGAGCTCAGGCTAACCTGGCACAGGATGAGACCACACAGGGCAGAGATCAGCCATCCAGCCAAGACTCATAAATTAGCTAGCCCCCAGCTAAGGACTGACCACCACCTGACTGCAATATAAGTGAACCCAGCCAAGCTCCAGCAAGCCAGGCCTAGATCAGCAGAACTGCATAGCCAACCTGCAATCTAGTGAGAAGTAATAAAAGCTTGTTATTTTAAGCTACTACATTTTGGAGTGATTTGTTGTTATTCAGTAATTGCAAACTACAACAGGGATGCTCCTTAGAATCGAGGATGGTGAGACTTCGATTCGCTTACTTTGAACACGTCATCAGGAAAGACCAATCTCTACAAAAGATTAGCATGTTTTAATAAAAGGCATTTATACAAAGCCAACAGCCAACATCATCCTAAATGGAGAGAGCCTGAAAGCATTTCCCTTGAGAACGGGAACCAGACAAGGATGCCCTCTATCACCACTCTTATTCAACATTGTGGTGGAGGTCCTAGCCAGAGCAATTAGGCTAGACAAAGAAACAAAGGGCATCCAGGCTGGCAAAGAAGAAGTAATATTATCTCTACTTACAGATAACATGATCTTATACACAGAAAATCCTAAGGAATCCTCCAGAAAACTACTGAAACCAATAGAAGAGTTCAGCAGAGCATCAGGTTATAAGATAAACATACAAAAATCAGTTGGATTCCTCTACATCAGCAAAAAGAACATTGAAGAGGAAATCATCAAATCAATACCATTCACAGTAGTCCCCAAGAAGATAAAATACTTAGGAATAAATCTTACCAAAGATGTAAAAGACCTATACAAAGAAAACTACAAGGTAGTACTGCAAGAAACCAAAAGGGGCCTATGTAAGTGGAAAAACATACCTTGCTCATGGGTAGGAAGACTTAACATTGTAAAAATGTCTATTCTACCAAAAGCCATCTACATTTACAATGCACTTCTGATCCAAATTCCAACGACCTTTTTTAATGAGATGGAGAAACAAATCACCAACTTCATATGGAAGGGAAAGAAGCCCTGGATAAGTAAAGCATTACTGAAAAAGAAGAACAAGGTGGGGGGACTCACTGTACCTAATTTTAGAACCTATTATACTGCCACAGTAGTCAAAACAGCCTGGTACTGGTACAACAACAGACTCATAGACCAATGGAATAGAATTGAGAATCCAGATATATATCCACCGACATATGAGCAGCTGATATTTGACAAAGGCCCAGTGTCAGTTAATTGGGGAAAAGATAGTCCTTTTAATAAATGGTGCTGGCATAACTGGATATCCATCTGCAAAAAAATGAAACAGGGCCCATACCTCACACCATGCACAAAAACTAACTCCAAATGGATCAAAGACCTAAACATAAAATCTAAAACGATAAAGATCATGGAAGAAAAAATAGGGGCAACGTTAGGAGCCCTAATACATGGCATAAACAGAATACAAAACATTACTAATAATGCCGAAGAGAAAACAGATAACTGGGAGCTCCTAAAAATCAAACACCTATGCTCATCTAAAGACTTCACCAAAAGAGTAAAAAAAAAAAAAACACCTACAGACTGGGAAAAAATTTTCAGCTATGACTTCTCCAGCCAGCACCTGATTTCTAAAATCTACATTACTCTGCTAAAACTCAACCACATAAAGACAAATAACCCAATTAAAAAATAGGCAATAGATATGAACAGGCACTTCACTAAAGAAGACATTCAGGAGGCTAACAGATACATGAGGAAATGCTCTCGATCATTAGCCATTAGAGAAATGCAAATCAAAACTACAATCAGATTCCATCTCACTCCAACGAGGCTGGCATTAATCCAAAAAACACAAAATAACAAATGTTAGAGAGGCTGTGGAGAGATTGGAACACTTATACACTGCTGGTGGGAATGTCAAATGGTACAACCACTTTGGAAATCGATTTGGTGCTTCCTTAAAAAGCTAGAAATAGAACTACTATACGACCCAGCAATCCCATTCCTCAGAATCTATCCTACAGAAATAAGAGCCTTTACACGAACAGATATATGCACGCCCATGTTTATTGCAGCACTGTTTATAATAGCAAAAAGATGGAACCAACCAAGGTGCCCATCAATGGATGGATAAATTATGGTATTTTCACACAATGGAATACTACACATTGATAAAGAACAGTGATGAATCTATGAAACATTTCATAACATGGAAGAACCTGGAAGGCATTATGCTGAGTGAAATTAGTTGCAAAAGGACAAATATTGTATAAGACCACTATTATAAGAACTTGAGAAATAGTTTAAAGTGAGAAGAACACACTTTTGTGGTTATGAGAGGGGGGACAGAGGGGGAGTGGGAGAGGGGTATTTACTAAATAGATAGTAGACAAGAACTACTTTATGTGAAGGGAAGGACAACACTCAACACAGTGGAGGTCAGCACAACTAGACTAAACCGAAGCAAAGAAGCTTCCTGAATAAACTGAATGCTTCAAAGGTCAGCGAAGCAGGGACAGGGTTTGGGGACCATGGTTTCAGGGGACATCAATTGGCATAATAAAATCTATTAAGAAAACATTCTGCATCCCACTTTGAAGAATGGCATCTGGGGTCTTAAATGCTAGCAAGCAGCCATCTAGGAGGCATCAATGAGTCTCAACCTACCTGGATCAAAGGAGAAGGAAGAACAACAAGGACACAAGGTAATAATGAGCCCAAGAGACAGAAAGGGCTACATGAACCAGAGACTACATCATCCTGAGACCAGAAGAACTAGATGGTGCCCGGCCACAACCGATGACTGCCCTGACAGAAAATACAACAGAGAACCCTTGAGGGAGCAGGAGAACAGTGGGATGCAGACCCCAAATTCTCATAAAAAGGCCAGACTTAATGACTGAGACTGAAGGACTGAGACTAGAAGGACCCTGGTAGTCATGGCCCCCAGACCTTCGGTTGGCCCACAACAGGAACCATTCCCGAAGCCAACTCGTCAGACATGGATTGGACTGGACAATGGGTTGGAGAGGGATGCTGGTGAGGCATTGGCTTGGATCAGGTGGACACTTGAGACCATGTTGGCATCTCCTGCCTGGAGGGGAGATGGGAGGGTAGAGGATCTTAGAAGTTGGCAAAATGGGCACGAAGAGAGAGAGTGGAAGGAGGGAGCGGGCTGTCTCATGGGGGGTGGGAGAGTAATTGGGAATATGTAGCAAGGTGTATATGTTTTTACGTGAGAGACTGACTTGATTTGTAAACTTTCCCTTAAAGCACAATAAAAATCATTTAAAAAAAAAGATTAGCATGTTTGATAAAGGATCAGTGAAAACAAGTGAAACCCTCAATGAGATGGATTAACATGGTGGCTGCAACGCTGGGCTCAGACATATCAGATCATGGAGATGGTGCAGGACCAGACTCCTTTTTGTTCTGTTATACACGGGCTTGCCATGAGTCAGGGCCAATTCGAGGGCAGCTAACAAGAGCGAACTGAAAACTTGGAAACACTCCCTTCACTTCTCTGATCCTGCC